>NC_133339.1:9001800-9601800 GCF_030506205.2 Paramisgurnus dabryanus
ACAATCAGTCAGGTTTTAAGAATTGAGTCACTCCCTCGATTGATCTATTTTTTTTATTAGGGACTGTTTGTTATTTATTTGAGGGGCCGCCGGAGGAGTTTTGAGATCTGTTGACAAAAAAGCCATGACCCTCCCTTCGGCTGCAATAAATTTTTCTGTGACCCTCCAAAATGATTGTGAAAAAATGCATGATCCTCCCCAATAATTTATTGATTTCTGTACTTGTTCATGCTTGGCAAAGATGTTCAGAAGCCATTGTTTTTTATTACAACTATGCAACATCAGACCTCTGCGTAAGTTTACACATCACACTCCTATGGTGGCCATTTCAGTAGATTTACTAACTAACATTGTTGTGAAAACACAATAAAGCCAAACTTCCTGCAGTTACTACTCATCTAACATTAACTAGTGTTCACATGAAATGTAACAATAAAACATTGAGACCATTCAACAGAGCACAGTGGGTATAACAAATTCAACACATTTGGTTGCTATGGACTCGTCATTGGGCTTCCTCAGTCATTGTATATTTTAGCATTATAGATAGCAGCTATTACCTTTACAAGCTGCCGAACATAGACGAAGGGTGAATCAACTCCAGGGTAGGGCTAAGGATTCACACCGTTTTTTATTCCACTTTTCATTAACTTAATTGTTTTTCTAATAAACACTTTAGACTGACGTGATTGGCGCACGTTATTTGCAGCATGCGATTTAAACGCCAAATAGTGGACCAGTCAGAAATTGCATTTTCTTTCAAGCATCCTCGCATTTTGTGCTGCTCTTTAAAAACAATTCATGAGTGCTCTCACATTTAAGACGTAAACACGCCGTCTGTCCCTACAGAATCAAACTTAAAATGCAAAACAAATTATAGAGTTTTTTCCCAAAACCTCCAAGGTGCCACCTGCCATAGCAACAATCTACACCTCCAAGCATAATGCTCCACACATTTTAAAAAAAGGCTATACATTCAGAAAGTAATGTTACTTTTTAAATAAAGCAGGTATAGTGTATGGGTGATTTGGGATGGCAGCCAATAATAATAAATAGCCTTTGCCTTACCTCATATGTTAATGATGTCTTCAAACTTTAATGCTGTTGTTATATTGACTGCAAACTTGAATTTGACGCGTTGTTGTTGTTGTTCTGATCTGTCTTGAAATGTGTGCGTATGTCCATGTTTGTAAATGCTTAAAATGTTGGCTGCCTGCAAGAGTTAATATTAACCTAACTTTACGCTCATTACCCCACGTTTTTTTAAGCGCGTACCAGATATGTGTCGTGTAAAAGCAGCAGGAACAGCTGCCTTTCAGATAGTGATATCTGAATAGTGATAGAAAAATTGAATCTTAATCACATATCACAGAGTCCGTCGCCAGCCTTACACACGCTCTGCCCCTCCCCTATTTTCCTCCGGTGGCCCCTTCCATATATACCGAACGGTCCCTTATTGATGCTGATGCTTTGTACTCCTAGGAAAGCAACAGTTGTAAATGAAGAATCAAGAAAAGAGGGTGGGTTTTAATATGGTACAATTCCTAAAAAACAAAAACAACCAAGTAAAAATTAAATCGTTATGATTGGCGTGGTTTAATTGGGTGCACAACCGTTTTGGTGGAAATTTGATACTGCGGCTCTGCCTCTGGCTCCACAGACGATTCCTTCTGCGCATGCCCTGGCTCCAAACTGATGTTTTTACGTAACATGGCAAGCGCCCATTGTCTGACATTTTTGGCTTCAATTCATAACAATGGAAGAAAGCGACGTCGCGTCATCCATCTTTTTTTACAGTCTATGGAAAATTCCAGCTTACTTATTGCAGCTGGACCTAGAGCAGAGTTATGTCAGCTCACTTACTGATACAGGATGTCAATCGGAAGTCTGCAGCCTCCCTAGGTCACATTTGTAGGCTGCATACCTCATGAAGACCGTCTTATTTCAGAATATTAACAATTATAAAGTTGACTATTATTCTTATTTAATCGTAAATTGTCATAATATGCTTATGACTTGCGAATGTAATACTTAGTTTAGTCAAATAAACAAGATGAAGGATCCTACCTTAGATCCTCATGTGAGGAATGTTTTTATTATTGTGTTTTTTTAGTTTATTTTTAATCATTTATTTACATAATCATCTTAATAATTTTATAATCATTAGTTATCCATATAATTGTTTATCTGATTATTATTTTTATTATTATCAATTTAATTATTATCATTTTTATCATTATATTATTGTTCATTCATTTTTTCATTCATTATTATATTTCTATATTTTATTCATTTATGTTGTCTTTTCATTTGTTTATTAATTTATTCATCATATTTCTATATTTTATTATATTCTTCATTCATTCATTATATTTCTATGTTTCATATGTCTTATTGATTTCATTGTTGTTCATTCTTATAGTTGTCTCAAATTTGTGTTTCATGAGCTGTCCTGTCTGTATAAACAGAGATAGATAAAGAGAATGTTTATGAAAGCTCAAGGTCTATGCACTGTAAAAAATTACTCTGGAGGGTGTTAAATTTAACCCATGAAAATTAGTTATAATTTAATTAAATATATAAGCTAGCAAGTAAAATAAAAAATAATGGGTATATTCTACCTTCACTATCCAATTTTTAACAGTAATAACTGCAATACTAAAAAAATAAGTAACATATACCCCAAAATATTGGCCTTAGCACCGCAAAGTGCGCATGAATCAACATCCAGGCGGGACTCGAGTCACCATTTTTCATATCATATCGGCGGGAGAACTGCGGTTTGTTGACAGGTAAGTTTTTATTTAACTTGTTGATATCATCATGAATGGAAATGTTAAGTTGGTTAACTGTAAAATCTACCAGAAGTTTAGTCATTTGCGTGCTTCTCTGTCTCTGTTGTTGACAGATTGATAGGTTAGAATATGTCAGTCAGGTTAGCTTTGAATGAAACATCGCCCAGTTCTTGCACCTGCGAATACGAATAAAAATCCATATTTATGATTAAAATATTAACTTCCATTATTATTATTTACATGTCTGAATCTCGTGAACAGCGGAGCTGCTCAATATGGGGTTGTGTACACCAAAACTTTTAAACGCGGCTGAAAACGCCTTGAGGACGCCGAATGCCAGCTGTTTTTCGGCTGAGTGCCGGCTTTCTTCAGCTGAGCGCTTTGATAGCTGTGATACTTCAGCTGCGAGCCGGTTGGTTGCTGTGGTAATGTCCCGCCCCTCCTCCACTGTGATTGGGTGGCCGTGTGAGAACTGACATTGACGAGCGGAGCTTTTCTCCCCAAGTTGAATCTCTTTCAACTCTCGACGCTCAGCGCCGAGCGCGGAAAAAACGCCGAGCGCCGGTTTTCAGCGCGGAAAAAAACCCGCTAGCTGCTGGCTTATTTGAAAAACGCCGAGCGCCGGTTTTCAGCGCGGAAAAAAACCCGCTAGCTGCTGGCTTATTTGAAAAACGCCGAGCTTCCATTGGAAACCATTGAAAACATGCGCCGGCCGCGGGCGTAAAAGTTTTGGTGTACACAACCCTGAGTGGTTGAACTTGAGCAAGCCACGTGACGAGAGAGAGCAGCGGACGGTTGATGTACGATACAGACGGGAGGGCGTCGAGCAGACAAACAAACAACGGTAAAGCTGTCGATGCTAGATAATTACTGTTAACGTTTTCTTGCATTTATCTGTTAATATATTGAGTTTTGTTTTAGAAGGGATCCATTTATGAAGCCATTTTATTATTATTATTATCATTTACGGATATATAATTAACGTTGCCTTTCGCTTTTTAATGTCTGTTCAAAAAAGTATTTCGGAGTTCATATGTTATATATGTGACTCGTATATGAAGTTGAATCACTTAAAATTGAATGTAAGTACTTCTTGTTAGTGTTCAATGTTTTATGCACGTGTACTGTGAGTTATAGCATAATATGAAGTTGTATTTTTGCACTTAATAAGTTTTAAATGAAGTTGAAATGTTTGTTTGTATCGATATAGCATGCTCTACTGAGGTAAATGAGATCAGTTTTTCCTCTCATATTATTGTCTTCTTTAAAAGGATACTTCACCGATTTAGCATTCAGCTTTGTATCTGTAGAAACCCGGCAGTATTACTGAATGACCATGTTTCCCTCCCTCATTTCCCCCTGAGAGGAGAGATATCTGCATTTTGGTTCTGCAAAAAAGTCCTCCGATGATGTAATATGACGATTTTTGCATCATCGGAGGACTTTTTTGCAGAACCAAAATGCAGATATCTCTCCTCTCAGGGGGAAATGATGGAGGGAAACATGGTCATTCAGTAATACTGCCGGGTTTCTACAGATACAAAGCTGAATGCTAAATCGGTGAAGTATCCCTTTAATTTTCTAATGATAACGTGAAGAACAGTATTTAGCAATCTTGCTTTTAATGGTTTTTTAACATCTCATGATGAAGACTTTGGTTTATTTTTTATGAAATATGTTCAAGAGTCTTTATGTAAAACTATGATATGTTGTATTTCACTTGAAATGTATTGGGGTTATTTTGTACTTCCAATAATTCGTTTTAAATGTTTACAGAATGTTATTTGGTCAATAAAGCAAGCAATTATGCAATCATGTGTATGACTATTTTCTTATTAAACCCTCTCTGAATAAGTAATATGTAATGTTTCTTAATGGCTAATCATTATTAATAATAATTTAATAGATCTGTGGCTTAATACCAGAAGGGTTAATTTTTTATAAGTAATTAGTTATGAAAAAAATAGGTAGACCTTACCTAATTTTTTTACTTTATCATAGTAATTAAATTTAGGTACTCTTTAATTAAATATATAGGATATAATTTACTCAAACAAAGTGAGTGCAAATTGTTACAACAATTTTTTTGAGTAAATTCTATAGGTTGTTTTTTGCAGTGTGAGATGTTGCTATTAAGCAGTTTTGGTATAACAGTGCATGCTGTATTCATGGGTTTAGATGAGGTTTGAACATTAAGACATATGCAACTGAAACTGTCCATCAATAAAACTCTGTTCCTATTTATCATCATAAACTTCGTCTCATTCATGTCCTGCTTGTGTTCTTTACCTTTGATCGATCAACCTCTTAACTGACAGAAGCTTGTTAAACGAGGACATGTATATTTTCTGACGTGATCTGCAGGGGCGGAGCCAGACATTGTAGACATTGGGGGCTTAGCCCAAATCTAGGGGTTTCAAAGCTTGGTCCCCTATTGATATTTTTTCTCCATTTACGGCAGCTTTATAAACTATTTTTTAATCTAAGTGTTCTCTGTATTGTCCAGTGTTGGGTGTAACTAGTTACTAAGTAATTTGTTACTGAAATTTAATTACTTGAAAAAGTAATGAAAGGGATTACTCTTATTTTTCTTGTAATCGAATTACAGTTACTTCTGATGTAACTAAATACTGTCTATGGACTGTAGAACAATTATGTATACTATAATAAATAGTGGATTTAACATGGTTTTAGTTTACAATTCTCACTATTAACTGGTTGATTATAGCATTAATATTACTGAGATGTTGACTGTTTTTTAGTAGGCCTACTTAAATAGCACATATTAATGCCTGATTCTGCAAAAACCTTATTCTACATCCTTAACCCTCCCCATTTCTACAAATACTTAAAATAAACAACTACTTTAGTATTAATAAGCAGTAGTTGGAGTATATTGAGGCAAAAGTAGTTAATAGTTAATTAATAGAGAGAAATGAACCCTAAAGTGGGACCAGAATAATTTATGTACTTTTATATATTGTTTCTTCGAGCCATTTCAAGCCTATCCTTGTATCATGTACTAAATAGGATTTAGAAAGTAATTAGTAATAATTAAATACTTTTTGGAGAGAGTAATTTGTAAAGTAATTTAATTACATGATTGAAGATGTAATTAGTAACTAGTAATTAATTACTTTTTTGAGTAACTTACCCAACACTGGTATTGTCATTTTGAAACTGCAACATAACAAATTTTGACAATGATACTTTAACTTCTCTTATCCAAAAATAGGCAAACATGTTTGCTGAAGGCTAATCCAGTAACTATAAAGCTACATAAGAATAACAATTTTTGACTTCATTGACAGAACAATTTCTCACCTGCTTATGAAAGCGTTTCTCTCTCTTTCTCTCTTTCTGTCTATCTGTCTGTCTGTGATCTCTCTCCACCCTCCTCTCTTCCTATTTGCACTGACAGTTATCACACATAAGGATATTTTAATGTAAGAGATTGGGGATTCACATTTTATAACTGTCTATCAATGTATTTCTGAGGTAAAATCATTGCGAATTTCAAATGCATATGGACAAACATACCTAACTAACTATATACTTTCTCACCTTCTTACTTCTGACGTCTTTAAAAATATAAATCGTATATCCATCTATAAAAAGTATATATGCAACAATGAGCAAGTTTTTTCAAAGTTTTAATTCACTGTTATTAAATGTACTTAAATACAACCTTACCAATGACCAATGAGGCAGACTAGACCAGAGTACCACAGTAAGTTAGACGTTAGCCATGCAGATATTATATCAGTTGACGCTATTTAACAGTATTTACATCACATAACTATAAATATACACTTACAGTAATAACGAAGGCACTGTAATGATAAAGACACTTTGAAAATGCGTTTACTGTGGGGAGGCTTCAACACGCATCTCTTATTCATTTTCAGTTGAGTGGGGGACCGGAGAGTTAAAGCTGAGTGCCGCCACCTACTGTAGCGTCCTGGATGAATTCATTTTACAGATCTGAAAAGATTCAGGGCTTTTGGCAAAACATTCGGGGCTTGAGTCCCATAAGCCACCCCCCCGCTCCGCCCCTGGCGATCTGTCGTCCAGGGCTGGATCGTAAATATTTTATTTTATCTGGTATGGAGACCTGATCTAACAAAGGCTTAATGACGTATGTAACCTGCACATGCGATCTAAGGAGGCTGCAGCCTTCCATTAACAGCATACACACTCTCCTCATTCACGGATTTACTCACACTCGTTTTTTGTATGTTTCACCTTTTGTCCTTCTAGTTTCTTGTCACAGTGAACCTGAAATTTTTCTACAAATACGTTTTAAAATTTGCATGTCTTTCCTTCACCACTAGCAGCATCCACCATTATCACTCTATTTGTAGAGAGGCAGCAGCGGTGGGCACGCATGGGATGATGGGAATTGTAGTTCCCACGTCGCTTCACTTGGCCGAAAAAAAAACATTACTGATACAGTAATATTTTGATACCAAAATACCGCAAAATTTATAATACCGTTACATCCCTACTATTTATACCACAAAACAACATAGAATAGTGCATAACTGTTTGATTTTGTTTTTGGAGACCTTTAGCTGCAGAAATTACATGTTGTGCCTTTAATTGTGTAATTGACCTATGGCTAAGCCACGCCCCCTCCACTCACTCTGACAAACAATCAACATTCGGTTATAGGCGCTATGGCAGCTGTCACAGTAGGAGACATTTCACAGGAGGAAATTGATGATTTTTGGAGACAGAAAGACTATATATCATCTCGAGGTCACTAAAAGGTCCTTAACTATGCATTGGAGGGTTATATTAATAATTTTATTGTTGAGAAGGTCGATGAAAAGCTTTACAGGTAAACGCGATAAACCGCATCTCGTTGCCATCATGATCAAATTAAATATGTACAGATCTAAGTTGCAAGTTTCCAGGACAAGTCTTTTTACCATCTTTACCAAGAGTACCTCTCTGTTAGTTTGGTGCTACAGTATTTACATGAATCATCAAGCACAACATTGCTATTACAAAAAACATTTGTTATCTCGGTTATTTACGTTAATGAAGCTAAGTGACATGATGCACCACGCAGCTAGGAGCTAACGTTAACGTTTTCTAATGTTAGGCTAACGTTACGGTAGAGATGTTAAAGATAACGTTCAAATACGTTGTTGACTTAGCTTAGAACAGATGTAGACATCCTTGTTTAATTTATCCACGTTTAGTTGGTGTTTTGGTTTACATAACTTAATCCAGAGCAAACACTTAATGTTATCTTGGTTGAGATGTGGCTTGGGAAACGGTAAAAATATACACCGTCGCCCACCTAGTGTTAGAGTTGCATGTACCCCATGCACACCGTTTGACCATTTTAAACTTAAAATGACAAGAAAAAACATATAAAAACTAATGCAAACTGACTAACTGCAATGCATTTCAATGGACGTGGACAAGAATGTCCGAGTGTATTGGCTTAGCTATGCACACTGTGATTGGCTCATTGCATTTAGGGGCGTGGCTTAGTCATAGGTCAATTGTGTGTTTCCAAGAAATGATCTTTAAGGAAATTAATGCATAAAATTGACTTTTGTCTAATTTGATAATATAAGTGTCATATATATATATATATATATATATATACACACACACATATAATTTTAAGTTGTCTTTCTGTTCAGTGTCATTTTACTTTCATTAAACCTTGTAATTATTTGTCTAACCATTTTCAGAGTTTGTTGCGGATCATTCTGATTGGAGATTTCATGATCTGGGAGATTCAATGGATCTGCCCTGTTATGTTGATCCAAGTTTACTGCCTGATAGTCTTAGGGTGGAATGGAGAAGATCAGACTCACAGACTCTTGTTCATCTGTATGAAGATGGAAATATTAGACCAGAGGCTCAACATCAGGATTATCATGGTAGAGCTAATTTCTTCACTGAAGACATTAAACATGGAAACCTCTCACTCAAGTTAAAGGATCTGAGAGAAGAAGATAAAGGGATTTACACATGTACAGTTTACAGTGGACAGAGATCTGTGTTTTCCATCAGCACAAAACTAGTACTTGGTAAGAAAACAGATAAACAAGAAAATTAAACTGAACCTATTGTTGTAGCTTTAATCAGTGCATAGTTTTTTTTTCAGTTGTTTAGTTAAACATAACATTAATTTTGTACATATATTATTAATTTGAGGAATGCCTAGGTTTACTTCAATATTTTGGATATAAATGTTTATCAAATCTTGACAAACTATTGTCGGAAAAGTCTAAGCCTCTAGAATACAGATATCATCAGTGTTTTATAATATAAATTATGTAGGGAGAGTAAGTGATTATTAATGTATGAAAAGAGTGTGCCTCAAAACATTGATAATCCTGCTGTCACTGTTCCTCCAGCGGGACACCTACTATTGCTTCAGTGTTTTGCATATGAATTCTTATCTAATCATGACAAACTATATATCATTTGAAAGCTCTAAGATTGTAGTTTTCATTTATCATCATTATTTTGGGAAGAGACTGACAAGTCATTTTCTAAAGCAAGGTGTTTTTATATATGAAGACATCTAAAACATTCTGGTAGGGTTTTGGGCCCATAGGTGGGACCACTTTGTTTTAAAATATTTATAACACTAATACCCTAGTCTAAACATAAATATTTTACCAAACTATATATCACTTGAAAGCTCTAAGAGTGTAGTTTTCATATATCATCACCATTTTAGGGATAAAATGATGTTGTAAGAGTCAGTTAGTAAAAGGACACAGGCTCACAGGTAGGCCCAATTTGTTATTAATTTTTTTTATTCATCTGATGATAGAAATAATGTAGTGACCGTTTTTTGTTACATACCCCCCCCCCATAGGAATGCATATTAATTGTATATATTCATGACACTATATCCTAGTATAAATCTACAAAAATGTTGACAAACTAAATATCATTGGGAAGCTCTAAGAATGTAGTTTTCATATTTCAAAACCTTTTTGCATAAATAAAAATGCATGTACAGTAATTTATAAATTTGTGACATGAGTATGCAGCAAACTGTTCACACCTAGTGGCCTTGGTTGGTAAAACCACTAAAAGTGTGAGACAGATCTCATTTTTGTGATTTTAACTTAAAATTTGGATCACTACTACTTATGGCTTCATGTTTACATTATTACGCTGTGAAATATTTACATTTTTATAATTTTATTTATAAAGTTAATATGTTATTGCATTTTTTATTTATTAAAATAAATTTAAACTGCTATAACAATTTTATTACAAGATTCGGCTTCTAGACCAAAAAAATGCCAGAGTTATATTAATTTGAATGTGCACGTTAACTACCCCCCAACACTTAAAAGGGTGGGGTGACAGTTAACAGGTTAAGTTTGACCCCAGGTTTAAATCAACTGTGAGATTTAGTAGAGAATAAACCAAATGGCAGATTTCCTGCAGTCAGACAAACAATAACGGCAAACAAAAATCTGAATTTTATACCTGGCTGAGAATTGTATACATGCTTATTCATTAACTAATATGAGGTGTCTTTGCCACAACAGTTACTTCACATCTAAAATAAAATGTATCTTTATTTTCAGTTTTTTATATAAATGAAGATTTTGTTGCTCTGGGAGATTCAGTGGTCCTGCCGTGTTCCATTGATAAAGAGTTAATAAAGAAAAATCTGAAGGTGGAATGGAGAAGATCAGACTTAGAGACTCTTGTTCATCTGTATGAAGATGGAAATATTAAACCAGAGGCTCAGCATCAGGATTATCATAAAAGAGCTAATTTCTCCAAGGAGAAGATTAAAAATGGAGACTTCTCCCTTCAGTTGAAGAAAGTGAGAGCTGAAGATAAAGGAGAATACACATGTAAAGTTTACAGTGAGGACGATTCAACATTGTCATTCAACAGCATTTTAGAGCTGGGTAAGTGAATAATAAAATAAAATTAAATTAAATAAAATTAAATTGAATATACATTCAGCGCTGCACAGATCTACATATGACATCAAAGTACTAAATAAAAGTTTACCAGTAAATATCAATGATTGCTAGCAGCAGCACAATTTCAGTTTCTGGATTGGGTGTAAAAAGGTGTGAAAGTATGCCTTTGCAAAGCCAGTGATCGTACTGCAAGGAGAGCATAACTTTTCCTAGGCTAGTTTGGTTTGGGTTTGCATTTGCAAACGTATTCATTTATCAGATGATTAAACTAAGCAGTGTTGGAAACTTTTTTCAGCGAAGACCAGGACATTTTCTTGAGCTGTAGTCTTTATTGCAGAAAGTGATCTTTAAATCAGAGCTTACCACTCAGGCACTGCAGATGTCAAGTCTGGCATTAGTTAAATTTATACCTTTGTATCGATTGTACGCTGCAGTCTACACAGATGTGAACCCTATGCCATATAATGACATGCACCTCTCCCAAAATGTCAAACAAGCCTGTTATATCAGTCACTGGTTAGATTAGCACAGCAGTCATCCCAAGTCCCACATGGGACAAATAGGCCAGTGTGGCCAGGCCACTTGAGTCCCTGTGCCATCTTACTTCTCAAAATAGTATTGAACTTGATTATTAAAAAAACTGTTGCAAATTAATTTGGTTATACCATGAATACTGGTTAAAATTAAGGTTATAATTCATAATTAAGGTTCCATTTCGCATTAATGCAATTATCTAATCAAACAATCACATGGCAGTTGCTTTAATGCATTTAGGGGTGGTCCTGGTCAAGACAACCTCCTGAACTCCAAACTGAATGTCAGAAAGGGAAAGAAAGGTGATTTAAGCAACTTTGAGCGTGGCATGGTTGTTGGTGCCAGACGGGCCGGTCTGAGTATTTCACAATCTGCTCAGTTACTGGGATTTTCATGCACAACCATTTCTAGGGTTTACAGAGAATGGTGTGAAAAGGGAAAAACATCCAGTATGCGGCAGTCCTGTGGGCGAAAATGCCTTGTTGATGCTAGAGGTCAGAGGAGAATGAGATGACTGATTCAAGCTGATAGAAGAGCAACTTTGAGTGAAATAACCACTCTTTACAACCGAGGTATGCAGCAAAGCATTTGTGAAGCCACAACACGCACAACCTTGGGGCGGATGTGCTGTAACAGCAGAAGACCCCACCGGGTACCACTCATCTCCACTACAAATTGGAAAAAGAGGCTACAATTTGCACAAGCTCACCAAAATTGGACAGTTGAAGACTGGAAAAATGTTGAGTCTCGATTTCTGTTAAGACATTCAGATGGTAGAGTCAGAATTTGGCAAAAACAGAATGAGAACATGGATCCATCATGCCTTGTTATCACTGTGCAGGCTGGTGGTGGTGGTGTAATGGTGTGGGGGATGTTTTCTTGGCACACTTTAGGCCCCCCTAGTGCCAATAGGGCATTGTTTAAATGCCACAGCCTACCTGAGCATTGTTTCTGACCATGTCCATCCCTTTATGACCACCATGTACCCATCCTCTGATGGCTACGTCCAGCAGGATAATGCACCATGTCACAAAGCTCGAAATATATATATATGCAGTGCTAACATAGTCAGCCAGTTACATACACTCTGCTAATACATTTGAACAACACAAAGTTCTTGAAGCTATTCCCAGTGTTTTGTCTGCACTGAAAGTTGCTGTCACATTCGGGGCCTCCATCGCCATGTGTGAGAACTAATTCTATGGACCACCGATAACCCATGAAACCACACTTTTACATCTTAGCTTGTGCATCTTGCATTTGATTTGAGTGAGACCCTACGGAGAAATTTCATGAAACATAGGGCTCTATCTTACACCCGGCGCAATGCGGCGCAATGCAGCGCAATGCGCTACGCAAGTGTCTTTCGCTAGTTTCCACCCTAATTTTCATGTTTAGTGCCGCGTTTTTTAAATAGCAAATGCATTTGCACCCCCTTTTGCGCCCATGGGCGTTCTGGTCTGAAAACGAGGTGTGTTCAGGCGCATTGTTGGCGCGTTGCTATTTTGAGGCAACTAAAATAGACTACGCCATTGACCAACAAAAACCTGGTCTAAAGTCTAAAGTCAATGGCGCAATGTGTTTTATGTTATTTAAAGATCGCATTTGTAATATGCGCCTATAAACGGGACGACAACGCGGGTTTGCTTATCACAAAGTACATGAATGCACAGCAGCACAAAAATGCTTTTAAATATGAAAGATTAAAGGATTGAATGTAAAAGATTATTATTGAGTCTTTTGGACATAAATGAGGACTAATTATGAGACGTTAGAAGGCAAGGCAAGGCAAGGCAAGGCAAGGCAAGTTTATTTGTATAGCACATTTCATACACAGAGGTCATTCAAAGTGCTTTACACAGAAATGAGAAAACAATATATAAAAATAAGATTTACAAAGATACATGAGAATTTAAAATAACAATTAAAGAAAATAAATGTGATTTTAATAAAACAGTTTAAAATGTTAAAAAGAATAAAACAGATGTAAAAGTGGCTTGAGTTAAAAGTGCAGTCAGTGTGAAGCAGCACAGTGCTCATACAGTAAATGCAGAGTTCAAACACAATACAACTTTCACAGAAATGTCACAAAAAATAACAACAATATATCAACAATGCAAATCACATTAAGACGTCACTTCTTCTTTCCAGTATTCGTGGACCTTTCATCCACGGGCTGCTTTACACCCCCTTCGGCTACAACCGAGTCGGTATTTTATAATACCTAATGTATTAAAGGAATCCTCAACCTTTTTAATTAATTCTGTTAACTTACACCGCCATTAACAGTATTTGTGGACCTTTCATCCAAGAGCCTTTCACTCCTTTCGGCTACAACCGAGTTGGTATTTTATAATACCTAATGTATTAAAGGAATCCTCAACCTTTTTAATTAATTCTGTTAACTTACACCGCCATTAACAGTATTTATGGACCTTTCATCCAAGAGCCTTTCACTCCTTTCGGCTACAACCGAGTTGGTATTTTATAATACCTAATGTATTAAAGGAATCCTCAACCTTTTTAATTAATTCTGTTAACTTACACCGCCATTAAAGGGATAGTTCGGGCAAAAATGATATTAAACCCATGATTTACTCACCCTCAAGTCGTTCGAGATGCATATGGCAATCATTCTTCAGACGAACACATTTTAAGTTATTTTAGAAAATGTTTTAGATCTTTCAGTGGATATAATGTGAGGTTATGGGGTCCACACCCGTCAAGTCCAAATAAAGTGCATGAATCCTTTACAAAATTCATCCATCCGGCTCCGGAGTGATAAACGAAGCCTTCTGCAGGTAATCCGTGCGGTTTTGTCGTAAAAATACACATATTTAAAATTTTATAATTTAAAATAACTGGCTTCCGGTAACGGTACACGCGCGTTCACAGGAGATGGATGCCGGCGAATGACGTATGACGCAGGGTACGAAACGTGGTGACGTAGAACGTCCGCGACAGCGCAGCCAGAGAGCAGAGGTAAACAAAACTCCATTCAGGATTTCCGCGATCTAACAAACGTGCATTTAATCGAAAATGCCGATGATTTTGATATTAGAGAAGAAGATATTGAGTTTTTTACACAGCCATATCTGTTTGAACCTGAGTACAGCGATGAAGAACTCAGGAATATGGAGGAGGCTGCATTAGCAGTGGCACAATTAACAGCTGCGAATAGACAAAGAGTCGGAGAGACGTGGTGGTGCTCATGCAGAATATGCGAGGCCATGGCAACAGAGGTTGAGAGTGTTTGCTGCCTAGAATGGAACACTGAAATGCCACCTTTGGAAGCAATTGATACCGCTGTTGAGATGACCTCGTCCAGCTGCGTTACAGAAGATACTGGCTTTCCGCCTTTGTTGTGCCAAAGTGTTCTTGAGGTTATCTTCCGTTTACCTCGCATAAACTGGAGACGTCGTCCAAGGCCTGAAGGACCCGGAGGCAGACTAACGGTGGAGTAAGTGTAGTTTTTAGTAAGTAATATGATATTACATGAGCGACAGATCTATTTTATTCACAAATTGCATTTTTTTTTACAGTCAACTTCGTCTGGTAGCATACAGAGTTGTGCTTGAATGGATGCTGAAGGGGGAAAAACTTGGAAAAGGAAACCGCAAGGTTCTTCCCTCCTGTGTTGTTCTTGCCATAAGGGAAAAATACCCATCCCAGTCTGGATCCTATGTGGGTTTCAGAGAAGCAGATGATGCCTTTGCCGTGATGTAGTGTACAAGTCTGCTACCTACTACATTATCATATATATATATATATACACACAAACATAGACTCACATTTTATATACTGTATATATTTAATATACCTTTTTTTAAATGTTTAATTCAACAAATACATTGATTCAAACACTTTTACTTTACTGATAAAGATTTGTTTATTTGTTTATTTTTTTATTTTTTTATAAAAATTGTAAAAATTTTGAGTATTGTGTTTCAAGTTCTTAAATAAATAATAACACAAACTTTTTAAATAAAGTAACATTATAATTTTTTTATTTCTAAACAGTGTTGCTATTGTCACATCAATGCTTTTACTTCAAGGCAACAGTTCTCTAACATGACATAAAAACAAGAAAACAATGAAATGTTAGATAAAAATAACGTAAAACTAAAAAAGAAAATGAGCAGTGACCAATAATACTTTCATCAAAGTGACAGTAAGGCATAAGAGTCTATATAAAGCATTGTGCATATGCTTTACGTATAAAATCTTGACTCATGCATTGAAATAGCAGCGTCTTTGGCAAGTTTTGGCACAATATTGTTCCCAGTAAGGCACAAGAGTCTATGTAAATATTGTGCAGATGCTTTACTTAGAAAACCTGGACTGGTGCATTGAAATAGCAGCGTCTTTGGCAAGTTTTGGCACAATATTGTCCCCAGTAAGGCACAAGAGTCTATGTAAATATTGTGCAGATGCTTTACTTAGAAAACCTGGACTGGTGCATTGAAATAGCAGCCTCTTTGTCAGGTTTTGGCTTTGTTGCAATATTTGCAGGTAATGTGGGAATAGTACGATCAGATGACTCGTCTGGAACTGCAGTGTTTGGGTTTCTTCGGTACTCCAGAACCGTATTAACCAGTTCATCTCGAAATGTTTGTGTGGTTGGGTTAAACAGTTTCTTTGC
This sequence comes from Paramisgurnus dabryanus, assembly GCF_030506205.2. NCBI lineage: Eukaryota > Metazoa > Chordata > Actinopteri > Cypriniformes > Cobitidae > Paramisgurnus > Paramisgurnus dabryanus. Next base: position 9,017,706 of record NC_133339.1, read on the forward strand.
GACCCACTGCTTGGAGTGCTTGGGAAAAACAACATTGTAGCGCAGTACTCCTAGAATGAAACAAGACATACATGTTACTGTGCAACTTATGATTAGCATAATGTTAAACTAATGATCCATTCAAATCAGCACTTTGCATCACATTTTATAATTTTGAATTCATCATTATTTTAAACTTTTGTGGTGGTAATATTCTGCACTTACCAGAGGCAGTTGTGGCCTGTTGACGATTTACATTTTCATTATGATCCATAATTGCAAGCTGTGTGCGAGCAAACATGGAAGAATAATGAAAGTATAGGTTCTTTGGACAGTACTTGAGTAGCATGGAGTGGAATACTTCAAGCTTGCCTGTAAAGTATGTAAACATAATAAGCATTATGTTCTAAAATAATCTCTTTGCACACATATATACACATTGTATTGTTGGTGTAACATACCTGTATGCTTAAACAGGGACATTTGCTGCAGGTCCTTCAGAATACCTTTGTCCAGAACTATTTTCTCCAGTGTATGGTATGCACGAGACTCTTTAATAATCCACCTCTTTCGTCTCTGTTGGTCAGGATTGAGGTCAGGATGGAGACATCTCTTTTGTATTCCATCCTCGGTCCAGCGATGTTCCCCAGAGATGTGATGAAGTATTGACTTCCATTTTCAGATTAAGTCCTACATAACATTAGAGTTAAACATGTCATTATGTAATTTTAATGTAATATACTTGAATATCATATTTGTAATACTATATGGTGTACAATTTAAAACTTACTTCAGGGTCACCTCCACAACTAGAGCAGCAATACCACAAATGGTTGCAGATGCACTTGATCCAGGGCTGGAGATCTCTGTTGTCCTTGTATCTTGACAAGGATAATAATTTCTTTAGCAACCCTGCGAAAACATTATTAGTACTGTTATTGTCACGGTGATCCGGGTCATGTTTTGTGTCTGTTCTATATTGTCATCACCTGGACACTTGTTAATTATCACATCATTCATTCCACCTGTGTGTCATTAGTCTTTGTGTATTTATACCAGTGTTTGTGTCACACTCATGGCCGGATCATTGTCATTACAACCCTGTCTGTTCCCTGTGTTGGATGTTCCTGTTTTACTTACCTGCCTGTTGTTTTACTCACCTGCCTGTTGTTTTACTCCTCGTGTTTTGTTTCCTGTTTTATATTAAATGTTATTTATTTCATGTGAACCCTGCGTGTGCGTCCTGATTCCTGTTCCCAGTCGTGACAGTTATCACACTAAATACAATTAAATGTATATAAAAAATATATATTTTTTAATTACTCAAAGTAATCCTTGAGTAAACATTCACATTCATTCAAATTGTGAAAATTAAAAACAGTGTTGTTCATTTGCAGAATAAAATTTTAACTGATGTTTTCTTACCCTTCACCACGTGCCATATATCAAATTCATGGTGAATAAATGGATATTCCACCCGCATTATCTTTCTTATGGATGGAGATCTGTCAGTGGTCAACACATCTACTTTGATGCCTTTCTCCAAAATATGATTTAGGCCTCTTTTAAACCCAATGGGCTCCATGGCCGTTGAGCTAGATGCTTCTGTTACCTAAAAAATGTCCTTTATATTATGTTACAACATGTTTTACCTCTCTTGATACTGTTTTCTCTTTGGGTATAATAAGTATAATGTACTTTAAGATTGTACATTAATTTAGAAATATAGTACCATTTGTGGTGTTTAAATGATTAAAATGTTGCATAATAGTACACTATCTATCAACATGCACACTCACCTGCACCAACTCAAAGTGTGCGATTTTATCCGTCGTGTCATCCATAAGACTGTATGTGTTGTATTTTGCAGAAAACCCAGGGCTGTAACAGGTACGACATAAGATGAAACTGTAAACTTTTAGTTTATCAGTAGTTTCTTATTATTGTAAGTAAGGTGTTTCAATTACCTGTCTGATCTCCCATCCCCTGATAAATGCACCTCAGTGTGTAATGCATTTTCAACTAGTAACTCATTCAAAATCGTATCTTGTTTTTGTTTGTAAGTGGCATTAACTGCTGGAATGAGGTATGACGACTGCATTGAATAGAAAGCGGTTTTCTTTGGCACCTGTAAGTTCAGCAGTGCAGCCCAATCAGCAAGGCTGGCATAAGTTGCACCACTAAATAGTACACTTGCAGAAACCAGAAGATTATTAAGGGGCATTCCCCGAACATCTTCGCATGAACTCCAATGGCCCTGATGCTTGTTCTCACATTCCCACAGCACTTCGATAAGGCTCCCCGAGGCTTTTTTCTTGGTGTCAGTAATTAGTGCTCCACAATCTTGACATCTTCTGAACATCTTCATCAAGTTTGATTCGTTTACAATCCATTTTCTTTCCTTCCACTTCTCATTTTCTCTTTCTTCCTCTGTAGTTGTAGTTGATGTTGATGATGTAGAGCTGGCAGGAACAAAACTTGAGTCCTTGTCTGATGGACAATCTATTGAAAGCATGCTGATATCTAAATCACAGTCTTCAGATTGTGGTTCAGTCTGTGATGTCTGATCCTACATGACATATAAAAAATGTAATCATGTAATCATGTTTAATTATAAAACTATTAATTGTGTTAATTCACGCATTATTATATTCCACACAATGATACATTTTTCGGGTAATTTAAAGATAATTTTTAGATATGTACGCATCACAACTATCATAGGTTGTAATAAAATTGAACGATAAAATCCTTTTTGTCAGTACTTACCAATTGATATTAACTTATGGGGGGTAAGGCAATATATGTCCCAGATGTAGATGGACCTGTCCTACTGTAAAAGGATTCTGGACTTCTAAGCGTGAACTTGAGTCCAGCTTTGCTGCTGTGTTTAACTGGAGTTGACTGTGGAACACCCTCTAGTGATGACACATCCAGGACAACTTTTTCCTGATCCTTTTCTGTTGATGTGAAAAACAAACTTGGCTGAGCCTGCACAGCAGAATCCCTTTGTGTTTCCTAAAACAATTCATAAAATAAATAGAGGTTAAAGTAGAAGTAATTTAACTAAAAGTAGTTATGTAAACAACAGTTAAACAACATAATCCAAACAACACAACAACCGAGCTACACATTGCATGACGAAACATATAGGAGTACTTACTGGCTGACAGATACGTATTGGAGGAAAGGCAATGTATGTCCCAGATGTTGATGGACCTGTCCTACTTGGAATTGATTCAGGACTTTTAAGCATTAATTCGAGTCCGGACACAATTCCTTCATTATCTTCTTTGCTGCTATGTTTGACTGGAGTTGAGAGTGTAAAATCTTCAACAAAAGTTGATACACCAAGGACATCTGTTTCCTGATCTTTTTGTGTAGTGTAACAGAGACTTGATTGAGTAGCAACAACAGGATCCCCTTGAGATTCCTACAACAATAGATCACACATGATTATAAATAAAAATCGAAATATTTATATTACAAAAAATTGTGTCAATGACATTTTAACGTCTTGTCTTATGGAAAAAACTTTAAATAAATGAGATAATAAAATGTGTAAAATCAATATTTAATGTTTCTTAACTGTAATGTACTGATTGTTGCCGTTGTTATCGTGGAATAATACCCTACAGTGTGATACAAGACTATCTGGACTTATATTACAACCTGCTTCATATACATTATCCCATACATGTAGCATAACGATCAATACACAATACAATATACCCTACAAGAGTACTCAATACATACCGGATTTTGCGGGAGAAGTAACACAGGGACAGGCACGGCTGACGATTTCAGAAGTCGTTTTTTATTTCCAATCTTCTCCTCGTAGTCTTCTGGGCTGAAATGTTCACTGCACATCCTATATCGCAGGAGTTTTTCTTTTGGTGTATTTATATCCCAACCAATAGCGAGCAGCCATAACTGCAATCGCTCCGAATCATGTACTGGGAATCTATGAAATGTTACTGCCGCATCTTCCTTTGACGACCGGGCGCGTAACCTTACAGTTTTAAATAAGTTTAGGCATCCAGGGTAGATGCAGGCTCGAACCATTTTAAGCCTATTACAACGCTTCAATACAACTAAATCAACGAACTCTTCGCGGAAAACCTGAATGGAGTTTTGTTTACCTCTGCTCTCTGGCTGCGCTGTCGCGGACGTTCTACGTCACCACGTTTCGTACGCTGCGTCATACGTCATTCGCCGGCATCCATCTCCTGTGAACGCGCGTGTACCGTTACCGGAAGCCAGTTATTTTAAATTATAAAATTTTAAATATGTGTATTTTTACAACAAAACCGCACGGATTACCTGCAGAAGGCCTTCGTTTATCACTCCGGAGCCGGATGGATGAATTTTGTAAAGGATTCATGCACTTTATTTGGACTTGACGGGTGTGGACCCCATAACCTCACATTATATCCACTGAAAGATCTAAAACATTTTCTAAAATAACTTAAAATGTGTTCGTCTGAAGAATGATTGCCATATGCATCTCGAACGACTTGAGGGTGAGTAAATCATGGGTTTAATATCATTTTTGCCCGAACTATCCCTTTAACAGTATTTGTGGACCTTTCATCCACGGGCCTTTCACCCCTTACAGGCTACAACCTGAGTCGGTATTTTATAATACCTAATGTATTAAAGGAATCCTCAACCTTTTTAATTAATTCTGTTAACTTACACCGCCATTAACAGTATTTGTGGACCTTTCATCCACGGGCCTTTCACCCCTTACAGGCTACAACCTGAGTCGGTATTTTATAATACCTAATGTATTAAAGGACTCCTCAACCTTTAGTTTAATAACAATTAAACAAAATAAATGTGATTTCAATAAAAACACTTTAAAATGTTAAAAAGAATAAAACAGAAGTAAAAGTGACTTGAGTTAAAAGTGCAGTCAGTGTGAAGCAGCACAGTGCTCATTCAGTAAATGCAGAGTTAAACAGATGTGTTTTTAATCTAGATTTAAAAGTGTTTACTGTTGAAGCACATCTGATCTCTTCTGGAAGCTGATTCCAGCTAGAGGTGGCATAATAACTAAATGCTGATGCACCTTGTTTTGAGTGAACCCTTGGTATTTCTAACTGACCTGATCCTAATGATCCGAGTAATCTTTTAGGTTTATATTCAGTTAGCATATCTGTCATGTATTTGGGTCCTAAGCCATGAAGTGATTTATAAACGAGTAACAATACTTTAAAATCTATTCTAAATGAAACAGGAAGCCAGTGTAAGGACCTGAGGACTGGAGTGATGTGCTCAGATTTTTTGGTTCTGGTCAGAATTCTGGCAGCAGTGTTTTGTATGAGCTGCAGCTGTCTAATGGTCTTTTTGGGGATCCCCGTAAGAAGTCCATTGCAGTAATCCACCCTGCTGGTGATGAAAGCATGAACAAGTTTCTCTAAGTCCTGTCTTGAGACAAAACAACTAATTCTGGCAATATTTCTGAGATGGTAGTAAGCTGATTTGCTTATTGCTTTCACGTGACTACTGAAATTAAGGTCAGACTCTAAAATTACACCAAGATTTCTGACTTTATTTTGTGTCTTTAGACCCCTAGAGTCAAGGTATGTGTTAACTTTGAGAGTTTCATCTTTATTTCCAAATACAATGACTTCAGTTATGTCTTTGTTTTAATGGAGGAAGTTTTGACGCATCCAACAGTTAATTTCATCAATGCATTTACATAGAGAGTCAATGGGGCTGTAGTCATTGGGTGACAGGGCTGAGTATATCTGGGTGTCATCTGCATAGCTGTGGTAAGCAATTTGGTTCTTTTTCATTATTTGACCAAGTGGGAGCATATACAAATTAAACAGAAGCGGTGCAAGAATTGAACCCTGTGGGACTCCACATGTCATGGATGTCCACTCAGATTTATGGTTACCTATGTTCACATAGTAACCTCTTCCTTCTAGGCACAAAGAGCTGCTTCACCTGTAGCCTGGTAAGTAAATAAATGCTTTGCTTTAAACAAATGCATCTGTTTTTAAATGTTTTTTTAATGCTACCTCACGGATTTATTGTATATGATGACTCTGTACCTGTGGATATGGTGAGATGAGAAACATTTTTAAGTAATGCTTAAAAAACCTCTTTGCTAAAAAAACGCTGTCCAAAGTGCTGAAATGCTCAGAGAGCCGTTTGTAAATTCTTTATCTCCTGTTTGTTACAAATAAAGTATTTTTAGAGTACAAACCTTATCTTACATACTTGTAAATAATTTTTTGATGATATTGGATAGCCATACATTTAAAGCAATTACAAGCCTGCTTTTTCACTTCCATTACTAAATGAAAACGGGTTTTAAAGGTTTTAATAAAAAAATAACAATTTCAATACAAGTGAAAAACAACACAATTATTTATCATTAATTTTAAACTGGGGATCTTCTTCCTCCGCTTAGTTTTTCAGTTTACAAAGTTCGTCATCTAAATAGGGATTAGACTGCGCCAGCGCAACTTGCTTTTAAAAGGGATGAAAGCTGTGACTCTCATTGGTTTACTGGACGTTACGTCCAAAATACTCCCATTACAATAGGACCAACCCTTTTCGACCATGCGCTCGGCGCACAAACCATTTTTCCCGTCGTTAAATTAGCAAAAGTGGATTCGGACACGCCCATTTAGACATTGCGCTGTGCGCTTTAGACAATGTGCTTAGATCGTTAAACTAGGGCCCATAAAAGGACCTTGTTCCCTTTCAGTCGGTCACTACGACGTCACGTCGTGACCGACGAATTGGGAACTCGCTTAGAGAGACCAATCTGCTTCATATACTACTAAAACGCCAATGAACTTGGCATTGAGATATTTGCATAATGCTGGCGCCGCCCCGCCAGGTGCCTTTATAAGCAGCAGGTGCAAATAGGGAAATTAGCTTTTTCGCTTCGAAAGCCGGCTTTATCTGCTACTGAGAAGCTACTCTCTGCTCTTCTGGGAACGGTTGCTGAAGTTGATTGACAAGCAGTACTAACACAGCGGACGCTCGCAGTATTCCACGGCTCTGCATCTTTTTTGTTTTGAGTTTAGTGTGTGCGTTGCCTTCCCTGTGCGCATCATCAGCTGAGCACCTAAAGAGTGATTTCCCTAAAAGAGTGATACGTGAGAGCTCTGTGTCTTTTTAAAGGCAGCCACTCTCTCGTATATGCGGAGATCAGCGTCCTTTTCAGGATAGCTTTTCGCCCGTGCGATCTTGGATGCGAGAAGTATAAGGGTTCCAGTGACGGTCACGAGCGCTGTCTTCGTGCTCAGGCATCAAGCACTCCGGGGCTGCGTTCGTGGAGAGTTTCTGTTCTCTCTGTGAGAGCATAACCCTCTTGGATTGCGGAGACGACTGTCGTTCTACGATGTCTGCCGAATCCATTGGACCTCCTTCTGGTCCCGTCACTTCTGCAGCATCAGAGGGTAGTCCATTTTTCCTCCGAGGCAGAGTCGTTCCGGAGATGGCGGCCGTGCCCGCGAGCGGCGGAGACCGTAGAGTTGGAAAGGTTAACCCCTCTCCGCCCGAACCGTCCCGCCCACATGATTGGTACTTCGGAGCTGCTCGGGCCTCTCGGTCCTCTCCTCCTGTGCCTTTCTTTCCCGACGGCACGAAGAGCTGACGTGATTTGCGGCCGTCCGGCCGTTCAGCTTCACCCCTCACCTCCCTCACCAATGGAGCCGCTAAGGGCGGGGACCCCTTCAGTGGAGCGGGATGCGTTCCTGGAGGGACCACCCAACCCTTCCCTCTCGTGTTTGTAGACAGTCGTCCGGTTACGGACGCTTCCCATCAGGCATGCCGGAGAGGCGGCTTCGGCCCTGCACGCAATAACGTTGCTGCAGGCTCACCAAGGATTTACGAGGGAGCCCGCGACCTTCAGTCGTGCGATGTCCACCACAGTGGTTCAAGATCGCCACCTTTGGCTGTGTCTGGCTGACATGACGGACGCAGACGAGAACAACTTGAATGCTCCTGTCTCACAGACCGGCCTCTTCGGCGAGCCAGGGGAGTCGTACAGCTCCGCTGCGCAGACTGAGGCGATCTCCTAGGTCATGCCCCGGCGGAAGAGAGCTGCCCTTGGTCCACCACGCCGGCTCCTCAGTCTGCCTCTCGCCGTCGGCGTCCTGCGGCGACCACCTCCGTTCCCCTCTTCGGACCCCATCTCGGCAGCGCAGGGGAACCGGTCGTCAGCAGCTCGCCCCGCCCGCTTAGCCGCTTCCCGTGAAATTCGGGGGTTTAAGTGGCCAGTGAAGGGCGACCCGGATTGGCAGAGGATCACTCTTCAGGAGATGGAGCTCCTTCCCCCGATAGAGGGTCGGGTGGAAAATCCTTGGTTTGCATATGTTCCACCGGCTGTTCGGCCGGTACCCACTTAACCACACATAAGAGTGCATTCCTCTTCCCTCTCTAGGTCTCCGGAGGATCGAGAGAGCCGTGAGCGGGTACACACCAGCTCCCCTACCTCTCCTCTATCGCCAGCGGGTGACCTGAGGAGTCCGAGCTCTCCGCTGAGGAGACCGGACCACCAGCACCCTCATCGGAGTCTGCGCTCTTCGTAGAGGAGACCAGACGACCGTTACCCTCAGCGGGCTCAGGTCAGTGTCACACACCCATACTGTAGATGTTTATGCTGTCACAGCAGACGCACCGGCAGTCCCACCTGTCTCGCTTTGCTGCCCCACCGCGGGTACTTCGGTAGTGTCGTTATTTCTCCTCGTACGGTGCCTGGGTGCTTGGCTTCAGTTCCCAGCCCGTTTCGTTGGGTTTTACGCACGATCCGCCTCGGTTACGAATCCGGCACACCCCAAAATTCGGGCTTTCGTTTCACTGTGGTGAAAGCGTCCGATGCACATGTACTGCGTGCAAAAGTCGATATCCTGTTGGCGAAGGATGTTCGAGCCGGTCCCTCTTACCGAGATGATGATGATAGGGTTTTTCCAGCCTTTATCTCATAGTACCCAAAATACGCGGCGGGTTACGATCGATTTGATTTACGCACCGGCTCTACGAAGGTGTTCTTTTTGGATGATAACGCCGAGGCTCGTATTTCAATATTCAGATCGGTTTGCAGCCTTAGACCTGTAAGACGTGTACTTTATGTGTCCATCTCCCCTCGCTTTAGACCGTTTTTTCGCTCTGCGTCGTGGGGTGGGCATATTAATACTAAGTACACCATTCGAGCTGTCTCTCTCTCTCTCTCCGTGTCTCCATAGTCACGGCATTAAAATGTCAGAGAGAGAGCGTTGTTCGCATTCTGCTTTTAGCTACGTCGACTTATAATAGCCCGTTCTTAGCAGACATGCGCGAACACAGGGAGTTAATGCTTCGGCATCTCGCTCGTTTAAGTCTTCAGGTCGACTGGGAAAGAGCAACTTTGCCCCGTGCAGAGGATCCTTTTTCTCAGTATGGAAATAAGACTCGATCGACTAATTGGCGTGTTTTATAAGAGCGCGCAACCTAGTCAGTTCTGACTTGCCTCGGTTTAATTCGAGGGAAGTACGCGGTCGCTCTGGAACAATTTCAGAAGCTCCTGGACATATGACAGCATGCTGCGGCTGTGACACCGCCCGAGCTGCTTCATATGAGACCGCTTCAGCGTTGGCTTACGATCGAGTCTCGAGGAGAGCGTGGCACACCGGCATACACCGTGTAAACATTACACCTGCGTGTCATTTCAATTTTTCCCCGTGGTAGACCCGGCATTTCCGAGAGAAGATATGCCCCTTGAGGGGTCTCCTGGCATTCTGTATATTGCAATGCCCTCAGCACGGGATGATCAGCCACGTATGACGGGCTTGCAGTCTCAGGGGTGTGCATAGCACCCCAACTGCTGCGAGCGGTGCGCTGTATATCTGGGACTTGTACGCTCCGCTATGGAGATGCGAGGGAAGGATGTATTAGCCGACACCAATAACATTGCGACTGTTGCGTTATTTACCGTTAAGGCGGTTTTGCGCTCTCGTCACCTGTCGCATCTCGCTCGTCATCTCCTCCTTTGGAGTCAGAAGCATCTGAGGTCCCTTCGTGCCATTTTCATCCCGGGTTCGCTCAGTACAGCGGCAGACGCGCTTCCCGAGCTGCGCCCCCGGCGAAAGGCGACTCCACCTCCAGACGGTCCAGCTAATTTGGAAGAAGTTCGGTTGTGCGTAGATAGATCTGTTTGCGTCCCCGGACGATACCCACTGTCGCCTATTTTATTCACTAACCGAGGGCAGCCTCGGCGTGGATGCGTTGGCACACAGCTGGCCGCGGGGGGTGCGTAAATACGCATTCCTTCCAGTGAGCTTTATTGCGCAGACACTGTGCAAAGTCAGGCAGGACGAGGAGAGCCTTTATTAATCGTCCGTACTGGACGACCAAGAATTGGTTTTCATAGTTAATGCTCCTCGCGACAGCCCTCCCTGACGGATTCCCCTGAGGAAGGACTTTCTTTCTCAAGGAGGGGGCACATTGGCACTCGCGCCCGACCTGTGCGATCTCCATGTATGGTCGTTGAGCGCGCGCAAGGTTTAGGTGATTTATCGCAAGCGGTATCTAACACCATCGACGCGGTTCGAGCACCGTCCACAAGACGGGCTTACGCGCTTAATGAAACCTTTTTCGTTACCCGGTGCTCTTCGCAACGCGAGGACCCCAGAGAATGCCCATTAACATTGTGCTTTATATCTTCTACATAGGTTAGATGGTAGGCTGTCCCTTCGCCATTTAAGTTGATATCGCCGCTATTTCTGCTCGTCACTCACTCACTTATCAACGGCAGATCAGCTGGCCAGCATGATTTGGTTATTAGATTTTTAAGAGGCGCTCGTAGGCTAATCCCCTCGCGCCCTCCTTCTATTCCTCCTTGGGACCTGTCCATGGTGCTGAAAGCCCTTCAGCCCCCCCCGTTCGAGCCTTTGCAGCCGCGAGTCTGAAGCTTTTATCAATGAAAGCTCTGACCCTGCTAGCATTGGCCTCAGTGAAGAGAGTAGGGGATTTACATGCATTCTCTGTTGACGATTCGTGCCTTCAGTTTGGTCCTGCTGCCTCGAGTGTAACGTTGAGGCCCAGACCAGGCTACGTGCCCAAAGTTCCCACCACTCCTTTCAGAGATAAGTGGTGAGCTTGCAAGCGCTGCCCCCGGAGGACGCAGACCCAACCATGGCTTTGTTGTGCCCCGTACGCGCACTGCGACTCTACGTGGTTCGCACGCAAAGCCTCAGGACCTCAGACCAGCTCTTTGTTTGTTATGGTGGCCAGCAGAAAGGGAAAGCTGTCACTAAGCAGAGGATGTCTCATTGGATAGTTGATACTATCGCCCTGGCTTATAATCTTCAGGGTATTCCTTGCCCCTTTAATTTGAGAGCGCACTCCACACGGAGTGTTGCCTCATCTTGGGCTTTAGCTCGTGGTTCCTCGCTAACAGACATCTGTAGAGCTGCTGGTTGGGCGACACCTAATACGTTCACTAGATTTTACAGTGTTCGTATCGAGCCTGTATCCTCTCGTGTTCTTTCCTCACCAGGGGGAGCACGGAGAACAGTCTCGCAGGTCGGCTTGCAGCCTCCAACTGATGCTTCATAACTGTGTCAGTATGGAAGGCCTTCAGAACAAAAATGCGTAATGGTTTGAATTGTTCTTCCTCCGCTGCCTTGGCAGCCTTTGTTGCGGAGCAGTGGCTGTCAGCCTTTCACTAGCTGTATCCTCGCGAACCTACGTGTCTGGCTCGGGCTCCACATTGTGTCCCACCGGGTTCCTTTGTGAGTATTTTTCCGTGGGGTTAATCCTACCAGCCCACGTTTCCCTTAGCAGAGCACTGCTTTGCTTACACAGCCACGGCTGTCTTTATTCCTCAACTACGGTTGACTTTCGCCCACCATTAGCCCTTAAGACGGGTGGTGGCTTCCGCAGCGTTCCTATCCCGCTCAGGTAGGGCGCTTCCCAGTCGCTGGCACTTCTGTGGGGTTAAAGGAACATCTAGTGCCCGGCCTTCTGCCCTAAAACCTATCTCCTCCTCCTTAAGTGGAACCGGAGGGCTTTACGCAGACACTGGAAGAGGTCAGCCCCTAGTGGCGTTTTGGTAGGGATTCCCAATTCGTCGGTCACGACGTGACGTCGTAGTGACCGACTGAAAGGGAACGTCTCGGTTACGGATGTAACCCTCGTTCCCTGAAGGAGGGAACGGAGACGTCACGTCCCGTCGCCACAGGGCTGCCCCCTGCTGTTTATCGGCCGGTCTCATTTTCCCGGCTTTCTCAGCGAAAAGAAGCTAATTTCCCTATTTGCACCTGCTGCTTATAAAGGCACCTGGCGGGGCGGCGCCAGCATTATGCAAATATCTCAATGCCAAGTTCATTGGCGTTTTAGTAGTATACGAAGCAGATTGGTCTCTCTAAGCGAGTTCCCAATTCGTCGGTCACGACGTGACGTCTCCGTTCCCTCCTTCAGGGAACGAGGGTTACATCCGTAACCGAGACGTTCTTACATGGCCTGCAGCCCTTCTAAAGATAAGATGTTTTTTGCCTTGTTGTGTAGATCTGACAGTGACATTGTTTTTTTTTTTTTTGCTGTTATTTGGTTATCTGTCAGGATCCTGTCAGTATGTGTTTAGGCCTTGTCCACACGGACTCGGGTATTTTTATAACCGTGACTTTTTTTACACGATTTGGCTGTTTGTCCACACGGAAACGCAGCATCAGGTCACTGAAACCGAACATTTTTGAAAACCCCTGCCAGGGTGAGGATTTTCAGAAACGCTGGTTGCACATTCCAAAATAATATTGATAAATATTGATAAGGATAAATTGCCTCCTGATTTAAAATGTTCCAGGAAAATGTGTGTGTTTGTGGAATCAGGGCTGTACTCGACAATGCCGGCCCTGGCATTTTTGCCCAGACTGGCCCACTACATAGGATCACAAATAACCTTTGTGCAATTTCTACTCAAAGCCATATACTGTAATGATTAAGTAGAAAAGTAGAAAAGCTGACAAGTGACATTAGAATAATATAATGCAAACACTGCAAAAGGCCTTGCAGGTTTTAAAAATATGCTCACTGTCTTAGCCAGTGTGCACAATGTGTAAACTGACAGCCTTATGATAAATGTTACAATGTAGCAGAGGCACGGGTGCAATCACAGTTTGTGCAGAATTGGGTACGTAGATATTTTGATAACTTTTTTTCCTTTTACCAATTCCAAACCACAGCAATCTTAACTACCATTCATTTTTGTATGTAACTTTTCCTTTCATCCTATTTTTTAATGCACGGGCTTACCTGGGCTGAAGCCAAGGGGCCTCCCAAGTTCAGGGGCCTCCCATGTTCATGATGAGCTGAAAAGGTCATATTGTTTTGTAACTTGTCAGGTTTCTGTCAATCACTCTAATTGCACGTTACATGGCTTATGATTGGTCCGTGGTAACTTCCCGTAAAATAAAATGTAAGACGTAACAGATTTTTTCTATTTTGTAAATAAGTGCACGTGGTCAACTTGGCATTCCTGCATGTTAGACTGAGTGTGACAGAGAAACGGGAAATAATCCACCAACAAATGAAAGAGTAATTTCTGAAATTTCATAATAAGCACCAGTGAGGCTCTCTGTGCTCATGTAGCTGAGTCTCTAGCATGCAGAAGTCTCTCCAACCGTGCACAAGAATCTGTGCTGCCAATAAAAGAAAGGAGTTCCCACACATAACGCTGTTAATTGTTATGAAGTTTAAGTTTTTCTCGCGTTTATATCAGTGACGCGTGCGCAGCTGGAGCGATGTAGTTTGACGCGACGTTAGCTCACAGTACACACATCTTGGTTTAGAAAGACGAGAAAGAGACGCAACGGTAAAGGTGCAAGAAAGTAAAGAGCAACAAGACCATCGCAAAACAGACTCCATGATCATCCCCTGATAGCACCATTCATATTTATAATCTCCTTATCTATAGATCTTATATACAGGTATGTTCCCTGTATGTTTTGTGCATATTCATACATTCGTTTTACATGCTTATGTATGTATAAAAAAATATAATTCATACTATCTCTTCTATAACCTACAAAATAAATAACTGATTAAAAAACAAGATTCTGTCTATAAGACTTATCTTTTGTTATCATTAATGCATTTTCACTTTAACACTAACTTTAACTTATTATATTTTTTAAACTGTGGTGAGCATTTAGTTAGTGAGTGGCAATTTTCTGCAAATTTGTATATTCCAAAAACAATGAAAACATAAAGCTTATAAACATATATACTTTCACACATTTTGGTTTTATTATCACCATAAGTTGCTGTGTGTGGTTGTGAAATAAAGTGTCTTGTGTAGTGGTGCACGATATATTGGCCGCCAATATAACATCGGCCGATATGGTAATTTTTTTACACATCGCCATCGTTCCGATGTCAAAATAGGGCCGATGTGAACCGGCCGATAATCATTCCTGTGTATTTGACGTGTGTGTAGGAGATGTGCGTGTGGGGCGAGGATGTTTGTTTTTGCACGAGCGCATAAGTTACACGTGTGCTGAAGCCTGGTTGTTCTTCAAAGTGTCTGAAGAAGATCCTTGCTATGCTGTGTGACGGGGTGTCCAATACATCGATCGCGATCGCAAAGGCAATGCTGGTAGATCGCACATAAGTTAACTGTGTATCCTTATGCTGCTCCATGCCTCCAAGAGTAATTGTGAAACACATAAGTCTTTTGAGTTGCTGTGCCTTTCTTCTCAAAAGTGTTTTTATAAATCTTATGCCTGCCCGCTGCAGCTCAGTCGTGTTAACTTCCGAAATTTACCAGAATGCAATCGCATCGCATTCTTGCAGGCACTATTTGCCTGCGCGCAAACGAGCGAACGAGGGAGAGAGAGCGGCAGCGTTGAGCTGATTTATATGCTTCTAATACTATTGTCATTTTCTTTCTAGTTTGTTTCACTAAACCGTATCTCCGCTATTTTAAACAGTACTCGACATGTACTCCAGGATTTTTTTAAACTCCTCAAAAAAAAAAAAAAAAATAGAGTAATGGTGACAGCCCTAAATCCAATGTAGAGATATATGCAGAGGCGGACAGAGTACACAGCTTCAGTACTTGAGTAAGAGTACAGTTACCCCTTGCTAAATTTGACTCAAGTAAAAGTAAAAGTACTACAGTCAGATGTCTACTTAAGTAAAAGTACAAAAGTACTTGTTTTTAAAAGTACTTGAGTATCAAGAGTACAAGAGTACATTTTCTAAATGTTGCATTACTACTGCCACAGTGCATGTTGAACCATGTGAGATGATTGACAGCTGTACAGCAAATGATAGAGCTCTGAGGTTAAATCTGATGCAAATCAGGAAGAGGAGACATAAATTGCTCTGTTCACTGTTTGAGCTCTTCAGATCACATAATTCAGTGGATAATTAATAGAAATGTTATTCTGTAAGACTAAATATTTTACTAACATGTGATAATCATTATTTCCCCAAATATGCTCACCATTGTACTAATAGCCCTGGCGGATTCTGTATATTTTATCTATTTGAACACAAATAAACCGGAGAAGACGAGAATAAATGTTTTACGGATGATGATTTCTATTCAAAATAACGAGCGTTACAGATTCATTATTAAGGACTCCTGGCATAAATTAAGAAATTAATGTTACTGCAAACCAGTTTAATCATAAACAGTGGTCAAATGTCGAAGCTGGAGTCTTAAACCTGTCTTGTGATGCTGAGTTTGTCCAGATCAAGTAAGAGTGTGATGACGAGTAATTCATTTTGAACAACAATAATCCGGGCTCACCAATGATTCCTGCCGCTGAAGTTTTGTTTTGGTAAACACAGCAAACACCTGAAAAGAAAACTATCATTAACTTGTTCAGAAAATTTTAAATAGTCTGGCGAGGTGGGGCCACGGGTTGACACATTCCCAGAATGGACCTGCTGCATCTTCATCCATTGTTTCATGAGTGGTTTCGTCTCTTTTCTAAATCTGACCATAGTTACTTTGGCGGAAAGCTGAAGGTGATAGCTGATAGGCTGTCCCAATCAGTTACGCCTGCACAATCCAATCACGTTTAAGAGAGGGAAACAACAAATTGAGGGTTTCTGAGATTTTTATTTTTTCCTTTTTTTTAATAAAAAGTAACGTGTCTGGTACTTACGGTTATGGATAGAAATGTAGTGGAGTAAAGAGTAAAATATTTGCCTCTCAAATGTACTTGAGTAAAGTCATGAGTACTCCAAAAAAAATGATACTCGAGTAAAGATCCCTCAAAATTGTACTTAAGTACTGTACTCAAGTAAATGTACTCCGTTACTGTCCGGCTCTGGATATATGCAGTATAGTCCACGCATTTAAAGTGTTTATTAGCATGTAGAACTTGTCGGCTTCATCATTTTAAAAGTAGATCACCACACAAAAAAGTCTGGACACCACTGTCTTAGAGTAATTGTGAAGCACGTAAGTCTTTTTGAGTTGCTGTGCCTTTCTTCTCAAATGTGTTTTTATAAATCTTATGCCTGCCCGCTGCAGCTTAGTTGTGTAAACTTCCGAAATTTACCAGGATGCAATCGCATTCTTGCCTTCATGCAGCTGATCCACGCGCCCTATGTGTGTGTGTGTGTGTGTGTGTGAACTCAGAGATTTTTTTAACTCCTCAAAAAATAGAGTAATGGTGACAGCCCTAAATACAATGTAGAGATATATGCAGTATAGTTCACGCATTTAAAGTGTTTTTTAGCATGTAGATCTTGTCGGCTTCATCATTTTAAAAGTAGATCACCACACAAAAAAGTCTGGACACCCCTGCTGCTGTATGCAATGAGAGTGTGGCAGAGGTGTAAAGTACTCGAGTAAATGTACTTCGTTACTGTACTTAAGTATTTTTTGGGCTACTTTGTACTTGTACTGAGTATAAAAAATATAAGCAACTTTTACTCTCTACTCAATTACATTTTTGATTGGGTATTTGTACTCTTTACTCCACTACATTTGAAATGACACTTAACGTTACTCGCTACATTGTTTATTCGTCAAATAAAAACGAGACGAAAGTGTCAGAGGGTGATGATGGATAGAATCTGTGGTCGCGAGGTTACACGCACACACACACAACTTCATTTGGCGCTGCGCAGAGCAATCGTAAAAATCAAAGTACTGCGAGAGCGAATCAAATGCATATGGAGAAGTCTGGTCTCGCGGTACTTTGATGTCAAACGCTGAATGGCTTGCGTTGAGCCACCGTAGCGGGACATCTGCGTGCTGCGTATGTCATAAACTGTAGAGAAAAGTTCGCGTCTGGACTGACAGAAGAGATAAAGAGCAAACATATGGATGCATATCACATTTGCTTCAGTCAAGGGACCATTTGTTAAACTTGTGATGCTACAATCAAAACAAAAGTGATGCGCGATTGCAGGAGAATCATCCCGCAACTCAAAGGCAAGCACAAATGTTTATATACTCTGATGCTACCTTATCAGCTAACCTGAGCTGGTACATAACTTGATATAACTTACTATATAAACCAGCGAGGTCCTGTACTGATTGCCCGAGTAACTTAAGTACATTATAAGATTGATAATAAATTAATTTTACTGTCCTCACATTTAATTAAGTATGCTGTAATGTATTTACTGTAAAGAGGGATGCATGACGGAAGAAATGTAGTGCACTTGTGAGATAGTGGTGTTACGTACTACATGTGTTTACAATTAATCTTTCAAATGAACAACTTCACGTTTTTAATATGCATTATCATATTTCTGTTGGTGTAATTTTAGTTTACTGGAATTTTTTAAATATTAAAATTATATATTTTTAGGATAGGCCTATATAAGAATATTTGGTAACACTTTACAATAAGGTTCATTAGTTAACAGTAGTTAATGTATTAACCAACTTGAACAAACCATGAGCAGTACATTTGTTACATTATTTCTTCATCTTTGTTAATGTTAGTTAATAAAAATGTAAGCTTTAATTGTTTGTTCATGTTAGTTCAGAGTGCATTGACTAATGTAAACAAGATTTTAATAAAGTATTAGTAATTGTTGAAATTAACATTAACAAAGATGAATAAATGCTGTATAAGTGCAGTTCATTATTAGTTCATGTAAACTAATGTAGCTAACGAATGTTAACTAATGAACCTTATTGTAAAGTGTTACCATATATTTATATCACAAAGTTAGGCTATATATTTTTCAGCATGGCACATTCAAGTACACAATGACACTAGACTAAAATTAAATGGGTTTAAATTAAATTTAATGTAGATTTCTAGACTAAAATCTCATGGTATTTAGTTGAATAAAATTAGACTAAAACTAAATCAATTCAGATGACAAAAATATGACTAAAACTTAATTAAATTTTAGTCAAAAGAAGACTATGACTATGTTTAATCTGTGTTTGTTCTGCCAGGTCAAAATTTTGAGGTGTTTGATTTCTTTTCTATATTAGGAAATAAAACCTCATAAATAAACTTTCTTAGTTTTCACTGCCCAGACCTACAATGTCTCTTTGTGTTGAGGACTAGTGCATCTTTGAGCCAACATTCAGTACGAGTAAAAATACTTGAGTACTTTTAAATTGGGTTACTTTAATACTTTTACTCAAGTCGTATTTAAATTGGTGACTTGTAACTTGTAGTGGAGTAATTTTTACAGTAAGGAATTTGAACTTTTACTCAAGTATGGCTTTCAGCTACTCTTTACACCTCTGGAGTGTGGGCCAGGTGATGTGAGGGGGAGTTCGGGCCAAATTGTTCAATACAACCAATTTGATCACCCACTTAAAAATAAGCATTCGAAGCTTACAAAAAATATGGGAAATCAGCTAATTGATGACATTTTGCACATGGGTAAAGGTGCCCAATCAGTCATTTCTGGAAATAAATTACAAAAGTAAAAAAAAGTGTTTTGGAAAATAGCTCTTTATTTGATTATCATTAAAATGTGTTTTTTATACAGAGATATCGCCATCGGCAAATATCGGTATCGGCCATAACAGACAAGGGTCATATCGATTATTTATCGATTAATTATCTTTATGGTATTTTGAGCTAAAACTGCACATATGCACTGGGGACACCAAAGATTTATTTAACATCTTAAAAAGTCTTGTAAAATGTCCCCTTTAAAATCAATATTAAGCAGTTATATTATAAAGTGGAACATTTAAGCAGCATTAAACAGTCTATGTAAATAAATATAAATGCCATTTCAAAAGTAGATTCTGCCAATATTTCCATGTCTTAACTTTTTTAATTGTGCACACTGTGCTCCCTTTAAAACTTCCACGCATGACACTATAGGGGCATAGGAAGCTAGAGACAAACATGACCATGTGAGGTTTCAAAATTAAAGACTTGACAGTACATATCTCGTCTAGAGCGGTGGGTGGGCATTAAGGGCAAAGCACTTACAATATCATATACAATATGATTTCATGGGTTTTATTTTTTTCAAACGCCATAAGATCACGTACAAGCCAGCGTTATTATATTAGCCTATTGTCTACTGTTGTACAGAATGGATATGCCAATTCAATTTTTGTGTTGTAAATCAATGTTTGTGTGGTAGGTAATAGCCATATATCGTCAATATTATAATATCAAGCTTACATAGATGAATCTGCAAAGTTGAAAAATCAATTTGCATTATAGCCTGAGGCAAGACACTTTCACCAGAAAAATAAATAAACAAACATGACTATCAGCCTGCAGTCATCAGGCTAGTCAGCCTAAAAGATGAATTTGTCCGTCAAATAATGTATTATTTACTTGCAAAAATGTAGCCCCTACCAAACTTGTACGCCATTTAGACATAGGCTAATAATAATAATAACAGTGTTACAAATGAAGGCGCTTCTCTGCATCCTCCCGGCCGACAGAGGGAGCCATCACCTGAATTCTAGTCGTGTCTGTTATAAACTACATTTCCCATAGGGCCATGTACCTGGGTCTGATTACACTGCCACCTGAAACTCATTCATAGACTCTTTTTAAGCTCTCTCCAAAGGCATCCTGATGCAAATCTTGATTTGCCAAGGTGATCATTACTGAGCATTCCTGAATTATTATTACGGATCTGTGTTTTGACTTTGGACTGTTACTATTGTTTTGGATTGTTTGCCGCCTGCCCTTGAACTCTGCCTGTCTATTGATTTCACGATTGTTATCTGCCTGTCTTGACCATTGCCTGTTCCTGTTTAGTCTTCTGTTTTGCCCCTTGCATTCTGTGTGCTACTGCACACTTGCTGTTATGTCTGTCATCTTAATAAAAGCTGCAAATGGTCCTATCTCTGAGGACTCATCATTACAAACAGGGACTGACTGGGGCTAAAAACAGCCCTGGACTTTCTCCCAAATAGGCCCATAATCCGGCCATTTGCCCCTCGCCGTGCGCAACAGACACTAGGATGTCCTGATACTATGCCACAATTTTGTCAGACTATCAGACAAGGTTATTTAATATTTTGTCAATGTCATATAACACTTTGATTTATATTAAGGTTGTGAAATAATAAAAATGGTGAGGCCCTATTAATTTTCACAATTATTTAGCCCCCTTTCTTGTATGTTAGCATGTTTAGAGTGGTAGCAATGCATGCCAGATTTTTCCCGTTTAATTCAATACCTTAGTCTTCATTCTAGCAGAAAATGTGAGCACACTACCTCTCATATACAACAAAGTCAATGAAAGAAATAAAAAAACAATGCAATATGATGGATGTCCAAAAAGATGACATCCACAGGCTGTTTTTAAATGGGGTTGGATAAATATTTTTTGCTTTTAAACTATGTGTGTGTGTTTGTGTGTGTGTGTGTGTGTGTGTGTGTGTGTGTGTGTGTGTGTGTGTGTGTGTGTGTGTGTGTGTGTGTGTGTGTGTGTGTGTGTGTGTACCACCACCTGATGGCTGTAGGAAAAACAGTGAACAGTGGGGATATGAATTTTAGTGTGTAAATATATGTGGATATTCTATTAGACTGACCAAATATGATGTTGATATTCTTAAATCTCTAGAGCAGTGAATCAGTGTTTTTTGCTGCCTCTAGGTGGCGCTATGACTGTATCTGTATTTTACTATGTTGATGTTTTCAGGCCGGGACCTTTATTAACCCTGTGAAGTGTGGGGCAGGTCGGACATTGTGTGCCTAAAATTACAACAACTTCCAGTTTCATGGTGAAACATCAAACTTTGCCAGGCCGCCACGGACATGCCCTTCAATGAATGCCCTTCATCGCAAAGTCCTTAAGATCATTCTGACCAAATAAGATTCTGATCTAATTACATTTCGATGAGCAGTAAAACCTGACATTTCCTGCTGCCAGCAGGTGGCTCTATGACTGTATGTGAATAATTCCATGTTGATGTGTTAAGGGCAGGGCACTTATCAAATGTGAAGCGTGGGTCAAATTGGACATTGTATGCCTGAGTTAGAACAACTTCCTGTTTCTTGGCAAAAACGCTGAAATTTGGAAGGCTGCCACGGACACACCCTCTAACGAAAAGTCAAGATCTCCGCAATTTAGCATCGCAAAGGCCTTCAGATGACACAAACCAAATATGAAGATGATCTGGTAAAATCTTTAGGGGGAGTTTGTTAAAGTATGAAGCCTGGAAATGACAAAATGTACACAGAAATCACAGCGAAAATTAAAATCGTCGACTTCCTGTGGGGTTTAGATATTGGTTCCAAGAGACTTTTTGTAGGTCTTGAGGTGATAGATAACCCTACCAAATTTCATTCCTGTTTGTTGTTTGCAACGGGAAGGCTGTTCTCTTGAAATTTTGCAGGTGGCGCTATCGAGTTATTTCTACACACCCACTTCTGATGCCTATACCACATATACATTTTCGTTACTTCTGACATGTTTGCAAAGTTTCATAAGTTTTTGAGCATGTTTAGGCTCTCAAAAATGTGATTCATTTCGGAGAAGAAAAAGAAGAAGAAACTGAGCAAAACAATAGGGCTTGGCTTTTGCACCCACAATGCAGGTATGCCGTAAAGCAGACAAATTTTGTAGTTCTTTTTGTGTTCGGGTTACTACCCGCACCCCGAAGTTCCATAGTGCCAGTACAAGCGATACAGACCCCGTCAGGCTATGGCAAAAGTGTCATTTAACCTATTGTAAGTCAATGTACCAGCACAAGGGTCTTGGAGATATATTATGAAGGTTGAAAAACTACATAGTGTTGCTTTAAAAAAAATGGTAATGTCAGATCATTACTCAAGTGTCTTGATGATATAAAAGCCTGGATGTCTCTTTTAAGCTGTAATGAGAAAAAGACAGAAGTTATGGTTTTTGGTGGCATCGCTGGGACCCCCTCGGTTGATTTGGGTGCCTTGGCTCAGCACATAAAACCGACCATCACTAACTTAAATTAAAATTAAAATTGACTCTGACGTTATAAGCTCTATGATCATTCTGTGACCGTCACACCCCACGTAGTTTCAAGCCGGCAGGCAAGAAAGAAAGTCAGCAGTGACATTACTCTTTCCTGGTACGTGTTGAATAGTAAAACGATATGGCTGCATAGACAGGTACCACCGGGTAATTTGAGCATTTGAGTCTCTCATGCGATCCATCCACTGCAGCGGCCGGTGGTCAGTTTCAAGAAACTGTCTGCCAAGAAGGCAATACCTAAACGTATCCAGGGCCCATTTTACTGCTAGGCATTTCTTCTCTACTATATTTCACCATTCTGGGATACAGCTTTTGACTTATATAGGCCACCAGATGCCTATTTCCAAGTTCTCCTTGCAACAGCACAACCCATATGCCTGTATTGGAATTATAAGTCTGAAATACAAAAAGTTCTTCAAAATTTGGGCAGGACAGTACTGCATCATTACATAAAGCATGTTTGATGTCCTGGAAGGCATTCTTAGCCTCCTCAGTCCACTGAATCTGGATAGGATTGCAGTTTTGTGTCAAATCTGTTAAGGCTGCAGCTCGAGCAGCAAAATTGGGCACAAATAGTCTATACCACCCAGCCATACCTAGGAATGCTCGTACTTGAGTTTTGGTTTGAGGAGGGGGACAATCTTGGATTGCCTGCAGCTTTTGAATTTGGGGCCTAATAACTCCACCTCCAATGGCATACTCCAAGTAATCAGTTTCCTTCTTGATTATTGCACATTTACGGGCATTGACGGTAAGGCCAGCAAGTTGAATTTGGTGCAGCACCTCTTTGAGATGCTCAAGATGTTCGGCCCAGGATGAACTAAAGATGACAACATCATCTAAGTACGCAGCAGCATACTCTTCCAGTCTAGACAACACTTGAATCATCAATCGTTGAAATGAAGCTGGCGCCCCATGGAGGCCAAAAGGCATAGTAAAAAAAGGGAATAGCCCCCAAGGTGTCTTAAAAGCTGTCAATTATTTTGCACTGTCAGCCAATGGGACTTGCCAGTACCCTTTACATAAATCAAGAGTAGTTATCCACTGAGCCCTTCCAAGATGATCAATCAAGTAATCTATCCGTGGGGTAGGGTAGGAGTCAAATTTGGACACTGAATTCAGATATCTGAAGTCCACACAAAAGCGTAAACCCCCATCCTTTTTAGGGACCAGGATTACTGGGCTACACCACTCAATCCTAGATGACTCAAAGATACCCATGGATAACATTTGACCCACTTCTTCCTTCAATGCTGGTAACAGATGCTCAGGAATTCTATAACTCTTACGGCGATTGGTAGCTCCTTCATGCCAAGTGATGTTATGTTGGATCAAAGTGGTGCTGTCATGAAATATGAGAGGAAGCAAATGCAAGTTAAGATGTTTATTGTAAACAGAGTGAGTTTGTAAATGATGACAGCTGGGCGGGTGACACAGGAATGAGAGGTGGCCAGCGTGGTGACAGATGAATCCGGTCAATGATAATCCAACAATAATCGAAACACGAACACGAGAGCAGGAACACAGCAGACTGGAAACACACAGCACGAGACCTCACTGACTTCCACAAACGATCTGACAAAGAACATGAGAACTGGATGAGTATATATAGGTGAGTGAATGAGCTGCAGCTGGAGCGAGTTAATGACAATCAGGTGCGCTGGAGGTAAGTGCCAAACACGCCCACTACACACACACACATACACAACACAGCCATGTGAATCAGGAAGGAAACAATGCATTCATAAACCATGACAGGTGCATCCCGGTTTCTCTTGGCACACCCCTGTGTCACAAACCTGCTTAAACTGTAACTGCTGAGCAACTGGGAGATGTCTAAAGTCAAGAGTGTTACTGGAAGGCAGTGGCAGGTACTGTTCCTCTACCTCATCCATCCCTAACTGTTGAAAGGGCACACCAGTCACTGGAAGTGACATTAACGGGGCTCTAGGAGGACCTCTAATGGCAGTCTTCTGACATTTAGGACAGGTTGTACAAAAGTCTGACACATCTTTATTCATATTTGGCTAAAAAAAGACGATTCACCTAATGTCTTCTGCCTGCCTAAGTGGCCAGCACAGAAAATGGAATGGCCCAATTCAAGCACAATATCTTTTGCCTTTTGGGGGACTACAATTCGTGCATCTAAGCCTTTACCTTTATAAAGCACCCCATCTTTGATATCCATTAGATTCCCTGAAGCACCTGCTGTCTGGCCTTTATCTTGTTCTTCTTCCTGAACCTGCCTATATAAGGGGCCAATCACTGAATCCTCCTGCTGCAACAACCCAATCTCCTGAGGGATGTCTAATGGGGCTATGTCCTGTTCTACATCCAGTTCATCACATTGAGCTGCTGAAAAATGAAACTTTTCTAGTCTCTTCTGTCTTTTAGATTTCATAAGCTTGCCTGGCCGCACTTCGCTCTAATGGCGCTATCGTCAATGCCCGTAAATGTGCGAAAGCCAAGAAGGAAACTGATTACTTGGGGTATGTAATTGGAGATGTAATTGTAAATTAGGCCCCAAATTCAAAAGCTGCAGGCAATCCAAAATTGTCCCCTTCCTCAAACCAAAACTCAAGTACGAGCATTCCTAGGTATGGCTGGGTGGTATAGACTATTTGTACCCAGTTTTGCTGCTCGAGCTGCAGCCTTAACAGATTTGACACAAAAGTGCAATCCTATCCAGATTCAGTTTACTGAGGAGGCTAAGAATGCCTTCCAGGACATCAAACATGCTTTATGTAATGATGCAGTACTGTCCTGCCCAAATTTTGAAGAACTTTTTGTTTTGCAGACTGATGCATTTAATACTGGCATAGGCGCTGTGCTGTTGCGAGGAGAACTTGGAAATAGGCATCCGGTGGCCTATATAAGTCAAAAGCTGTATCCCAAAGAGGTGAAATATTCCACAGTAGAGAAGGAATGCCGAGCAGTAAAATGGGCCCTGGATACGTTTAGGTATTACCTTCTTGGCAGACAGTTTCTCTTTGAAACTGACCACCGGCCGCTGCAATGGGTGGATCGCATGAGAGACTCAAATGCTCAAATTACCCAGTGGTACCTGTATATGCAGGTCTGGATTAAGGAGCGAGATCCTGACTCTTTATCCTGAATCCTGAAGTTTAGCAGACACTTTTGTTACAGCAAGATGAAAATCAGCCCTGGACATACAAGTGCTGGAAGGAGAGTAAAGATCTGCATAAGCCACATCAGTCCTTTGTGTCTTCAGTTAAAGCTGTAAATGAAGGTAAGTCTGCGAGTGATAAGGTTGGTTCTGGTAAAGAAAGACCTGGTTTTAAAGTTGGTGTGCATAGAAGTCTAGTGTGTTATCAGTGTGGACTGGAAGGTCATAAGCAATCAAGATGCCCTAGTAATATATCTGCCCATGCTTATGTGTGCACTGTCCCAAGATCTAGTTGCTTAGTGACTCCGGCTGCACTGCCCTGTATTGATGTAGCCCTTAACGGGAGAAAGGTGAGGGCTCTGATGGACACCGGAAGTATGCAGTCATTAGTATGTTCTGATTTGGTGCCTAAGGAGTCATATTTCTATAGCCCAGATTTGTTGTGTTCATGGTGAGGAAAGACAGTATCCTACTGCAAGTGTTTAGATTGAACTGCAAGGACAGGCTTATTTATTGGAGGTAGCAGTAGTGGAATACTTGCCATATCCAATAATTCTGGGTTGAGACTTGCCCACTCTAGTGGATTTACTTCCTAGTGGTAGTGACAGTACTGGTAAGGAACGGAATTTTTTTTTTGAAAAGGACACTTTTTTATATTATATACTAACACAAAGGATCGTTTTGGATTACCTGTCCACTTTTCTTTTGAGGATTTTCTGCTTGTGTTGAAGACTTTTTGAATGCATATTGATTAATATTAAAATTGATATTCAGTATGTGGACCTTTCTTGGCATAGCGAGTTTTACATACATCTATAAAAAATGTGACACGTTCGGAATTCAGCCTCGAGAGATCTGTTAGTGGCCGCAGTTGTGTGCGTGGCGGTGGGTCTCATCATTACGTGTTTCGGGTTCCGCGCACAGGGGCATAAAGTGTCACATTTACTTCAGTTTCCTCTTCAACTTCTTACAACCATCTCACTTCTGACACCAGTTGTAATGCTATCCCCCTAAAGGGTACCAAAAAACATATGGCCAAATTAAACAGATATAGTGTGAGAAATGCCAAAGTGTTTATTAAAAAAAAAAAAGTCAAAATAGTCCAAAAATAGCAAAAAAACTATGTCCAATAAAGAACATAATATAAGGAAATATATTCAAAAGACTTCCAAAGTAAGTTCAAACCAATGTTACAAAATTCCAATTCAAAACAGGTTCAAAAATCCCAAAAATTCCCAAATCCCAAAA
Organism: Paramisgurnus dabryanus; assembly: GCF_030506205.2. Taxonomy (NCBI): domain Eukaryota; kingdom Metazoa; phylum Chordata; class Actinopteri; order Cypriniformes; family Cobitidae; genus Paramisgurnus; species Paramisgurnus dabryanus. The sequence goes on from NC_133339.1 coordinate 9,044,437, forward strand.
ATAACAAAAAATACAAGAAAAAAACTGCAGCCTTCCGGCCACACTTCACAACAGCAGACACAGACAAAAAAACTACTCCAAACACACACATTTATACTGGCGGCCAGCGCCATTTTCCCCATGGGGAGGGCAACTCACAGAAAACACTACACACAATTCCCATAGACATTAACTCTGGAAAAATGTATTTGATCACAACAATTAAAATATATTTTTTTTTCTTTTCCAATACCGTACAAAATAGTTTACAATATCCTGAACAATAAAAATATCCCAGAAGCAACTCAGCCGCGTTGTCCCTGAAACCCCCATGAAAGCCCCATTGGTAGACTCCCAAACTAAATGGAACGAAGTATTCCTTCCACTACTTTCTCAGAGATATAAAACTATGAGACAAATGCCACAATGTCAAAGTTCCATACACTCATTTTACTGAACAATTAATAATTATAATAAAAATATAAATACAAAACTATTGTGTCTTGTTTCTTTGTGTATGTGTGAATGTATGTGTGAATATGTCCATGTTCAAGTCCCAGTTCCTTGTGTGGTCATTCTGTTACCGTCACAAGCTCAACAGTCAGATTAGAGTGGTTGTTAGAGCAAGCTTTTTTCAATTGAGGCAGCTGTTCAAAATAAAGCCTTTTCTCTCGAGGCAGCATCTGGAAACCGCTTTTGAAAAGCAGTTTCTTACCACTGGATTACTGTAATGCATTGTATACAGGGGTTAGTGCATCTTCTGTTGCTTGTCTGCAGATGGTACAAAATGCTGCAACACGTCTTTTAAGAGGTACACGGAAATATGATCACATTACACGGATCCTAGCCTCACTTCACCGGCTACCTGTACATTTTTGAATCCATTTTAAAATTATTTTGTTTGTTTTTAAATCTTTAAATGGACTGGCCCCACCCTACATTTCTGAGCTGCTTTACCCCAGTCTCCTACCTGTTCTCTCAGGTCAGCTGACCAGCTGTTCCTAAATGTGCCTAAAACAAGGCGTAAGCTCACAGGGAATCATGCTTTTGCAGTGATAGCTCCTAAGCTATGGAACGATCTGCTTTTGCCTATTAGACAGGCTCCTTCAGCTTAAACTGATTTTGCCAAGTGGTTGATGTCCTCAGGGCAACATATTGTGTTGACCCAAGGACAACATTTTTCTAAATAAAACCTAAAACCCACCCCAAACCCCAACCCTAACCAAACCCTAAAATCAGAGGGACATGGTAAGTGAAAAACAATGGCCTAGAAGCAGCTAATCCTGGTTGTAAGCTTAAACTTAAAACAAACTGTAAACTTATTTTTGAAATCTGATTGGACATAATGTTGACCTGAGGACATCAACCACTTGGCAAAATCAGGATAGCCGGCTCCTTCATTGTCTTTATTTAAATATCTTTTTTCTTTGGCATTTGACACCTATTTATTTTATTCAATTCAATTCAATTTTATTTATATAGCGCTTTTCACAATACTCAATTGTTTCAAAGCAGCTTTACATTAATAGAAGCAGTAAAAGCACAGAAAAACGACAGATAGCATAACATAATACACAATAGCATAAGCAGTCAAATTTGCTGCGGCTATGACGCGACATTATGAGCGAGCATATTACTAATGTAACGTCGAGAAGAAGAAGCTAAGTTAAGCCCAAGCAGGCTACCTCCCCGGGGTAAAAAACCCCCTAGGAGAAAAAAAAACAAAAACCCCGGGTTGTTTAGCCGAGGAAATAAAAATAAAAGTCCTAGGAGCAGGGTTTCCGCGGGGTTGTAAAAGGTAGTAAAAGGTAGTAAATTAAATTATGCCAAATTAAGGCCAGTAAAAAGTAGTAAAAAGTAGTAAGCGTCATCTGACGAGGTAGTAAATTTTCGATTGCCTTTTGTAATGTTATGATGCCTGGAAATTAGTTCAAATCACCTGCATATCTGGGCAAATAATCAAAGATCTTTCGTCTCTGGGATGTGATCAAAGCCTGGAGTGGAGCCAAATCACGTTCCTCTCTCCGCTGTAAGCGTTCTGTAATCACTACGGACCGGATCCACTCCGGGTTTTTTGACTGTATCACGTTAAGCTGAGGTAAAACTTTTTCAGCTAGCATGGTCAAACTTATAATGCAGGAAGGCTCCGATGTTTTGAAGATCGATAAAGGTGTAAAAGACGATTGACTTGGCTTAGCGAAATAATGAAGATTGGCAAGCCTTTCAGTTCGTGGGATAAGAAAACCAAACAGGTAATTGCGTGTCTTTGCACAGTATGACTAACGTAAGGGGTCCTGTATTTTGGGGGTAAATGATTTCTCACGTTACTGATCATCCGCGGCACGCCTTTTAATGCTATGCCGATATAGCCAGTGGCTGGTACAACGGGTTTGTTTAACTCGTGGGTAAACTTCATGTGGATCCACAAGAACCAAGAGGCAGATGACATCCAAATCCTGTGTGAGAGCGATTGACGAGGAATCATAAGAGGAGACTGCTTCCGAAATGCTCTCGCGGGACTTTGATGTCATCCACCTGTCGGTTCTTGCAGTTGCATTTGCAAAAAAAATCTCCCCTTAAAATGCTATTGGTCTCGCCTACATAAAGTGTTAGGTAAAGGAATATGACTTGGCCTGAAAAATATTTCAGTCAGAAGAATTTTTTCACTTTAATTCTTTTTTGTATGTTATATATGTCAAAATCTGTGTAAATAATAGAAAGGTCGCTGATTAACACTTGCAATTCAGTGTCGTGATGGTTTTAAAAAATATTCTGAAGGTAGTAAAAAAGGTAGTAAAAAGTAGTAAATTTAACTTAAGGATTTCTGTATAAACCCTGTAGGAGGGAAAAACCCTTGGGAGATATACATGTATATACACACATATTAACGGATAAGGAGCTTAAGCGGAGATTAAGCAGAGATTAAGCGGATATTAAGCGGGTCCTGCCGGTGGTCGTTGGTGAGGCATCAGCTGGGCATCACATTGAAGGACGATCAGTAGATCAGAGGTGTGCCGACTTTCACATCTACCAGAACTTGGTCTGTTTGTCCCATTGTCCTCAGGGTCAATGGGACCCAGGGACGAGACAGGGAGAGAAAAACAAAATCATATTAGCGTAGGGGCAGTTCACATGTAATGCAAGTGTCACACAGTGATGTGGTTTAATCAGCTTAGTTTCAGACAGACTAACTATTGCGGCATAATTATATTATCCACAGTTGAGGATTTTGCAAATTGGGGGCCCACTGCGACGGTATATATGGTAACTAAGGGTCACCTTCCGATTTTTAAGAGAAAATGAAACCTGTCGACCCGTTTGACTAAGGCCTGTAACCCCACTGTCGTCGTTAATGCAGGTTCAGTGGCAAACGGGTCTATATTGCATACTATTTACAAGATCACGAAAAAAACGCCAACATCGCAACCTGACCATACGTGTCAACCCGTTTGACTAAGGCTGGAGGCCCCACTGTCGTCGTTAATGCAGGTTCAGTGGCAAACGGGTCTGTATGGCATACTATTCACAAGACACAAGAAAGTGCCAAAATCGCAACCCGACCATACGTGCCAACCCGTTTGACTAAGGCCGGAAGCCCCACTGTCATCGTTAATGCAGGTTCAGTGGCAAACGGGTCTGTATGGCATACTATTCGCAATAGAAAGAAAGCGCCAAAATCACAACCCAACCATACGTGCCAACCCGTTTGACTAAGGCCAAAAGCCCCACTGTCGTCGTTAATGCAGGTTCAGTGGCAAACGGGTCTGTATGGCATACTATTTGCAATACAAAGAAAGCGCCAAAATCACAACCCAACCATACGTGCCAACCCGTTTGACTAAGGCTCGAGGCCCCACTGTCGTCGTTAATGCAGGTTCAGTGGCAAACGGGTTTGTATGGCATACTATTCACAAGAACACGAAAGTTCCAAAATCGCAATCCGACTATAGGTTAAGATAAGATTTTTATTTATTTATTTGGTTGGTCTGTGTTATGACCGCGAGTGCTTTGTTCCGTACAGATAACTATTTCGAGTTAAGTACTTTTACTAGACAAATTATGCGAATGCTTTGTTGAAGAGAAAAGTTTTAAGTCTAGATTTAAAATTATCGACTGTGTCTGATTCTCGGACATCGGTTGGTAAATCATTCCAGAGCTTAGGGGCTAAGTAGGAAATGACCTTCCACTTTTAGACACTTTTGATAGTCTAGGGATAATCAAGAGACCAGAATTTTGCGACCGTAGTGTGCGTGATGGATTGTATTCTGATAGTAATTCTCTAAGATATGAGGGTGCTAGGCCATTTAAAGCTTTGTAGGTGATTAGTGATATTTTAAATTGTATGCGATATTTAACTGGTAGCCAGTGTAAAGATGCCAGAATTGGGCTTATGTGGTCATACTTTTTAGATCGAGTAAGTACCCTTGCGGAAGCGTTTTGAACTAGCTGAAGCTTGTTTACTTGATTTTCATGGCATCCCCCGAGTAGCGAGTTACAATAGTCTATTCTAGAGGTCATAAAAGCATGGATAAGCTTCTCTGCGTCAGATGTAGACAGTATATGGCGTATTTTCGAGATATTTCTAAGATGGAAGAATGCTGTGCGGCAGACGTTGGCGATATGACTATCGAAGGATAAGTTGCTGTCGAACATCACACCTAAGTTCCTAACCGTGGAAGATGGCACCACAGTGCAGCCATCTATGTGCAACTTGTAATCTGACATATTATGTTTGTAGCGATTCGGTTCAATAATAAGTATCTCTGTCTTATTGGAGTTCAGCTTAAGAAAGTTATGTGCCATCCAGTCACTAACATCGCTAAGGCAGTCTGTTAGCTTAGAAAACGTGTGTGTTTCGCTGGGATGTGAGGAGATGTAAAGCTGGGTATCATCCGCATAGCAGTGAAAACTTATGTTATGTTTCCTGATAATGTCTCCTAGAGGTAACATGTATAACGAGAACAGGAAAGGACCTAAAACCGATCCCTGCGGTACACCGTATTTAACCAGGGAGTGATATGACTCTTCCTCGTTTACATAAACAAAGTGATAGCGATTGGTTAGATACGACATAAACCAGGCAGCGCCTGACCACTGATACCAACATAGTTTTCTAGTCTATTGAGTAAGATTGTGTGATCTATTGTGTCAAAGGCTGCACTAAGGTCTAGTAATATAAGAATTGAGATTTCACCACGATCGGATGTTAATAGGAGGTCATTTGTAACTCTAAGCAACGCTGTCTCTGTGCTATGGTGGGGCCTGAATCCTGATTGGAACTTTTCATATGTACTATTATTTGTCAAGAAAGTGCGTAACTGGCTTGCCACTAACTTTTCTAATATTTTCGAAAGAAAAGGGAGATTTGAGATTGGTCTAAAGTTATTAAGCTCTCCCTGATCAAGCTGCGGTTTTTTAATCAGCGGTTTAATAACTGCTAGTTTGAAAGCTGTTGGAACGTATCCTATTTCTAGCGATGAGTTAAAGATATTTAGAACCGGGGTTGACACTACAGGGAATACCTCTTTAAGCAGTTTTGTGGGAACGGGGTCTAATATACAGGATGATGATTTGGATGATGTAACTAGTCTAGAGAGCTCATCTATTGTAGTAGGTTTAAATGAATCAAGATGTTCGTATGGTAGTCTAGTGTTAAGTGAACTAACGGGTTGAGTGGTGGCTGCCTGGGTAGCTACGATGTTTTCCCTTATAGCCGTAATTTTGTTGGAAAAGAAGTTCATGAAGTCGTTACTATTGTGTTGAAGTTTACTATTGGTTTCTGTTTGTTCTTTATTTCTAGTCAGTTTTGCAACGGTGCTGAAGAGGAAACGAGGGTTATTATGATTCTCATTTATAAGCTTGCTAAGATAGGTAGATCTGGCGGTTTTAATAGCCTGTCTGTATTGTTTAACACTCTCTTTCCATGCTGCACGCCATACCTCTAACTTTGTGCTTCTATAATTTCTTTCCATTTTCCAAGTTGCCTTTTTGAGTGCCCCGGTGTGATGATCATACCATGGAGCTGGCAGTTTTTCTTTGATTCTCTTTTTTCGAATGGGAGCAACGGCATCCAATGTGTTAGAACAGACATTGTTTAGGTTTTCTATTACAATATCTAGATCGTCAGAGTAGGGGTGTGACGGTCATTATATAACCGTGAGACCGACGGTTATAGTTGAACACCGTCATTAGAACTCTATAACCGCCAAAACCGTGTTATTAAAATATTTTTTAAAACATTTTTTATCATAAAGAATTTTTAAATACTATTTAAAACAATTGTTAACAGTCTGTGTTACACGCCCCCTCACGTTCTCACGCAGTGAAAAATACAGAGCGGAGCAGACACTGACAACGCGCTGACATACAAGACAGACCAGGTTACTTTTCGGTTACTTTTGAGATTTAACATATTAAACAAAGTCTCACCTTTCCAATCATCTCTTCCTTCTAGTTAATTTATAGCATCAAATAAACATGAATGACCATGAGAAGGAATGTTGTTTTAACCGCGGAAAGGCGTCAGTACACTCCGCTTTTCAAGTTCAAATCCTCCCATGCTAATCTACTAACTCTCTTGAACGCACATTCACTGCTAGTTGTCTTGCTGTTAATTTTAAAGAAACGTAGAGCAAGTAGCTAATCAGTGTCTAGTTTATTCAAACGCCGGGTGAGCACTGTGCAGCGCGTCTGCGGAGAGTGTTTGCTGCGCGTGGCCATTGTGCTTTTACACCGGCTGCGTTTAATAACAATCTCAAGTTCATATGACTTTCTTTTACCTGCGCATTTATGAGCAAAACCTCTTCAATACGCTTTTAATCCACATTGTTTTCGTGCTGTTCTGGTCCATGTAATGACAGATATAGACACAATTACAGACATAAAAAGCCCAATGCACAAATCTGTTTCTCTGAAGATTATTAAAATAGATGATAGATAGAGGATTAATTTATGCTGGGCAGAGAGTGACAGCGCAGTCTTCTGGCAACAGTGTGTTTTTTTAATATTTCATTGCTTTCTGTTAAATTGTTCAAAGTTATTACTGTTTAAAACACACTTGGCATCACATTCATGATTTTATGGTAAAATGACACTTTCCCCTCAATCCACGAGCATTTAAACGAGCAAAACGCCCCCCACAGACGGTTATGTGATGAACCGTCACATTTGACTCACGTCATAACCGTCATCACCAATTCTGAAACCGGCACACCCCTACGTCAGAGTTATCTGCTACATGTTTAATTTGGGACAGGTCTGGAAGAGTGCTAATAAATCTATCTTTAGTGGTGGAAATTATTGTTCTGGCTAATCTGTAGCATGTTGTGGATTGAGTGATCCTATCTAGAAGTACAGTGTATGACACAAGGTAATGGTCAGAAACTGCATCACTCTGAGGTGATATTTTGATGTCATTAATATTGAGCCCGAGTGACAGAATTAAGTCTAATGTGTGCTTACGAGTATGCGTTGGCCCTGTCACGTTTTGTCTAATATTGAGAGAATTTAGAACATCCATAAATGCACGTCCTAGTGCATCTTGTGGGTTATCCACATGAATATTAAAATCACCAACGATAAGAGCTTTATCTACAGTGACTACAAGCTCAGACAGGAAATCTGCTATTTCTTTAAGGAAATCTGCATGGTGGCCCGGAGGTCTATAGATTGTAGCTAAGGCAAAAGAGAGCTGTTTGTGGTTATGATCGGTTATTTCCATATTTAACAACATTTGTTCGAATGATTTAAATTTTACTTCAGATTTTTGGTTTACTTTAAAAAATTTTTTGTATATTGTAGCTACACCACCCCCTCTCCCCTTTAATCGAGGTTCGTGTTTATAATAATAGTCTTGTGGGGTGGATTCGTTTAAACTAATGTAGTCGTCTGCTTTAAGCCAGGTTTCTGTTAAACAGAGTGCATCTAAGTTTTGGTCTGTAACTATTTCATTGACAATAGGTTCTTTATTGGTAAGCGATCTAATGTTAAGAAGGCCGAATTTTAACATTCGAGGTTCATCTGTTAAAGTATTGTTTTCTAATTTTATATTAATCAGATTTGTACCAGATGTGGCAAGCGGTGCTCTGTATTTATTTGTTCGGGGAACAGATACAGTTGAAATGTGTTGATATTCTGGTAAGATTGACTCGAAGTGCTGGGATATAAGTGATCTTGACATATCACGGCAGCTAACAGATGGACGGTTAAGCCGATCCGTCTGTTGTCTGACTTGTAACCTGGATAGTCAGACTGTATTCGAAGTAAGACTATTGGTCAGATTTATAGAGAGAATCGCCCTTCCTTCCTGAGATGGATGGAGGCCATCTCTCTTTAGCAGGTCAGGTCTCCCCCGAAAATGCTTCCAATTGTCTATAAACCCTACGTTATGCTGAGGGCACCATTTTGACATCCAGTCGTGAAGAGACAATAATCTACTGTAAGTTTCATCCCCCCGGTAGGCGGGGAGGGGACCAGAGCATATTACATTGTCTGACATTGTTTTAGCAATTTCACATATCTCTTTAATATTATCTTTGGTGATCTCCGACTGGCGGAGTCTGGTGTCATTCGTGCCGGCGTGAATAACAATTTTAGAAAACTTACGCTTAGCATTAGCCAGCACTTTAAGTTTTGATCTAATGTCTGAAGACCTGGCTCCCGGTATACAATCGACTATGGTGGCTGGTGCCTCAATGTTCGCGTTCCTAAGTATCGAATCTCCAATGACCAAGGCACTTTTAACAGACGTCTCAGTCGGTGTGTTGCTTAGAATATCGAACCTGTTTGAAATTACCAGGGGGGTCTTGGGTGGGCACCGGAAACGACTTTGCCGCCTGACAGTCACCCAGTTAGTCGGCCCCCTTGACTCAGATGATGGAACCGAGCTATGTGTATTACGTTTAACACTAGGCGCACCCGAAACAGTGTTTGTAGCATTAGCGGTATTAGCGTTTGTAGCATTAGCGGTATTAGCGTTTGTAGCATTAGCGGTATTGCTGTCATCAACTAGCGTTTGGATGCGCGCTTCTAGTTCTGCAATCTTCTCCGTCAGCCTTACTACTTCAATACACTTAGCACAAGTAAACCCCTCTGTGCTGATGGAAGAAGCTAAACTGTACATGTGGCAAGTAATGCAGGTTACAATAACAAGCGGAGTCTTACCGCTTTCATGTTGGGTGATGGCGTCTTCGGTCACCTGGACGCGGTCCGTGAAGCTACATCGCGAGGGAAGCTCACTCGCAGCACGCCCCGATCGCCTGCGGACGTCTGTAGCCAGTGTGATGTGAGGCAAGCTGAATCTGCGACGGCCGGGCAGCGGCTCCTCCACGGCTTCCCGATCGCTTTCATTCTGGGCGATGGCATCTCCGTTCCCTCGAGCGCGGTCCGTGAAGCTGCACCGCGAGGGGTGTTCGCTTTTTGCACTTATCGGTCGCTTGTGGATGTCTGGAGCCTGGGTGAACTGGGCGCTGTACTTCGCGTAGGATCTGCGATAACCGGGTATCAACTGCTCCACAGCTTCCCGCTCAGGTGAGGACAGGTCTGAATAGCATACAGTGGATGAGTTTGCCATTAGATCGGCAAAATGGTAACTAAAACCGGCACCTGTTTGTTGATGCTAGCGGGCTATATGCTAACACTGGGTGTTTAGCAGTGATAAATCGTTTCACGTGGTAGTACTGCTCAATAGTCGTCACGGTAAAGTATTCTTGAGATAAACGAATATGTTATATTATATAAATAGGAACAAGGTAGTCAGAAAATAGGGTTTGGATGATAAACTCGACGGAGCTCTGATGCACGACGCTCACTCTGACTCTCACTCTGACTCTCACTCTGACTTCACTGTGTTTATGTTATTTTTCGATTACATTTTTGTTTAACAATGTCTTATCTATTTTATTCTCTTTTTATGTATTGATTTTATTCCTTGTAAAGCACTTTGGTCAACTTTGTTTGTTTCAGGTTCTCTATAAATAAAGGTTGAGTTGAGCACAAACATGATAAAACTCTGACATAATCAAAAATATTTTCATTTTATGACCATTTTATGTCACTGATCAATAAAATAGCATAATAATGCAAGTATACCCTTTCCAAGAACTTTTTATTTTTAAGAACATGTTAGACATTGAAATTGGAATGTAAAAAAATATCCTAAAACATAAATAAATATTATAGAAGGTATAGTACCAGTCATTGGTTGAGCTGCTTCTGATGGTGTAATGGTTATGTTTCAGATGACTTTATGGTTTTATTGTTCTTTTTGATGCCACTGTTTTAAACAAAATTGCATGCCTGATCATTTACATTATTTGTTCTCCTCTCTCATTTTCGATGGAGCTGCATATTGTGTACGGTTTTGAAACAAATTCCGGCTTATTCTTTTAATCTGTTTATTCATCAACAAAAACAAACACTAAATAACAGTTTAAGTAATGCATTTTCTTCACCTGTCACTATCCGCTCTGTGTGTGTGTGTGTGTGTCATTGTATGTGTGTTGATGTGTGCATGTATGTGTGGACCCTAAGCTGTGTAGCTTTGAGTTTATATTAATTATCACTTTAAATTAAAAGCAATGTCTTTTTTTATTTTTAGGACTTGATGTGGATTACACTGTGGTTCCTCTGGGAGGTTCAGTGGTTCTGCCCTGTATTGATGATTCACTCTTACCACTGGGGGATCTGAAGGTGGAATGGAGAAGATCAGACTCACAGACTCTCATTCATCTGTATGAAGATGAAGATATCAGACCAGAGGCTCAACATCAAGATTATCATGATAGAGCTCATTTCTTCACTGAAGACATTAAACATGGAAACTTCTCACTCCTGTTGAACAATCTGACAGCTGAAGATGAGGGAGAATACACATGTGAAGTTTACAGTGAGGAAGAGTCACTGCTTTCAGAAAGCACAAATTTGAAACTGAGATTACTGCGTAAGTTATATACACATACATGTTTTTGTTTTAAATGTTTGTTTTATAATGTTTATTTAAAGGCGCAAAAGAGGATGTTTTCGCCGACTGAGAATCCAAAGACTTTTACTGAGTTTTTGAAAATGATGCGTAAGAACAGCCCCCAACTTCACAGCTCATTTCTAGGGAACGCCTCCCAAAACTCGTGCACGAGTATTGGAACATGAGTGTTTGTTTACCACCGGCATATGATGTGTCGTGTCAGTGGATTCATTATGTGAAATATGATGATAATAAACACATAATACGTAAAGTTAGCTCAGTCAACGCTTTCAACTAGCATGTAGCAGACTGGTTACTCCCATTTCAACTAGCATGTAGCAGACTGGTTACTGCCTTACAACTACATTACAAGAACAACATCGATATACCTGAATAACAGAACAACAATAATTATTCCACAAAGAAAGAATAATCACTGTTACCTGTCCAGAAGAATTTTTGCGAACTGCTCGTCTGTCTTGACACCTCTCTGTTCCTTCATTGCTTTCCAGCGTTGAAATGTTTCTGGTTAGATTACGTTCTTCTGACAATTTTCTCCTCTTCTCGACGACTTCAAAAAAAGTATTTCTTTTGCGTCCTCCTTCGGGTTTCTTCTCTTCTATGGTGCAAATTCGAGGAGGAAAGCAGGAGTGACAATGAAAACAAACCTAAACTAACGACAGAGTTTTATGCGTGATGCGCATACGTTGCCTGAGTAAAGTTACTGGAGCATGCGCGTCTCTCACAAGGAATGTAATGGCAGTGATTGACAAGCCAGAGGGCCAATCGTTTACGCAATTGGCTGATGTTTTTAAGGCCCTACCTTGTGCACAGATGACGTATATTAATATTATTACTTTCAGTGCACCTAATAAAAAGTCTTTTCTCAGTTAGTAAAGACAGCAAAAATGTATAAAACAAACATCCTCTTTTACACCTTTAATGTTGTGTGTCTTTTTGTATCTGGGGTAAGATGATTTCCATGCTGCAGAACAAATTGCCCCTAAGGGGGACAAAAGGTCAAACATCCACAAACAAACAAAGGGTTTGGGTTTAGGTTTGGGGTAGGTAACGTTATCGATAAAATGGTTAAAAGGTTTTTTTAATGTTTTACGTTTTGTAGCTGTAAAAACCTAATGATGCTACGTTTAAATGTTGCAAATACAACTACATTGTACGTTTCAGCATCTATTTAAATGTACCAAAAAATACGTTTTGTGTTTTTGAAAGTTATGTGTAAATACTACGTATTAACTCTTTCACCGCCAGCGTTTTTTTTTTAAAGTTGTCAGCCAGCGCCAACGTTTTTCATGATTTTCACCAAAGTTTAATGCCTTCCAGAAAATGTTCTTCTTTACATATATAAACATACAATATACGAAATGAAAGAACAGACCCTTTGCTTTCATACAAAAAAAACTTTTCATCCTACCTTCAGGTTCTTTTGTAATCAGCTTTTGAATATGGGTAGGTTTCTGCAAAAACACCAAATTTTAAGCAAAAAGCAGAGATAATTCCATTTTTGTGACGGACTTTTCATAGAGATCCCATTCAGAGCGATCTTTAAAACAGACACGGACATGCAGCCGCTTGCCATAGTGCAAAACTTCCGGGTTTAAAAAGTTGCGGAAGGGCCTGGTGGATAATATCGGTTTTGCGGAAAGACGGAAAATCTCGTCATTGGCAGGGAAGCGTTTTCTCTTGTTTGACGAGATATCTCGTCAATGGCGGCGAAAGAGTTAACAGAAGTGTTGGGAATGTTACTTTAAAAAAATAATTAGTTATAGTTACTATTTACTTGTCACAAATATTAACTGAGTCAAGAACTGCCAGGGAAAAAAAAGTGATGGAAATAATGGCGTTATAAGTAATCAGCTTACTAATGGCGTTATTTTTCAGTAAAGTCTCGGTTACGTCGTGACCGACGAATTGGGAACTCGCTTAGAGAGACCAATTTGCTTCGAATACTACTAAAACACCAATGAACTTGGCATTGAGATATTTGCATAATGCTGGCGCCGCCCCATCAGGTGCGTATATAAGCAGCAGGTGCAAATATGGAAATTAGCTTCTTTTTCGCTGAGAAAGCCGGAAGAATGTGACCGGCCGTAAACAGCAGGGAGCAGCACCTGTGACGACGGGACATGATGTCTCCGTTCCCTCCTTCAGGGAACGAGGGTTACATCCATAACCGAGATGTTCCCTTTCAGTCGGTCACTACGACGTCACGTTGTGACCGACGAATTGGGAATCCCTACCAAAACGGCACTAGGAGCTGACCTCTTCCAGTGTCTGCAAAAAGCCCTCCGGTTCCAATTAAGGAGGTGGAGAAATAGGATAGGGCAGAAGGCCGGGCACTAGATGTTCCTTTAACCCCACAGTAGTGCCAGCGACTGGGAAGCGCTCTATCTGAGCGGGATAGGGGCGCTGCGGAAGCCACCGCCCCTCTTAAGGGCTAATGGTGGGCGAAAGACAACCTTAGTTGATAAAAGACAGCCGTGGATGTGTAAGCAAAGCAGTGCTCTGCTGAGGGAAACGTGGGCTGGTAGGATTAACCCCACAGAAAAATCTCACAAAGGAACCCCGCTTAAGGGACACAATGTGGAGCCCGAGCCAGACACGTAGGTTCGCGAGGATACAGCTAGTGAGAGGCTGACAGCCAATGCTTCGCAACGTAGGCTGCCAAGGCAGCGGAGGAAGAACAATTCAAACCATTACGCATTTTTGTTCTGAAGGCCTTCCATACTAACACTACTGTGAAGCATCAGCCGGAGGCTGCAAGCCGACATGCGAGTCTGCTCTCCGTGCTCCCCCTGATAAGCAGTGTTGTAATGTAACAAAGTAAAAATACTTCGTTACTGTACTTAAGTAGAAATTTCACATATCTGTACTTTACTTCGCTATTTAAATTTATGTCAACTTTCACTTTTACTCCACTACATTTTCTAGATAAAATGTATACTTTTACTCCGATATATTTCCACTAAGCATATTTTTTACTCGTTACAAAATAAAATCAGAAGAAATGTGTGCGACCTCAATGAGGGAGGTTTTGGCGAATCAGTGCTTCTAGATTGCATTACGCACGCTCCGCACACTGTATTTCACGCACACTCTATTTTAGCGTAGTGTTGCCAAAGGATGAGGAAGCACAACTGTAACTGCAATGAAAGCCCCTCTTGGAGGACCTCCTGTTATCGTAATCGACCTCCACGACGATGAACAGGGTGAGAAAGCTAATATTATACACCCGTGGCCGTATTTGTAAGACATGTTTTTGTACATTTGAATTAAAGATTCCCGATTACCGAATAAAGTGCCTCTTATGCCTACCGAAAATCACTTACATTTTGCCATTTAAAAACTCCCCGTCCAACCTTAAGAATCACATCAAGGTACGTTAAAATACTAGTTATTAAGTAAAGCCACAATGTCAATGTGATTCAACATTAGTTATCATAAGCCGTATTAGATAATTGTCTGTCTAATGTGATGGCCAGGCGCACATGTTTAATAAACTTCAACGTTAACGTTACACCGCTGATTTTCCCATAGATTTATTTAATTCACAGAGAACTCTCAACTGAAACACGCTTAACTGTTTATGGTAACATTATAGCATAACTGCCAAATATTCCCTCCGGTAGGCTAATGTTAGATTGAGAAATGTTTTTTAAAAACTGCTATGTTAATCAGTGGCAGGTTAGAAAGAAAGTGTTAAGGACTGTATTCACGTCTTCAAAAACATCATACGTTTTGTCAAACTTGAGATTTCCTTTTATGTTAATTAACTCAAAACTCAGTGGTTATAGGATAATGTTGTGCTAATGTTATACATTGTGAATGTACGCTTGCATTGTTGATCAAAGTCACAGTGCTTTCATTGCCACACAACGAGTTGGCTTTTTTTCTTAGTAGAGCAGCTAACTTAAAGGGATACTCAAAAATATGCTCATGTTTTGAAAAAAATAAGTTATTATTTATTTTTCATTTTTACCTGAAGTTCATACAAAAGTGAAATTTCTGCTTTTTTATTTGATGTCAGCTCTAAAAAATATGCTGTTTGCTCTTTGAACTTAAGAGAAATGTGCCTGAAAAGTCCTGGAAAAAACAGATTTTTATTTGATGATTGAGATTAAGAAGATAATGGGAACCCTGAATATGCTTTACTATAAGAAAGCTACAATAAAGTTTATAATCAAAGTTCTAACCGCTTGCTTTAAAAAAAAAAAACTTGTTACTTTTACTTCAAATACTTAAGTTCATTAAATATCAGATACTTTAAGACTTTTACTTGAGTAATATTTTAAAAGACAACTTTCACTTCTACCAAAGTCTTTTTCTAGTACAATACTTGTACTTTTACTTAAGTATTGCTTTCTAGTACTTTATACAACACTGCTGATAAGGAAAGAACACGAGAGGATACAGGCTCGATACGAACACTGTAAAATCTAATGAACGTATTAGGTGTCGTCGCCCAACCAGCAGCTCTGCAGATGTCTGTTAGCGAGGAACCACGAGCAAGAGCCCAAGATGAGGCAACACTCCGTGTGGAGTGCGCTCTCAAATTAAATGGGAAAGGAATACCCTGCAGATTATAAGACAGGGCGATAGTATCAACTATCCAATGAGACATCCTCTGCTTAGTGACAGCTTTCCCTTTCTGCTGACCACCATAACAGACAAAGAGCTGGTCTGAGGTCCTGAGGCTTTGCGTGCAATCCACGTAGAGTCGCAGTGCGCGTACGGGGCACAACAAAGCCATGGTTGGGTCTGCCTCCTCCGGGGGCAGCGCTTGCAAGCTCACCACCTGATCTCTGAAGGGAGTGGTGGGAACTTTGGGCACATAGCCTGGCCTGGGTCTAAGTGTTATGCTCGAGACAGCAGGACCAAACTGAAGGCACGAATCATCAGCAGAGAATGCATGTAGATCCCCTACCCTCTTCACAGAAGCCAATGCCAGCAGGGTCAGAGTTTTCATTGACAAAAACTTAAGACTCGCAGACTGCAAAGGCTCGAACAGGGGTCCCTGCAGGGCTTTCAGCACCTTGCGCGCGCTCAACGACCATACATGGAGATCCCACAGGTCGGGGCCGGGTGCCATTACGTGCCCCCTCACTGAGAAAGAAGGTCCTTCCTCAGGGGAATCCGCCAGGGAGGGGCTGTCAAGAGGAGCATCAGTTCTGGAAACCAATTCCTGGTCGTCCAGTAAGGCGCGACCAGTAAAAGGCTCTCCTCGTCCTGCCTGACCTTGCACAGCGTCTGTGCGATTAAGCTCATTGGGGGGAATGCATATTTGCGCATCTCCCGCTGCCAGCTGTGTGCCAACGCATCCACGCCGAGGCTGCCCTCGGTTAGTGAATAGAATAGGCGACAGTGGGTATCGTCCGTCGACGCAAACAGATCTATCTGCGCACGACCGAACTTCTTCCAAATCAGCCCGGGATGTAAATGGCAGGAAGGGACCTCAGATGCTTCTGACTCCAAAGGAGGAGATGACGGGCAAGATGCGACAGGTGACGAGAGCGCAAACCGCCTTGATGGTTGATATACGCAACGGTCGCAGTGTTGTTGGTGCGTACTAGTACATCCTTCCCTCGCACCTCCATAGCGAAGCGTGCAAGTCCCAGATATACAGCCCACAACTCGCGGCAATTGATATGCCAGTGCAGCTGGGGTGCTGTCCACACCCCTGAAGCTGCAAGCCCATCGTACGTGGCTCCCCAGCCCATGTCGGACACATCTGTGTGGACAACAGCATGCCGAGAGACCTGTCTCATGGGCACACCGGCCCTGAGAAATGCGGGGTCTGACCACGTGGGGAATGTTAGGCGACACGCAGGTGGAATTGTTACACGGTGGATGCCAGCGCGCCACGCTCTCCTTGGGACTTGATCGTGAAGCCAACGCTGAAGCGGTCGCATATGGAGCAGCCCGAGTGGTGTCACAGCCACGGCTGCTGCCATAAGCCCCAGGAGCTTTTGAAATTGTTTCAGCGGGACCGCATTCTTCCCTTGAAATGAATCGAGGCAAGTCAGAATTGACTGGACGGGTGCTTCTGTTAAACGCGCCGATAAATCGATCAAGTCCAGTTCCGTGCCGAGAAAAGAGATCCTCTGCGTGGGGCAGAGTTTGCTCTTCTCCCAGTTGACCCGAAGACCTAAACGGGCGAGATGCCGAAGTGTTAAATCTCTGTTCTCCCAAAGCGTCTGCCGAGAATTCGCTATTATAAGCCAATCGTCGATGTAAGCTAGAATGCGAACGCCGCTCTCTCTCAGGGGCTTTAACGCCGCTTCCATTACCTTTGTGAACACACGGGGAGAGAGAGAGACAGTCTGAAAGGTAAAACTTTGTACAGATATGCCGTCCCTCGAACGCAAAGCGGAGAAACGGCCTGTGACGAGGAAGAATGGACACATGAAAGTACACGTCCTTCAGGTCTATTGCTGCAAACCAATCTTGGGGGCGAATCGATTGAAATATCTGCTTCGGCGATATCATCCTAAAGGATCTGTTCTGAAGAGCTCTGTTTAGGATGTGTAAATCCAAGATCGGACGTAACCCACCGCCTTTTTGGGTACTATGAAATACGGGCTGTAAAAGCCTGACCTCATCTCGGTTGAAGGGACCGGCTCGATCACGTCCTTCGCCAGGAGAACTTCGACTTCTGCACGCAGTACATGTGCAACGGACGCTTTCACCGTCGTGAAACGAACGCCCGAGAATTTGGGTGTGTGCCGGTTGAATTGTATTTCGTAACCAAGGCGGACCGTGCGTAAAACCCAACGAGACGGGCTGGGAAGCTGAAGCCAAGCACCCAGAGACCGCACAAGAGGAATTATTGGCACTACCGATGTACCAGCGGTGGGACAGCGAGGCAGGACAGATGAGACTGCCGGTGCGTGTGCCGTGAGTGCACGAACATCTACAGTGTCTGTGTGTGTGACACTGACCTGAGCCTGCTGAGGGTGATGGTCGTCTGGTCTCCTGAGTGGAGAGCGCAGACTCCGGTGAGGGTTGTCTGGTCTCCTCAGCGGAGAGCGCAGACTCCGAGAGACACCCACTGGCGATAGAGGAGAGGGAGGATGAGCATGTGAATGCCTGCTCACGTCTCTCTCGATCCTCTGGAGACCTGGAGAAGGAATAGGAATGCACTCTTTTTGTGGTTTTGTGGGTGCCGGCTGAAAAGCCGGCGGAACAGAAACAAAACGAAACCAAAGATTCTCCACCCGGCCCTCCTCCGGGGGAGGGAGCAGTGCGTTCACCGTCTCTCGAAGAGTGATCCCATCCAAATCCAGGTGACCCATCTCAGGGCCGCTTCGACCTCTGTTTGCCACGGGAAGCGGGTGGGCTGACAACGGCTGTTTCCCCTCCGTGGCCTGGATAACGTCCTGGGGGGGCGGAGGCAGCCGCCACAGGGCGCCCATGGCGAGGAGCAGACGGGCCGGCCGGCGCTGGGGGGCGAGATGCAGGTCGCTTGCGCCGGGGCATGATCTGGGCGATCGCTTTAGTTTTCTTCTGGGCGGCGGAGAACTGCTGGGCAAAGGTCTCCACCGACTCGCCGAAGAGACCGGTCTGGGATACTGGAGCGTCTAAGAACTTGTTCTTATCCGCGTCCGACATATCCGCTAGACACAGCCAAAGGTGGGTTCTTGGACCACCAGCGTGGACATGGCACGACCAATCGCCTGCGCTGTCACCTTCGTAGCGCGGAGAGCCAGATCAGTGGCAGCCCAGAGTTCCGAAAGGACAGGCGAATTGCGTCCTCCCTCGTGCAGATCCCTCAAGGCCTTTGCTTGATGAACCTGCAGCAACGCCATAGCGTGCAGAGCTGAAGCCGCCTCTCCGCATGCCTGGTGGGCAGCGCCCATTAAACCGGACGAATGCCTGCAAGCACGGGAGGGGAGGGTTGGGCGGTCCTTCCAAGAGGCAGCGGTGGCCGGACACAGCTGCATCGCGACTCCTCGCTCCACCGTAGGGATCCCTGTGTAACCCTTAGAGGCTCTGCTGGTGAGGGAGGTGAGGGCTGAAATGGCTGCAATCTGGTCAATAACGGCGACTTCCAAGTTCTCGTCAGCTCCTCTTGCACCTCGGGGAAGAAAGGCACTGGAGGAGAGGGCTGTGAAGCCCGGGCAGCTCCGAAGAACCAATCATCCAGACGGGACGGTTCGGGCTGAGGGGGGTTAACCCACTCTAACCCTATGGTCTCCGCCGCTCGAGACAGCACGGCCACCATCTCCGGATCAAACTCCGGCGTCGCAACGCGACCAGAGGGAGGAAGGACGTAGGGATCCACTTCAGAGGGAGGGGGCCCACCCTCGGATGGATGATGCGGAGGCTGTGGACCCGGAGGGAGGCACAACAGATTCTACAGACATCGTAGAACACAACGCTGCAGTCTCCATTGGAACCTCTACCAGCTGTGGACGAGGAGGCTGAGAGCCGGAGGACGAATCTCCCGGCCGGTTCAGCACAGTGACGCGGAGGTCATCCTTTGAGAGCCTCACAGCCGCACCATGGCGACGCTTGACACTTGCAGGACGAGGGTTGCGCTTTTCCCGGAGGAAAGACAACCGTCTCCGCAAATCCACAAGGGACATGCTCTCGCAGTGAGAACACCTACCCCCAGCAAACGCTGCCTCCACATGCTCGATGCCCAAACATGAGAGACAATGTTCATGACCGTCCTTCGGACGCATGTACTTTCCGCACCCAAGATCGCAAGGACGAAAAGCCATCCTGAAAAGGACGCTGATCTCCAAATATATGAGAGAGTGGCTGCCTTTAACAAGGCACAAAGCTCTTCGTATTACTCTTTTAGGGAAATTCACTCAGATGCTCAGTTGGTGATGCACACAGGGAGAGGCAACGCACACACTAAACTCAAAACAAAAATGATGCAGAGCCGTAGAATACTGCGAGCGTCCGCTGTGGTACTGCCAGTCCAACCAACTTCAGCAATCGATCCCAACAGAGTAGAGTAGCTTCTCATTAGCAGATACTGCCGGCTTTCGAAGCGATAAAAAGCTAATTTCCATATTTGCACCTGCTGCTTATATACACACCTGGCGGGGCGGCGCCAGCATTATGCAAATATCTCAATGCCAAGTTCATTGGCGTTTTAGTAGTATTCGAAGCAGATTGGTCTCTCTAAGTGACCGACTGAAAGGGAACGAGTAATCAAATAAATTACTGTTTCCCTCGTTATAACGCTGTTACCGTTACTGACATTAAAATGCTGCACATTACTATAATTGATCGCCAACCAAAGGCAGAGTGCATACACAAGCACACGTACAGTCAGTCCGAGCAGTTTAAACAGTGTAAAAAAGTCAGAGCAGTGTTGCTAACTTTGTCGCTGGATTTACCAACTTTCTAGACCCCTTTAGCGACTTTATTTTTAAAAAAGCAAGCTAGGACAAATCTAGCCCCATCCAAGGCATTCACAGGCCTCCCGGTCCTCGCGCTGCAGTCCGTCCGAGTCACACACACCCTCAATGAAAGAGCAATGGCAAGTACTATAAGCTCAAAGGTAGCGGTCGCAATCACAAAGTATAATAAGCACTACTTTTCCATCGTTGAGGTGAAAGGCAGGAATGTTTATGTAACATGCAACTTTCTCTTTAGTATCCATTTAATTCATTTGACCTTGACCTTTTTAAAGTAACGTTCCCAACACTGGTAACTGCGTTACATCATTACACAAGTAACTAATTACCAGGGAAAGTTAGTTTTGCGTTACTTAAAAAAAGTTCAAATATTTTAAATAACTTGGATGCCCCCAATATTAATTCTGTTAAATAAATGAAATGGACACCAAAGAGAAACCACAAATTTTGTGTCAGAATGTGACAATGTGATGTGCTTCATTAGATCAGAATTACTTGCAACAGACGTAGAGAGACCCTTTCTTCATGGGCATAAGTTGTATGTTACATAAACATTTTGTCTTTCACCTCTGCTAAGGAAAAGTAGTGCTTATTATACTTTGTGTTTGCGACCGCTACCTTTGAGCTCATTGTTTTTGCCATTACTCTGCCGTTGAGGGTGTGTGGGATTCGGACAGAGTGCAGCGTGAGGACCGGGCTGCCTGTGAGTGTCTTGGATGAGGCTAACAACAGCAGCAGCACCCGCTGCTCGTTGAGAAGAGAGAATGACGCTTGCTTTCACATCAGTCTCCAAAAGTCTCCAACCACACCAGAAAAGATCGCTAGATTTGTCCTAGTTGCTTTTTTAAATAAAGTCGCTAAAGGGGTCTAAAAAGTTGCTAAATCTAGCGACAAAGTCACCAAGTTGGCAACACTGTCCAGACTTTTTTTTAACACAATAGTAACGTGCAGCATTTTAATGTCAGTAATGGTAAAGACATTATATCGGGGGAAACAGTAATTTATTTGATTACTCGTAACTGATAAAGGTGCGCCGTTAGTAACGCCATTGTTTATAACGGCATTATTCCCATCACTGATTAACAGTGAGACCAGGCTGAAACTGGATGCTCTGACTTGCCGTAGAGTCCTCGTAGCCATGAGTGGCTATCCATGTAGATTTACATTTACATTTAGTCATTTAGCAGACGCTTTTGTCCAAAGCAACTTACAAATGAGGTAAACAATAGAAGCAATTATAGCAACATAAAAACAGTCTAATCAAGTCCAACACAGTATATATAGATGAGGGTTAGTTAGTAATTTTTTTTAAAGAAATGTACAGATAAAGATAAAGGAAAAATAGAGAAATATAGTAAGTCCTATATTAGGAAGTGAGGTAATGGGCGGAAGAGATGGGTTTTTAGCCAAGTCTTAAAGACCGCTACAGAGTCAGCAGATCGTGTCACGACCGGCAGATCATTCCACAGTTGTGGAACGGCTCCTGAGAAGGTGTGTGCTAATGTTTTTTTTTTCCTTTTTGAGATGGAACCACAAGCCATCGCTCTGTGGCAGAGCGCAGGGATCGAGAAGGGTACATAAGGCTGTATAAGTAAGTGAAGGTAAGGGGGTGCTGACCCAGTGGTGGTTTTAAAGTCCAGGATCAGAGCTTTAAATTTGATGCGAGATGCTATAGGAAGCCAGTGTAACTTGACAAAGAGAGGAGTGATGTGCGCCCTCTTTGGCTCATTGAAGACCACTCTTGCCGCTGCGTTCTGAATCATCTGTAGGGGTTTGGTTGTGCA
The DNA here is from genome assembly GCF_030506205.2 of Paramisgurnus dabryanus. Lineage (NCBI taxonomy): Eukaryota > Metazoa > Chordata > Actinopteri > Cypriniformes > Cobitidae > Paramisgurnus > Paramisgurnus dabryanus. The sequence continues at coordinate 9,066,552 of NC_133339.1, forward strand.
GGCTGGAAGCCCAGCCAGTAGCACATTGCAGTAGTCCAGCCTGGACGGGACAAGAGCTTGGACCTGCGTAGCATGCTCATTTATTAAAGGTCCAATTTTCCTAATATTGTAGAGGATAAATCTACAAGAGCGAGCGTTGTTGGCAACATGCTCCGTGAAGCTAAGCTGATCATCAAGGACCACTCCCAGGTTTTTGGCCATCCTAGAAGGCATGATGGTCGAGGAACCTAGCTGAATGGAAAGGTCTTTTGAATCTTTGTTTCAGATGATATGACAAGCAGTTCTGTCTTCGCAAGGTTAAGCTGGAGATGGTGATCCTTCATCCAGAGTGAGATGTCCCACAGGCATGCTGAGATGCGGGCAGAAACTGTGGGATCATCAGGGTGGAACAATAAGTGGAGTTCAAGGTATCGAGACGTTGGGGTTCGGAGACATCACCTTTACAGGATACCTGAAATGACCTGCTTGATAGGTACGACTTGAACCATAGAAGCGCTGTGTCAGAGACACCTATAGTCTTGAGGGTCAACAGGAGGATGCGGTGATTGACCGTATCAAAAGCGGCAGATAGATCCAGTAAGATCAGCACAGATGATTTGGAGGCTGCCCTTACATGCCTTAGGGCTTCAATGAATGAGAGCAGCGCAGTCTCAGTGGAGTGACCACATTATGAAACCAGACTGATTGCTATCCAGGACGTTATTTTGTGTGAAGAAAGAGGGTAGCTGGTTAAACACCATGCATTCAAGAGTCTTGGCAATGAAGGGAAGAAGAGAAATGGGTCTGTAGTTCTCTAGCATAGCAGGATTGAGTGTGGGTTTCTTCAGCAATGAGGAGATATCCGTGGAGAAGGAGGCAAGAAGAGTCTGATCGAGACAGAGGTCAGAAGGATCTTTAGATCTGGGCCACTTCCTCTCTGCACCCCTGAGTGTGGAACGATGCTCACGGAGAACCTCAGATAGCCAAGGGGCAGGTGGTGTGGCCCGGGCAGGTCCAGATGTCAGAGGGCATAATGTGTCTAAGCAGGGTGTAAGAGTGGAAAAAAGTGTGTCGGTGGCGTTGTCAGTATCTAACAGAGAGAGTTGGTTGGGAGGGGGGAGCGTGGAAGCGACTACAGAGGATAAGCGGGAGGGAGAGAGCATGTGAAGGTTGCACCGGAATGTGACTAATGGGGGATCGTGTGCAGTGACTGGGGGAGTTAGGTCGAGCTCAAGAGTAATGAGGAAGTGATCAGATGTGTGTATTGGGGTGACCTGGGTGTGGTAAGTGGAACAGATAAGATATATGAGGTACATACATCTTAGTGTCACCTAAGATGGCGGCGCGTGTACACGCAGCGGCTAGGAGCTCGCGAACATGCAGTTTTGTTTTTGTTTGTGTTAGTGTGTTAATTCTGTTTAGTTTACTGTCTCAAGTATTCAGTCAACGTTTACGTTACGGACGAGCAGAACTGCTCGAAATCAGAAATCAATATCAGGATTATGGTATCGGAAACACAAACTCTTTTCCTCCGGAGATCTTGCTACCTGAGCAGGTTAACGGAACTACCATCATACCACCTAAAAAGCCACGAAGGCGGCGCAGGGAACGGAAGCAGAAGCGAGGCAAGAGAGCTGGTGTACGAGCCAGGTTACAGGCTAATCCACACAGGCCAGCGCTGCCGAGTCTCTTTCTTACGAACTCGCGATCACTCGTCAATAAGATGGACGAACTTCGACTAAGGATTACATCTCACTGCCTGGATAGCTGCATTATGGTGATTACAGAGACTTGGTTGAACAGTGCTATCCCCGATGCCGTCATCAACCTAGATGGTCATTCCGTTTACCGAGCAGATAGAACGTCCGACTCCGGTAAGAGCAAAGGTGGAGGAACGTGCATATATGTTAATAATGCTTGGTGTACGTCTGCAGATATAATTAAGACACGTTGTTCTCCTGATATTGAATATATGACTTTGAAATGCAGACCTTTTTATGCCCCTAGAGAGTTTACTGTTATTCTTATCATAGCTGTTTACATTCCACCACGAGCTAATGCTAAGCTAGCTCTTGAGGAGTTGCATGACACCATTAACAGCCAATTGAATGCATACCCAGAGGGGGCTGTGATCATAGCAGGCGACTTCAATCATGTGGATTTTAAAACTGTAATGCCCAAATTACATAGCAATGTACATTTTCCAACTAGGGATAAGAATATACTTGATCAAGTATATACTAATATCCCAGGAGCTTACAAAGCCATTCCATCTCCACATCTCGGCTTATCTGACCATATCTCAATAGAAATGATTCCATCTTATAAACCTCTCATTTGCAGAACGCGCCCCGCTATTAAACTTGTCCAAATCTGGAACGAAGAGGCAACCTCACGATTGCAGGATTGTTTTGAAAATACAAACTGGGATTTGTTTGCACAGGGTACAGACTTGGAGGAGTACAGCTCATCCGTTCTTGCTTATATTGCCTTTTGCACAGATTCTGTGTTGACAACTAAGAGTATAAAGGTGTTCCCAAATCAAAAACCATGGTTAAATAGCCATGTGCGATCCTTACTGAAGGCAAAAAACATTGCCTATAAGTCAGGGGACAAGCTGGCTTATAGAAATGCCCGAAGGGAGCTGAGGAAGGGCATTAAAGAAGCCAAGCAAAGATACCAGCAACGCATAGAGGGTCACTTTAAAAATAATAACTCACGCAGCATGTGGAAAGGTATTAAAACTGTTACGGATTATAAGAGCGGGGTAAAACCGACCAGCTACGATGCCACACTTCCTGACACCTTGAATCAGTTCTTTGCACGCTTTGATAACCAGAATGGGGGTGTAGAACCTAAGACTGTACCACCATCTAAGGAGGAGCCAGTACTTGCTTTTGAGTGTCATCAGGTAAGATCCATCCTCAAGAAAATCGAAAGCAACAAAGCAGCAGGACCAGACATGGTGTCGGGTCGTACGCTGAAGTCATGCGCTGACCAACTAGCGGAGGTTTTCACCAATATTTTCAATCTGTCTTTGCAGCAGGCTGTAGTCCCCACATGTCTTAAATCCACCACTATTGTTCCTGTGCCCAAAAAGCAAGCAGTTAAGTGTCTCAACGACTATCGTCCAGTTGCCTTGACACCAATTGTTATGAAGTGTTTTGAGAGACTGGTTTTATCTTACATCAAAACCAATATTCCCGCTGATTTGGATAGCTATCAGTTTGCTTACTGCCAGAACAGATCAACAGAGGATGCAATTTCAATCACGCTCCATACAAGCCTGTCCCATCTGGAACATCCCAACACATATGTTAGGATGTTATTTGTTGATTTTAGTTCTGCGTTCAATACGATAGGGCCTTATAAACTAGTGAAGAAACTTCGCAACCTTGGACTGATTAATTCACTTTGTTCATGGATTCTGGACTTTTTTACAAACAGACCACAGAACGTCAGGGTGGGTAACTATACATCATCCACTCTCACCCTGAATACAGGGGTTCCGCAGGGTTGTGTTCTTAGCCCAGCCCTTTTCACTTTGTTTACACATGACTGTACACCCATCCACTCCTCTAACACTATAGTGAAGTTTGCTGATGACACCACTATAGTGGGGTTGATTTCTGGAAATGACGAGAAGCACTATAGAGAAGAGGTTCAACATCTAGTCGAGTGGTGCTTTGATAATGACCTGGTTTTGAACACCACCAAAACAAAGGAAATTATCACAGACTACAGAAAAACCAGGAAAACAACCCCCTCACCTCTTTATATAAATGGAACAGAGGTTGGACAAGCTACAAACATCAAATTCCTGGGCCTGTATATCACAAATGATCTAACATGGACCGTTAACACACGGTATGTAATAAAAAAAGCTCAACAGAGGCTTTTCTTCCTGAGGAAGCTTAAAAAAGCTAAAATACCTTCTCAGCTTTTGGAAAATTTCTACAGGAGTACAATAGAAAGCATTCTTTGCCACTGTGTGACAGTGTGGTATACCAGCTGCACTACACAGAATCGAAGAGATCTGGCTCGGATAGTCAAGACCGCACAAAGGATCGTGGGGATCCAGCTTCCCAATCTGGACACGGTTTATGCTAGCCATTTGTTTAAAAGGGCCAGGAACATCATTAAGGATTCAACTCACCCAGGTCATAGACTGTTTGAACCACTTCCATCAGGAAAAAGATACAGAGCAATAAAAACTCGCACAAACAGACTGAGAAATAGTTTCTTTCCCAGAGCGGTAGCATGTATCACACCCTTTTCCCATACACACACATAGTTGTGGTAGACTCAAAATGACCCAAACGTTGCTTCTATACGTACTGATACTTGACCATATACGTGTTTTTTGCACTGTTATTTTCACTATTTAATTCCACTGCAGATGATGATAGTATTTTGTAGCTATCTATATTACGTGGATCTTGTATTTGTTGTTTTTGATGTTTCTGCTGTTTCGGAGAGCTTCTAAACAAATTTCATTGTATTTTTTATATAATGACAATAAAGCTCTATTCTATAAACGATTACCAGACCTGTGGGTTGGTGAACTAGGGACTCGCTTGAGGTCAAAAGACACAGTCAGGTTGTTGAAGTCAGCTGCCTGTGGTTTCTCATGGTGGATGTTGAAGTCACCAAGTACTACTAAAGGAGTATTATCCTCTGGAAATGAAGACAGAAGTACATACAACTCCTCCAAGAAGTGTCCAAGTTGACCTGGGGGGCAATAGAGAACTAAAAATGGATTTTAGTAGGGTGGATGATAGAAACAGCATGCGACTCGAAAGAGCTGCTGTCACATGAGGGTGTTTGCTGTTGGAATTTCCAGTCCTTTGGAATGAGCAGACCGGTCCCTCCACCCCTTCCTGTTGTGCGAGGACTGTGGGAGAAAACGTAGTTGTTGGAGAGGGCAGCCGGAGTGTCTCAGTAAGTGCTAAAACAGAAAGGCCAGAATTGGAAGCAATAGCAGTAATGAAATCTGCTTTGTTGACAGCAGACTGGCAGTTCCATAAGCCAATATGAAAAGTCAGTGATGCAGTAGTGGATGGAGGGAGAGTGCGGAGGTTATTAACATTTGCCCGCGGCGATGTGATACAACTGATTTACAGTTGTAATGTCAGTAGAAATTTGAAAACACATAGTAAAAATATAAGACTAAAAAAATGTGCAAGAGAGAAAAAAAGAGTGATAAATAGAGAAATATAAATAGTTAGTACAAAAATTGCAATACTCAAGTGCCCAGTTAGTGTCCCTTCTCGATGGAGTCACGCAGGTATAGTCGATGGTCTTTAGACTCTTCGGTCTTCACACGGCGAGGGCTGCACGTGACCGTTGCTGCGGTGGACTGACTGCATAAATAAGTGCTTGAATTGTTGCCTGAAACTCAGCAGGCCCCGCCCGACAACAATCAACAACTAAGTTAATGGGCGAAACTACTACACTAATACACGCAAGGACGCACGCAAACAAACGCGATTGCAGCACGTGAGACAAATGTAAACAAGACAGCGTTTCTTAGCAATGACACTGCGCTAAAACTTCACAAGTCTAAAAACAAATACACTTACACGTTTCTGTAGACTCCTGTTGATAACTGCTTCACCTGTAGATGAGTAAATAAATCTGCATCTTAAAGGGACACTTTGGACTCAAGGACTTTGCTGCAGGAGGTGCAATGATATTACGCACTGCCCAAAAATAGTCCCCTGCCATTGAAAGTTACTAAGGGGACTATTTTTGGCTGTTGTATAATATCATTGTGCCTTCTGCAGGCATGTTACAGCAGCAAAGTCCTTGATTATTATGCCAGAATGAGAGTATAGTTCCTAACCATATCTACCTAGAAAATCAAAATAATTTTCTGTCGGTCTTAGTACACGATGTAACTACAGAAGAGTCAAGTTTAAATAGGAAAAATATCAAAACCTTTTTGGTTATTTTTTAGCGCAATGCTAATGGGCTAATCAAATTCAATGGATTGTGCTAAGCTATGCTAAAAGTGGTAGCGCCAAACCCGGAGATCGGCTGAATGGATTCCAAAACAGTAAAAATCTAATTTTTAACTCTAGGCGAGTTGGAAAATTAGTATATTTTCAAAAAAGTGGAGTGTCCCTTTAAGTGGCGTGTGCCATTATTTTAACTCATGGTGGCATCTGGCATTAACTGAGCTAACTGCGCTTATTTAACGCCTGGCGGCGTTATGTAAACGGCATTTTAATATTAATACGGTGGTAAAAAGCACGCAAATTCTAACCCATTTTGCTTTCAAGAAACATTTTTAAATTCACAGTTTTATTGATCTATTTAACTACATTTTAAAGCATGATTTTAAATATGTCTATTAAATTGTCAATTAAAAAGTGTTCGATTTATTCCATTTTTATGTTTGAATTATTAAATTGATTAATTTATTTCTCATTTTGTTTCAAACTGGCACTATTAGTCCTCCCAGGGCCGGCCCTGGCCAATTTGCTGCCCTAGGCAAGATTTCACCTGGTGCCCTTTAGAATCACAATTGTGTTCCAATAATTTTGTTCATAAACTTACACAGAAAAAAAATGCACAGCTTTGTCTAGTTTTTCTTAATTTTGAAAATATTTTGGAAACACACACAAACACACACGCACGCACGCACACATACACACAATACCCTGTCACTCAGGCATTTGATCTTGACATCACTGAAGCGGCAGTTTAAAATATAAACCCAGAATTCAGCGAATGTCAAGAACAAGAAAACGGAAACATCAATCAGACCAAGACGCGGGATTTAAATTACGTTACATGGACCATGTTTAAATTTCAATGTTTCTGCACAGAAATACCAACTTTATCTGGTATTAATAAGCTGCACATTGGAGTGCTGGCTGCTCCCCGCGGTGCTGAAGACGCGTGATGGCACTATGCACAGATATTTACGTGCAATCTATTGGAAAGCGGAGGATTCATTCGTTGGATTAGTAAAATAACGAAATTATAGCTTTTAAATGGAAGAAAAAAGTTTTTTTTGTGAAGAGATTTTTTTTAAGTTTAAAAGTGCACAACTCTTCTCAAGGGGAAGAAAGCTATACTTTCCCCTTTCGTGCAACCTATCGGAAAACGCAGATGAGTTTGGTTAGTAAAATAATGAAATTATAGATTTAAGTACAAAATAATATTTATATAAAGAGAAAATTGAAATTAAAAACTGCAAAACTCTTCTTAAGTGGAAGTAATAAAGTAAAATAACGAATAATAATTATATAATAACGAATAATAGTTTCCAATAGGTTGCACGTAAATATCTGTGCATGTGCCACCAGTACTCCGTCCGAGCGCGTCTTCAGCACCGCGGCCAGCACTCCAATGCGCAGCTTATTAATACCAAACAAAGTGAACAAGTTGGTATTTCTGTGTAGAAACATTGAAATTTAAACATGGTCTGTTTAACATTATGTAAATTCCGCGTCTCTGTCTGATTGTTGTTTCCGTTCTGATCTTGTTCTTGATGTTCGCTGAATTCTGGGTTTATATTTTAAACTACCGCTTCAGTGCAGTATAACCACAGAGCTATTTAACAAGCACGATCTTCAGAGATTATATGCTACTAATAATTCATTAATAACTGCTGTTTTCTTGTGCAAAATTAAATATTTATAGTTAAATGTTTATATACATATATAAAAAAAAAAAAATTGGGCGCACGGACGCCCCAAGGGGTCGGCAGCGCCCTTAGCATTTGCCTATTCCGCCTATGCCCAGGGCCGGCCCTGAGTCCTCCATAAGCTTATATGAGCTATGTTCATTAAAACATATAATAATATAAAGGCTGACTTCACATCAGAATCTTAACACAAAACAGCAAACGTAAATCTGTATTTTACGTTCCAGCATCAGCGTCACATTATGTAAACTGCATTTATAGTAAGGAACTGCACATATGCAGATTCATAGAAAATAGCAGTAAATACACACAACTTGTTCTTTTCTGAAGTTCACTCCACACGCTAAAAACTCGAGTAAAGACGGGGCGGAGTGAGGGAGAGAGGGCCAGCTTAGGGGGTTGCTCATGGGGTATAGTCCATCGCTTAAAAAGTTTATGGGCCATTAGAATTGTCCTAAGAATTGTCCTAAGCTTATGGTGCCCCGTCGACCCAGGCAGACTCTCCTTGTTATGTTCGGTCCTGTTCTTCCGTGGCGGTTAAAAAATTAAAACCAACAACTTTGAAAGTGGGGGGAAACGCTCGGAATTTCGAAAATGGGGGGCACATGTCCCACCCGTCCCCAGTGGAAATTTCACCCCTCTGTGTGTTTCTGTGTGTGTGTGTGTGTGTGTGTGTACCTGGTATTTATCACGTTGTGGGGACCAATTGTCCCCATAAAGATAGGAATACCAGTGTTTTTGTGACCTTGTGGGGACATTTTGATGTCCCCATGAGGAAACAAGCTTATAAATCAAACAAATTGATGTATCTTGAAAATGTGAATTAGTAGAAGGGTTTCTGTGATGGTTGGGGTTAGGGAATGGGGTAGGTAAGGGGAATAGAATATACAGTTTGTAAAGTATAAAATGCATTACGCCTATGTAATGTCCCCACAAAACATGGAAACCAGAGTGTGTGTGTGTGTGTGTGTGTGTGTGTGTGTGTGTGTGTGTGTGTGTGTGTGTGTGTGTGTGTGTGTGTGTGTGCGTGTGCGTGTGCGTGTGCGTGTGCGTGTGCGTGTGCGTGTGCGTGTGCGTGTGCGTGTGCGTGTGCGTGCGTGCGTGCGTGTGTGTGTGTGTGTGTGTGTGTGTGCAAAACACTTATTTTGACAAAACACATGATGCACATGGTTAACACTAGGGATTGACCGATTATCGATCTGGTCGATTATTGATGTCGATATTAAACATTTTGACGGTCATTGACATTGGCCATTTTAAAAGCTGATTTTCCGATAAAGTAATGTAATTTTGAAATGCGCTATTTTATCTCTGATGCAGTCAAGGATTTAGTGTTGAGAGTCACGAGTCCGGCCAATCAGCGCAGGAGTCTGAAGACACGGCTGAAAGGTTTTGTTTACTCGAGCTGCTTTGCAATGATTTCGCTCTGCAAGCGAGTTGGACAGGGCAATAGAGTTTAGCATGTGTTTTTTAGGCAGTTGACCCAGCTGGCATTTGCATGTCATTCTAATTCATGTCTTTTCAAAGATACAAGCCATTTTACACCATAAAGAACTTTAGCACTTCGGTCTTCAGGCAGTGCGCTCTTATGCACGGGCACACAGCCACCTCTCAAGCTGCTCGGAACAAGTGACAAATAAAGTTATTTTTTGCAACTTATTTATTACACATAAATGTTCAGATACACACACGGATATGCTTAAATGCCTGTCTTGGCAACATGTATACTTAAGGAATAGGCCAATGTACCAACTAGTGCCTATGATATTAATGTTATAATTTTATGAAAACATTTGCGGTCTGTTCAACAACATACACAATGAAGCTGTAAAGGCAATTAAATTATTTACACTTATTTTATAAATTCAAATTATTTAGTTAATCTTTATATCCATAGGATAGTTCATCCATTGATGTGAAAAATGATTAACTGAACTGTTCTCCTATTGTATGCAATGATAAAATCCTGTAGGCTATATATAGTTTATGGGTTCTTCCTGCTCTTTTTGTTATTTTTAATATAGGCCCGGTTCCCCAAAACGTTCTTATCACTAAGTAGTTCTTAACCTATTCCTTAACCTCTCTCTTAACTCTATGGCACGATTCCCAAAACATTGGTACGCTATAGGCTGCGTTTACATTTTTCAGTAACATGCGATCTCGGTGATCCGTTCACGCAGATCCGATCATTCGTATATCAGGACACGGCGCGTTTACATTTGTCACATAAATGTGGCTTCTGTATCTGGATGTGTGATCGGATCCCGTGCGGGGAGGCGTGCGCTGGGTGGATAGCTGTCAATCAAAATGGGTACAGCTGTCTTTAGCCACAGGATTTAGGGCTTCGCGCTAACCGCAATCCCGTATTGTACAGTGCTACTGAGAAGCCAACAGCAGAGAATAACTAGCAACCCCAACAACCGTGATGTTCACATTTTAAGCGTTATATTTTTTAGCTTTAAAAGCCTTATCGCGTCCGCACCGCGGATGAATGTTCTGTTTAACTTTACCTTAACTTGACTTTCACCCGCATGCTTTAAATCAACAACAAAATCCAATCCAAAAACATGACCGACTCCACTGTTTTATTCTGCCTTAATAACGGGCTTTTGGCTCTGCCTGAACTTATATGTATATTTATATTTTAACCATAAACTGTTGTTAGTTATGTTTCCTGGTAATTTTAATATGATTTAATTAAAAGAGCTAACAATTTCCTAAATTTCCTGTTCATAGTGCGTAAGAAGTAATGTAATTTACAAACACATATAAGTAACCTTTTATAAAACCAACACTGATAAATGTATTTGGTTAATGTTATTATGGTTTGTACGTGTTTTAAAGTAACTTAAAATGTGTTAAATGAGACAGAAACAGCCGGTTGACCAGAAAGAAGCGCAACATTCACGTTGATTTGTCACCATGGAAACTCAAACATTCAGAGGCGCACCTTGTCAACAGGCAAGGCAGGCAACTGCTTGGAGCCCCGAGCCACTAGAGGGCCCCCGAGTTTGTTTCTCGGATGGCCAGCTACACAGATGAACAACATGACTGCATATCAAAATTCCGATTGGATGGAATGTTGATTGACATTAGCTTAGCCCAGTCAAAATCCAACCCAGGTGGATAACTTGCCAGTTTCGAAAATGAACGTAGCGAATGGGTGACGTTGTATCGTTCAGTCGTGATGTTTCAGTTGATCCTTATGGATCACAACCCACGGTTTGGCTCGCATGTGATTGCCAGATTAATACGCAAATTTAAATAGGAAAAGTTTATCATTTGCACGTGTTTCAAAGGCTTGCAAATGCTAACACTCAAGTGATTTAAAACAATTTAACCGCATATAAAAGGCGCTAAAGTGAGCAGCCCTCTGTACCCACATGTGGTTTAATGTGCCCGGTCCAGCTCCAGTCAGGCACGTGCCCAAGTGTAAATCTTCTGGTGTAAATCTCAAGTTTAAATTTTAACAGTTAACTAGTGCAATCCTTTACAAAGACAATCGCGGCAAAAACGGATCTATATGCAATGTAGTTACCCAATTTACGCTTGGAAAAGTTACGAAGCAGTCGCAATGACGCGTGCACGCACGTATTCATGTCCGCGCGCGTCTTTGCGTTCATTCGCGCACAACCGCATTCAAAAGACGTCACGCGAGTGAGTTAGCTTATGAAAACATGACGAGACTAAAGGAAGTTTTTTAAATAACAATGCTAATCTTATTTTGACTCGATCATTATTGGCTTCTGTAGATATACATCAGAAATGTTTTGTGCAAAGCAGGGAAAGGGAAGCAGAAAGGAGAGATGATGAGTTCATTTAAGGGAGGTAAGAAAAACTACATCCTCACCCTGTCAGGTCTCAAACATTAGAGATAAAATCTCAGGAAAACCTTTTGTCAAGTCTGTAGAACTGCATTGTTGCTGAGGAAATCAACAGATGTATGTGTTATACTGTTCTGTATTTTCAGATATGAAATTAATATTAAGTTTACTAATATTTAACTCTAGGACACTAACTTACAGTTAGCAGTAACTATGACTGAGATTATTTACTATAGCAGTCATAAAATGACTGGTTTCTTAAAATATTCTTGTAAAAATATTCTGGTAAAAATAAGTCATTAATCATTGCTATCATTGTATAATGTAGAAAATATTTCTCTGCTGTCATTATTTCCAAACAGGTTATGCCATTTATGCATCTAAACATGTTAATAATGTTAGGTATGATGAAGATTACACTTGTATATATGTATCTTTCGCAGTAACTGTAGAATAGTGGCTTAAGCAAAGGATATTGTATAGAAGTATTGCACACTTCTTGCACACAGGGAATTTTCTGCTTGGGGCCCCCATAGACCCTAGAATCGCCTCTGCAAACATTATAACGATCCTGAATTCTGCCATTAAATATTAAATCTCTCTATGAATAGGAACATATAACATTATGCCTAACTTAAATACAGTCAGCAGTGTTAAATGCGTTTGAATATCGATTTATTAAGATACTTTTAAGCGTAGCTTCCATTGCTCCACAAATATGAAAAGTCAGTGATGCAGTAGTGGATGGAGGGAGAGTGCGGAGGTTATTAACATTTGCCCGCGGCGATGTGATACAACTGATTTACAGTTGTAATGTCAGTAGAAATTTGAAAACACATAGTAAAAATATAAGACTAAAAAAATGTGCAAGAGAGAAAAAAAGAGTGATAAATAGAGAAATATAAATAGTTAGTACAAAAATTGCAATACTCAAGTGCCCAGTTAGTGTCCCTTCTCGATGGAGTCACGCAGGTATAGTCGATGGTCTTTAGACTCTTCGGTCTTCACACGGCGAGGGCTGCACGTGACCGTTGCTGCGGTGGACTGACTGCATAAATAAGTGCTTGAATTGTTGCCTGAAACTCAGCAGGCCCCGCCCGACAACAATCAACAACTAAGTTAATGGGCGAAACTACTACACTAATACACGCAAGGACGCACGCAAACAAACGCGATTGCAGCACGTGAGACAAATGTAAACAAGACAGCGTTTCTTAGCAATGACACTGCGCTAAAACTTCACAAGTCTAAAAACAAATACACTTACACGTTTCTGTAGACTCCTGTTGATAACTGCTTCACCTGTAGATGAGTAAATAAATCTGCATCTTAAAGGGACACTTTGGACTCAAGGACTTTGCTGCAGGAGGTGCAATGATATTACGCACTGCCCAAAAATAGTCCCCTGCCATTGAAAGTTACTAAGGGGACTATTTTTGGCTGTTGTATAATATCATTGTGCCTTCTGCAGGCATGTTACAGCAGCAAAGTCCTTGATTATTATGCCAGAATGAGAGTATAGTTCCTAACCATATCTACCTAGAAAATCAAAATAATTTTCTGTCGGTCTTAGTACACGATGTAACTACAGAAGAGTCAAGTTTAAATAGGAAAAATATCAAAACCTTTTTGGTTATTTTTTAGCGCAATGCTAATGGGCTAATCAAATTCAATGGATTGTGCTAAGCTATGCTAAAAGTGGTAGCGCCAAACCCGGAGATCGGCTGAATGGATTCCAAAACAGTAAAAATCTAATTTTTAACTCTAGGCGAGTTGGAAAATTAGTATATTTTCAAAAAAGTGGAGTGTCCCTTTAAGTGGCGTGTGCCATTATTTTAACTCATGGTGGCATCTGGCATTAACTGAGCTAACTGCGCTTATTTAACGCCTGGCGGCGTTATGTAAACGGCATTTTAATATTAATACGGTGGTAAAAAGCACGCAAATTCTAACCCATTTTGCTTTCAAGAAACATTTTTAAATTCACAGTTTTATTGATCTATTTAACTACATTTTAAAGCATGATTTTAAATATGTCTATTAAATTGTCAATTAAAAAGTGTTCGATTTATTCCATTTTTATGTTTGAATTATTAAATTGATTAATTTATTTCTCATTTTGTTTCAAACTGGCACTATTAGTCCTCCCAGGGCCGGCCCTGGCCAATTTGCTGCCCTAGGCAAGATTTCACCTGGTGCCCTTTAGAATCACAATTGTGTTCCAATAATTTTGTTCATAAACTTACACAGAAAAAAAATGCACAGCTTTGTCTAGTTTTTCTTAATTTTGAAAATATTTTGGAAACACACACAAACACACACGCACGCACGCACACATACACACAATACCCTGTCACTCAGGCATTTGATCTTGACATCACTGAAGCGGCAGTTTAAAATATAAACCCAGAATTCAGCGAATGTCAAGAACAAGAAAACGGAAACATCAATCAGACCGAGACGCGGGATTTAAATTACGTTACATGGACCATGTTTAAATTTCAATGTTTCTGCACAGAAATACCAACTTTATCTGGTATTAATAAGCTGCACATTGGAGTGCTGGCTGCTCCCCGCGGTGCTGAAGACGCGTGATGGCACTATGCACAGATATTTACGTGCAATCTATTGGAAAGCGGAGGAGTCATTCGTTGGATTAGTAAAATAACGAAATTATAGCTTTTAAATGGAAGAAAAAAGTTTTTTTTGTGAAGAGATTTTTTTTAAGTTTAAAAGTGCACAACTCTTCTCAAGGGGAAGAAAGCTATACTTTCCCCTTTCGTGCAACCTATCGGAAAACGCAGATGAGTTTGGTTAGTAAAATAATGAAATTATAGATTTAAGTACAAAATAATATTTATATAAAGAGAAAATTGAAATTAAAAACTGCAAAACTCTTCTTAAGTGGAAGTAATAAAGTAAAATAACGAATAATAATTATATAATAACGAATAATAGTTTCCAATAGGTTGCACGTAAATATCTGTGCATGTGCCACCAGTACTCCGTCCGAGCGCGTCTTCAACACCGCGGCCAGCACTCCAATGCGCAGCTTATTAATACCAAACAAAGTGAACAAGTTGGTATTTCTGTGTAGAAACATTGAAATTTAAACATGGTCTGTTTAACATTATGTAAATTCCGCGTCTCTGTCTGATTGTTGTTTCCGTTCTGATCTTGTTCTTGATGTTCGCTGAATTCTGGGTTTATATTTTAAACTACCGCTTCAGTGCAGTATAACCACAGAGCTATTTAACAAGCACGATCTTCAGAGATTATATGCTACTAATAATTCATTAATAACTGCTGTTTTCTTGTGCAAAATTAAATATTTATAGTTAAATGTTTATATACATATATATAAAAAAAAAAATTGGGCGCACGGACGCCCCAAGGGGTCGGCAGCGCCCTTAGCATTTGCCTATTCCGCCTATGCCCAGGGCCGGCCCTGAGTCCTCCATAAGCTTATATGAGCTATGTTCATTAAAACATATAATAATATAAAGGCTGACTTCACATCAGAATCTTAACACAAAACAGCAAACGTAAATCTGTATTTTACGTTCCAGCATCAGCGTCACATTATGTAAACTGCATTTATAGTAAGGAACTGCACATATGCAGATTCATAGAAAATAGCAGTAAATACACACAACTTGTTCTTTTCTGAAGTTCACTCCACACGCTAAAAACTCGAGTAAAGACGGGGCGGAGTGAGGGAGAGAGGGCCAGCTTAGGGGGTTGCTCATGGGGTATAGTCCATCGCTTAAAAAGTTTATGGGCCATTAGAATTGTCCTAAGAATTGTCCTAAGCTTATGGTGCCCCGTCGACCCAGGCAGACTCTCCTTGTTATGTTCGGTCCTGTTCTTCCGTGGCGGTTAAAAAATTAAAACCAACAACTTTGAAAGTGGGGGGAAACGCTCGGAATTTCGAAAATGGGGGGCACATGTCCCACCCGTCCCCAGTGGAAATTTCACCCCTCTGTGTGTTTCTGTGTGTGTGTGTGTGTGTGTGTGTGTGTGTACCTGGTATTTATCACGTTGTGGGGACCAATATAGGAATACCAGTGTTTTTGTGACCTTGTGGGGACATTTTGATGTCCCCATGAGGAAACAAGCTTATAAATCAAACAAATTGATGTATCTTGAAAATGTGAATTAGTAGAAGGGTTTCTGTGATGGTTGGGGTTAGGGAATGGGGTAGGTAAGGGGAATAGAATATACAGTTTGTAAAGTATAAAATGCATTACGCCTATGTAATGTCCCCACAAAAAATGGAAACCAGAGTGTGTGTGTGTGTGTGTGTGTGTGTGTGTGTGTGTGTGTGTGTGTGTGTGCGTGCGTGCGTGCGTGCGTGCGTGCGTGTGTGTGTGCGTGTGTGTGTGTGCAAAACACTTATTTTGACAAAACACATGATGCACATGGTTAACACTAGGGATTGACCGATTATCGATCTGGTCGATTATTGATGTCGATATTAAACATTTTGACGGTCATTGACATTGGCCATTTTAAAAGCTGATTTTCCGATAAAGTAATGTAATTTTGAAATGCGCTATTTTATCTCTGATGCAGTCAAGGATTTAGTGTTGAGAGTCACGAGTCCGGCCAATCAGCGCAGGAGTCTGAAGACACGGCTGAAAGGTTTTGTTTACTCGAGCTGCTTTGCAATGATTTCGCTCTGCAAGCGAGTTGGACAGGGCAATAGAGTTTAGCATGTGTTTTTTAGGCAGTTGACCCAGCTGGCATTTGCATGTCATTCTAATTCATGTCTTTTCAAAGATACAAGCCATTTTACACCATAAAGAACTTTAGCACTTCGGTCTTCAGGCAGTGCGCTCTTATGCACGGGCACACAGCCACCTCTCAAGCTGCTCGGAACAAGTGACAAATAAAGTTATTTTTTGCAACTTATTTATTACACATAAATGTTCAGATACACACACGGATATGCTTAAATGCCTGTCTTGGCAACATGTATACTTAAGGAATAGGCCAATGAACCAACTAGTGCCTATGATATTAATGTTATAATTTTATGAAAACATTTGCGGTCTGTTCAACAACATACACAATGAAGCTGTAAAGGCAATTAAATTATTTACACTTATTTTATAAATTCAAATTATTTAGTTAATCTTTATATCCATAGGATAGTTCATCCATTGATGTGAAAAATGATTAACTGAACTGTTCTCCTATTGTATGCAATGATAAAATCCTGTAGGCTATATATAGTTTATGGGTTCTTCCTGCTCTTTTTGTTATTTTTAATATAGGCCCGGTTCCCCAAAACGTTCTTATCACTAAGTAGTTCTTAACCTATTCCTTAACCTCTCTCTTAACTCTATGGCACGATTCCCAAAACATTGGTACGCTATAGGCTGCGTTTACATTTTTCATTAACATGCGATCTCGGTGATCCGTTCACGCAGATCCGATCATTCGTATATCAGGACACGGCGCGTTTACATTTGTCACATAAATGTGGCTTCTGTATCTGGATGTGTGATCGGATCCCGTGCGGGGAGGCGTGCGCTGGGTGGATAGCTGTCAATCAAAATGGGTACAGCTGTCTTTAGCCACAGGATTTAGGGCTTCGCGCTAACCGCAATCCCGTATTGTACAGTGCTACTGAGAAGCCAACAGCAGAGAATAACTAGCAACCCCAACAACCGTGATGTTCACATTTTAAGCGTTATATTTTTTAGCTTTAAAAGCCTTATCGCGTCCGCACCGCGGATGAATGCTCTGTTTAACTTTACCTTAACTTGACTTTCACCCGCATGCTTTAAATCAACAACAAAATCCGCGTGAAACATGACCGACTCCACTGTTTTATTCTGCCTTAATAACGGGCTTTTGGCTCTGCCTGAACTTATATGTATATTTATATTTTAACCATAAACTGTTGTTAGTTATGTTTCCTGGTAATTTTAATATGATTTAATTAAAAGAGCTAACAATTTCCTAAATTTCCTGTTCATAGTGCGTAAGAAGTAATGTAATTTACAAACACATATAAGTAACCTTGTATAAAACCAACACTGATAAATGTATTTGGTTAATGTTATTATGGTTTGTACGTGTTTTAAAGTAACTTAAAATGTGTTAAATGAGACAGAAACAGCCGGTTGACCAGAAAGAAGCGCAACATTCACGTTGATTTGTCACCATGGAAACTCAAACATTATAACGATCCTGAATTCTGCCATTAAATATTAAATCTCTCTATGAATAGGAACATATAACATTATGCCTAACTTAAATACAGTCAGCAGTGTTAAATGCGTTTGAATATCGATTTATTAAGATACTTTTAAGCGTAGCTTCCATTGCTCCACAAATATGAATGTATGCGTCTCTCACCTGCGCTCCATGACATAACGTGCTTTATTTTTGACAGCTGTCAGTGAGAGGAGATGATAGTGGGCGACTGGGCGGGGTTTTTTGTGACGTTGACCTGTAAATGCAGATACGATGGCTGGATTGCGTTTACATTACACTGAGATCCGATCACAATGCGTCCTCGACTACCTCTGCATCAGGACACACAGATCGGATAACATTCCGATCACAGACGCGTTTACACTTGTCTTTTCAATGTGTATGTGGACCAGTGTTCCCCAACCTTTTTTCTGCCACGGTACAGTTTTAATAAGTAAAAAAATCATACGGCACACCACTATACCAAAAAGCATTAAAAGAAATGCACAAACCTCTAATGCAATGCTTAAATGACTTGTTTAACTGGAATATTTTATTATATTAAATGTAGAACTCACATTTAATGCAAGTACACTTGTTTTGATGAACACAAAGATTATATCCTGGCTAGAATTGATGACATTGACATACGCAGTTGTGATTTTTTTATTTTTCCAGGGCTCCAGACTAACTTTTTTCACTAGGAGCACAGTGGCCCCCAACTGAAAATTTTAGGGGCACAACCAGAAAATTTAGGGGCGCACTACGTAAATCAACATGCAGAGGCGGTCTTACCATAGAGGCATAGGTAGGCGGCCGCCTGGGGCCCCCCACCAGCGGTCAAATTAGGGTGGCCCCCAACCAACCTAATAAATAGCCTACATAAATAAATAAAACCCTTATCATCACGAACACTTCAAAAGCATTGTAAATTGTATTAATATTCTTAAGAAATACGTTGAAACTTTGAAATAGTAGTTAAAATGTCCAGTTCATGTTCTGTCACTAAACACTTACACCCCCTTCTTTCACAATGAAATGGACTAGTCCATAACGGTGCGTGCTGCGGCGCGAAAGATAAACACAAAGTGACACAGGGACTGGGAAAGTACATGAACAGAGACTTAAAGACAAATATAAACGCGAAAATGGGGCTTTGGTAAGTCAACCGGCTAGTAATAGCCCTACATTGATAAAAATTATTTTGTGGTGAAGTAAATAATGCGAGTAAATAGTCGCATTTTGCGAGTATTTTCCCTGCCTATGACTATTTTTTTATTAAATGTCGAACTGGCTGGACTGTGAAATTTAAATACAATTATATTAATATAATGCGCAGGCGATTAAGTCTGCGACGCATTCAGTCACTCTTCCTGTTGTTGCCCGCTCCCCCGCCTTTCTATCAGCTCAGGTGCATATCACCTCTCTAAACCCGTCTCTTTTGTCCACTTTCGACCGCTTCTGCCCTGATTGTTTTGAGGGGTGGTCTATGGAGACTGCGGGCGAGAGCAGAGGCGATTCTAGGGTCTATGGGGGCCCCAAGCAGAAAATTCCCTGTGTGCAAGAAGTGTGCAATACTTCTATACAATATCCTTTGCTTAAGCCACTATTCTACAGTTACTGCGAAAGATACATATATACAAGTGTAATCTTCATCATACCTAACATTATTAACATGTTTAGATGCATAAATGGCATAACCTGTTTGGAAATAATGACAGCAGAGAAATATTTTCTACATTATACAATGATAGCAATGATTAATGACTTATTTTTACCAGAATATTTTTACAAGAATATTTTAAGAAACCAGTCATTTTATGACTGCTATAGTAAATAATCTCAGTCATAGTTACTGCTAACTGTAAGTTAGTGTCCTAGAGTTAAATATTAGTAAACTTAATATTAATTTCATATCTGAAAATACAGAACAGTATAACACATACATCTGTTGATTTTATCAGCAACGATGCAATTGTATAGACTTGACAAGAGGTTTTCCTGAGATTTTTCCTCTAATGTTTGAGACCTGACAGAGTGAGGATGTAGTTTTTCTTACCTCCCTTAAATGAACTCATCATCTCTCCTTTCTGCTTCCCTTTCCCTGCTTTGCACAAAACATTTCTGATGTATATCTACAGAAGCCAATAATGATCGAGTCAAAATAAGATTAGCATTGTTATTTAAAAAACTTCCTTTAGTCTCGTCATGTTTTCATAAGCTAACTCACTCGCGTGACGTCTTTTGAATGCGGTTGTGCGCGAATGAACGCAAAGACGCGCGCGGACATGAATACGTGCGTGCACGCGTCATTGCGACTGCTTCGTAACTTTTCCAAGCGTAAATTGGGTAACTACATTGCATATAGATCCGTTTTTGCCGCGATTGTCTTTGTAAAGGATTGCACTAGTTAACTGTTAAAATTTAAACTTGAGATTTACACCAGAAGATTTACACTTGGGCACGTGCCTGACTGGAGCTGGACCGGGCACATTAAACCACATGTGGGTACAGAGGGCTGCTCACTTTAGCGCCTTTTATATGCGGTTAAATTGTTTTAAATCACTTGAGTGTTAGCATTTGCAAGCCTTTGAAACACGTGCAAATGATAAACTTTTCCTATTTAAATTTGCGTATTAATCTGGCAATCACATGCGAGCCAAACCGTGGGTTGTGATCCATAAGGATCAACTGAAACATCACGACTGAACGATACAACGTCACCCATTCGCTACGTTCATTTTCGAAACTGGCAAGTTATCCACCTGGGTTGGATTTTGACTGGGCTAAGCTAATGTCAATCAACATTCCATCCAATCGGAATTTTGATATGCAGTCATGTTGTTCATCTGTGTAGCTGGCCATCCGAGAAACAAACTCGGGGGCCCTCTAGTGGCTCGGGGCTCCAAGCAGTTGCCTGCCTTGCCTGTTGACAAGGTGCGCCTCTGGGCGAGAGCCTCTGCTTTCGTTTTCGGGAGAAATGACGGGTTTAAAATAACGCGAACTAATATTATGTGATGTCAGAGTCCGGTGTTGTAATTAACGATACTGCACAGTGTTTTTTTTATGTGTATGTAAGAGCTTTCTCTGATATTTCAGCGCAGTTGATAGAATAATCTCCCCACAACCTCCACACGCTCGCAAAATGACACTAATAAAAGAGACGGAGATCAGCTGCTTTAGTTTAATCAATGAAAGCCTAAAAATAGCGCTGTACACTGCGTATTCACGCTAGAAGTCAGAAAAAACGTAATACATTGTGCTCACTCAGTACCTTAGATTACAAGTTCTGGCCAAATGATATCTTCAGAGTGCATGGAGACATTTTGTAGTGATTACAGCACAAGAATGTCATTTCTTTACTCAAGTCTGTGTTAAAGTAGCCTAAAGCTTTTACAACAAAGTAATAAAAAGTTGATTGTAAGTTTAATGGTTTACAATAAGGCAAATATATGTTAAAAATAATAAGTATGGTAAAGTAAAAAAATAATTAATGTATATAAAGTATACAATTATTTGTATTTGTAATTAATTTGTTAATGCATTAAACTTGTTTGGACTTAGGTTTTAATGAATTATTAATGCATTAAACATGTTTGGACTTAGTTTTAGTGTTTATTTTTTGTTTTTACACCACCCAGTGACTGGTGCCACCAAATTGAGGCAAGTGCAACCTCTCTCAAATGTTAGTCTGGAGCCCTGCTGATGTTATGTTGGGGATGTTTTCGTCCACTATGGGGTGCTGTTGAGTCTTAATTTGGCCACAACTTTCAGCATATGGAATGATTTTTGGTGAAAAATCTTATGTTGACACACATTTTGGGAAAATGCTTTGAACATTTTTCAAAAACTCAACAATACACTGTGGTAAAATTCACATCCCTTTTGTTATGTTTGTGAAGAAAACATCAAAGAAAACATAGTTTTAATATAAAGGGATTGTAGACTGGATTTTTTAAAAACCTTTTAACACAGTCTTGGGTATGTGAAAGATTAGTAACAACATTGGCTTTGATGCATTGCTAGTTTTTGTGCAGCATCAGATTTAAATTATTTCTCCCTCATTTACTGTTCGTGGCTGTTTTTGCCCCATTGACTTATTCTCTATTGGTTTGTGTAGTGCTGCACTTTGTGTTACCTCTGCTTTCCATCTTCATTTTGGAGTAAAAAATACCTTTGCCTAGGGCCCCCAATTTGCTAAATCCGCCACTGTCAACATGCTAACCAAATCTACTAATTTCCACTGTATTACTAATAAATTCGTTAATAATAGATTCAGAAATTACAAATGTGATGTTTCAAATTCAGTGTCACATTTTATTCTGCACTTATGAAGATGCAACAACAAGGTAAACTGACAGCACCATCGCTGTCATGACAGTACAAATAGTAAACAAAATACCATACATTCAGAATAAAAAAGTGCTTAGTAACAAAGTGCTTAGTAACCTTTCGGTCATTTCACAGCTACAAACAATACTTAAATGCATGTAACTCTGCATCATCATCCGACGGTGACACTGTAGACCAGGGGTCTCCAACCTTTTTTCATTGAAGAGCTACTTTCTAAAAAATAAAAGTGGTCGAGAGCTACTTGTGTCACGTAATACCTAAATCTCTTAGATAATGTATCATACCTCTCAAATTCAGTTTGAGTTTTTGTGTACACGTGTATCAGAAGAATTTATCTTTACACATATTAATGAATATATTTGCATATTATCTTTACACATATTAATGAAATGAACACTGTAACAGTATTTAAATAAGTAGGTTCATTATAGCTGCAACTTTAACAACAAGTTAAAATATTTAAATGGGTGACTGAGTTAAACTGGAAAGATTTGAATGCATGTTTGTTTTTTTGTAAACAAAGAACTGTAATACTCAACTTCATAACTATCAAAACATTAAATAGCTACATTTGGGATTTTTAAAATGAATATAAAATCCAAATGCATTAAATGTCATGTAATTTCATTCAAGTGACATTAGCAACCAAGTTAAATGGTATTTCAGTTTGTTTTAAATAAGGAGCCAGGCTTGTAAGCATTGTTGGGCGTGTGTGTAAAGTTTTAACGCATCATCCGTTTTGGGAGACGCGGGTGTGAAGTCTTGCGATGCGGACTTGCGGAGACAGGCGTGAGTATTTAATAAGCATAGAGACACAGGCTGCGGGTGTGCGTCAAGTTTAAACACCTGTCTGTTGTGGAAGACGCGCGCGCAAAGTCTTGCAATGCGGAAACGGGCGCGAATATTTAACAAGCATTGAGAGAGACAGGCTGCGCGCATGCTTTAAATTGAAACCTCTCATCAGTTTAGGAGAAGCACTGTTTTTGAATCATACATGTTAAATTAGGCTACTGATGTCATACGCCAGTCTACACAGCTCAAAGCGACGTCAAACACGCACCCAGTCTTTACTACCACAGGCGCTTGTAACACTAACCAGACATCCAAATGCCGCCATAACCACAGAAAATAAATAAATAAACCCACGAGCGAGCTACCTGCAATTCACTTACCTGTAGATCGCGAGCGACGTGTTGGAGACCCCTGCTGTGTGTGTATTTGCGTGCGCTCGGGTCTCATTGATTAGGCTATTTCATTTCTCATTGATTATTTCATAGAGGGTTTTCACGGCGCGTCATCAGAGCGGAAGACGCCATATTGGAGGCACTCCGCATTACAACAGAGCAGACACTGGTGTATATGCCGAACGTCGTCAAGGAAAATAGTTAATTATTGCCGTGTTTGAGATGGTACCAACAGTACATATTGAGAAAAACATTTGGATTATTATCGACTTCCAAAAGTTATTAAAAACCAGGGAAAGGAATGCAAGAAATTATCAGAGGAGCGACGCTTGTGGTTGGTAAAGCTCAGGAAAAAGAGTAGTATTGTATTAGAAATATGATTGAAGTACATAAAGTATAAAACAATTATGCTTCTACTTGTTGTCAGTGGCGGAGCCAGAGGGCTATTTGGGGTGGCAATTGCCACCCCAGACGAAGTCCTTGCCACCCCTGTTGCCACCCCGCTGAAAACATTACACTGTTTGATTTTTACGAACATTTCTCAAATCTCCCAGCGGACGTGAATGCATCCTTCAGCACGCACAAGCGTGCTGTTGCTGCTATCTTTTCATTACGCTTGTTCGACTTAAGGCCGCGGTATACTTTTTTTCCGCGTCCGCGTCCGGCTCGCGCGCGCACGCGTCCGCGCAGCTTTTCGAGTATACTCCCCGCGGCTACACGCGGATGGCCGCGTTCGACACTATACGCAATACAAATGATTTCTAATTCAAATTATTAGTCTAACAGGCTGTCAGGGCAGCACTGATTTGGGGACATTTACAGTACATTAAAACATTAGGATAGGAGAAGAAAAGTAACTGATCCACCATTGCAAACACAGTTTAGTAGTGATGTGACATCTGAAGCGAAGCTCCGGAGCTTGTGTCGAGCAAAAAGGGGCGTTCCAGATGAAGCCCCGATTCGAGGCTTGTATCGTTTCCGTGAAAATCACGTGACGATGACAAACGAGGCCTCGTTTTCTGTTGAATACGTCATTGCTTCACTCTGAGTATCGCCTCCGGATAAAAATGGTTCGAAACTCGCGCCTCTTGTGGGTTTTGCAGTACGTTTGCATTGGTGTTGAGGTGTTGGTTGTACGTAGTGGAGTTTGTAGTGAGTTTGTAGTATAGTTATCATTATATATCATAGCCTGTATTATACATTATATACACTGACGATTATATTAGAGTAAATTATACATAGCCTAGGAAAGTAGATCATTAGAGTAAATTAGCATATATCTAGTTCTAATACCTATAATACGTAATTATTTTGCTATATATATTATGATATATATATATATATATATATATATATATATATATATATATATATAGCCTATATTAGTAGTAGTTTTATTATTATTATATATAGTTTTGCTGTTGTTATTATTATTATTATTATAATTAAAAAAAGACTAGACTTTATTAGGGATAGCCTAGGACAGGGGTCTCCAACCTTTTTATGAGCAAGGGCTACCACAATGGATAAAACAATCTGGAGGGCTACTTTTTGATATAGTCTACTTAAAACTTTTTTGTTTTACTTGTTTATTTTATTTTATTTGACTTGTTAATATGTTTTAGTATTGTTTAAAATTGTAACATACGTAAACCAAGCCAAGCTAATATAAAAAAATATGTAATGAATAAATATTACAGTTGAGACTATTAATAGAATGTGCTTTGGCGGGCACCTCACAGACTCTGTGCGGGCTACCTGGTGCCCGCGGGCACCACGTTGGTGACCCCTGGCCTAGGAGGACTGAGGATCCATTGGGATATTGAAACAAACAGAAGCTCCAATATCCCAATTTATATAAGCTGGCACTGACCTTCTTATGTTGTCCAGCATCATCAGTGCCCTGTGAAAGGGTGTTTTCTAAGGCTTGAGAGGAGCTTTCTAAAAAGAGAAACCGCTTCAATCCAAATACTGTTAAAAAACTTTTGTTTTAAATAAAAACCAGTAAACACTTTTCCGTGTTGCAGTTTGCTGTTTCACACTTCCAGTCCCATAAGCATTGCACTATTGCACCCATCAGTTCAATAAGCATTGCACTATTGCATTCCCAGTCAGCACTGCACTCATAATTTATTTACACTCATTCGGGGCATTCACGGTTAATAACCCAAAGAACTACTGAATAGTTGGACACAAAGTTGTGTATGTATGAGTTGTGTGTACAAATTAACACAAGCAGAGTAAAATACTTTATTTAATACACAGGCAATAAATAAAGCCCACACCATGACAATTTGGTTGCTCAGAATGAAGATTTGTGTGCAATACATTGCTTTCCACAGCAGGTGTCACTAGAGAGAACACTGTTCATGAGGCTTCGGGTAACTGAACCTTTTGACGAACCAATGGGCTGGAAAGCCTCAGTGGTTCAGGAAGCCTCATTTGGCCATCACTACAGTTTAGAACAAACAACAAGACAACAAAGAACAGGAATCAAACAAACATGCTCCAGAGCTTTCTGTTCTTGGAAGAAGTAAAAGTTAAAGAAGAAAAACCATAGTGTGTGTGCAAATGCTGTCTATTTCCTTTGTATAATTGTTTGTAGTGGAGTGCACTGTCTAAATATTTTCACGCGCATGCGCTGTTGGCGCGGCCGGCCGCGGACCCTCTTGATGACGAAAATGACGTCATGCGGACGGCGCGCATACGCGGACGTCCCTAGTATACTTTCGGCTTTAGTGTGGCACCGCAAGAACCGACTCCCAGATGACGTCAAAGTTCCACGAGAGCGATTTAAAAGCAAACTCCTCCCTATGATTTCGCGAATCGCTCTCGCGGTACTTTGACGTATTCCACCTGGCGATTCTTGCGGCGCCGCATGACGTCGAACAAGCCTATTGGTTAAGCTGACATGAGCTCCTTGGTGCTCCAAAACATAACGCGGCAGCACGCACAGGATCGATGAAGATCGTTTTGCTGGTATGTACGGCTTTTATTGGTATTAAATTAAACGAAGTACTGTTTTAACGGGAAGTAAGGAAGACATTGCACTGTAGTGCTTAGCATTAATACTTCAATGAGCATTTATAGTCTTGTGAAACTGACTAATACTGTCACGCCTGCGTGAAGATGCTTAAAACAATATAAAACATGTCGTTAGCAAATGTTCAGCAACAATCACAGACATTAGGTAGGCTTATTCATATTGTCACGTGTAATGCAGCATATTGAACTTAATAAAACCACCGTGGATATAGTACAGGGATGTAAACAGCGTGCTTTTCAGCGCCTCACGCTTTTTCACGTCAGTTTGGGTGACTTGGGTCTGAGAGAGTTGGATTATAATTTCAAAAAGTCATCTGAAGCCATTCCATAGCTTAATGTGAGGGACAGAAGTCTATTTACATTATTACATTGAACTTAAATGGAAACTCGTTCCCTCCTCCCTTAACATAACATGTCCAGACGTCTGTAAGCAATTTTCCTTGTGTTGTCGTAGTGTATTGTTTTAATATTTGTATAATTAGTAACGATGTACTTATGGTAAATAAAAACAAGCAAATTGTTCCAAATTTTGGTTTCTTCATGAGGTGTGTAACTATAGGGACAGCGAAATTACCAACTTCTTTCTAAAGAAGCAAAAGTCAGGTGCAGATCAGGGCCAAACAGATCCCAGTTGTTCTATTTTTGCTGTATCCTTAATACATATATAATTGTGTACATTTTGGAAAATAAACAACTTTAATTTAATCTATATACATTTTGTGGAAAATAATTTATTTTTAGTGTAATTGAACACTTTGTATATTGACCCCCCAAAATAATACCTTGCCACCCCTTTGCCACCCCTGTTTTAAAAGTCTAGCTCCGCCACTGCTTGTTGTGCTTTATTTAAAGAGTATTTAATATGAACTTTAGTGTATGCACAAAATGTACTTAAACACAACTAAAATTTGCGCTGCAATGCCTTAATGCCAGTGTGCTTAATTGCTCATAACAAATTTTCTATTGTAATGATAATTATATTTTTAATAGTAAATGGTAAAAACAATTATTGCTTTTATTTTTTACTGTGCTTATTTTACAGTAAAGCACTTTGGTAGGACACTGGCTATTTTAAATTTGCTATATAAATAAAGCTTACATTGACATATGGGCTCTGCATGAAAACTAGGTAGTTCACTAACTTATATCGGGATATGCAACTGAAGGAAGAATCGCCGGGTCGTCACGGATCCTAGAAGAGGGAGCTCGTAGGGATCTGCACCGCCTATAAATTTTAATTTCTCGAAATATCGTGCCTTTTCTTGTGGTCCAAGTCCTTCCCTATATGCCTTTGCATCTTGGATGCGTTTTCTGTTGTTTAGACATGTCTACATTCACTTAAAGTATCCAAAGCGCATAATATTCCATTGTACTCCGTTCAGTTCTTTACACCGAGTGCCTCCACCATGGCCGCGCATCCGGGTTACCGCCCAGAACGTGACGTCGGTGAAAACCCTCTATTGCTCATTTCATTGATCATTGACGTGCCCCTGCCACGTTTAATGTATAAAAAAATACGGAGGGTGGGGGAGGCAAATTTACTGGGTGCACATGTGCGACTGGATGTAAAATTCAGTCGCACACTCTCAAATTTTGGTCGCAAAATGCGACCATTTGGTCGCAGTCTGGAGCCCTGTTTTCCACGCTTTCACGGCACACTAGTGTGCCACGGCACAGTGGTTGGGAAACACTGATGTGGACAACATCCGGATACAGGTCGCATGTTAATGCCAAGTGTAAACGCAGCCTATATCATCTGTAAGTCACACTTTCGTAAGAATGGTCTGGGGTGCGTTCTCCGAAACTACCTTAACGCTACGTCGTTGTTAAGTTGTACCTTAAGCTGTACCTTAACGCTAATACGTGTTTTCCGAAAGCTTCTTAGGTACGTATACCTTCTGTAAGTCATACGTTCGTAAGGTTGGTCTGGAGGGCTCTTAGCTATACCTTATCGCTGCTGACGGTTCATACCGCTAGTGGCCACCACTATAAAAAGCTTTTTTACATCGCAGTTTAAATTAAACATAGAACATTTTATTTGAACATTTAATATAACATCTGATAGTATTAAAATTAATTTTTTACTTTCAAATTTCACACATAAAATACTTAAGTTGTTATAGCCTACACCCAGTTTACAGAAGTGTTTTCATTAATAAAGTTTCCAACCATGGTTGTTAGCTTTTTTAATTACTATCCTAAGGCACATCAGCTGGCGAACCATTTAACAGAAAAGGCTTAGGAGTCTATAAAAAGAAAGATGAGTTTACACAAACTGTACAGCAATGGCAGCGAGACAGCGAGTACTTGTTTTAAATCAAAGACGGCGCCGTCCGCGGAGTCACTTAGTGTTTGTCAACTACTTTATTAGAGAACACTTTAGTCCACTGACTACCATGTCAGAAGAGACCATTGTAAAAAAAAATCGCCTGCCACGGGAGCATATTCTGCAGCTCTTGGATCTTGTTGGCCCAGATTACATACGTATGCCTTCCACAATGCACGAAGTGATGGAGACACATCAAGGCTTCCATGCCATTGCGGGTATCCCGCGAGTAATTGGCCTTGTGGACGGGACACTTATTCCCATCTCCAACCCATCAGCACTCGACCAGGCCTTCATTTGTCGCAATGGCTTCGCGGCTATCAATGTCCAAGTGGTAGTTGATCACAGGGGAGTGATTACAGACGTAGTGGCAAAGTGGCCTGGTAGCACACACGTCAGCTTTGTGTGGGCCAATTCAGCGGTGGGTCAAGACGCAGAAAGAAGAGTTTTTGGGGAGAGCATTTTTTTAGGAGACAGCGGCTACCCCCTAAGAACATACCTTCTTAATCCAGTCACCAACCCCACCACGCAGGCTGAGCACAGTTACAACGCTGCACATGCCCGTACCCGCAACTTGGTGGAGCGCTCGATTGGGCGCTGGAAGATGCGTTTCCGTTGCCTTCATAAATCTGCTGGAGGGTTGCGTCTGAAGCCACAAAGATGTTGTGCAGTAGTAGTAGCTACAGCCATGCTACACAACATTGCAGTTACTGGAGGTGCAGCTTTGCCAGAAGAGGTGGATGAAGAGGAGGAAGAGGAAGCAGGTTTCCACAACCCACCTGAATTACGAGATGCCCTACACGCTGCTGGTGTGCAAACGAGGCACCAAATGATTCACTCTATTTTTGGTTAATATTTGTTCAAGCAATTTCTTTGTTTAAAATCGACCACTCAGATTCCTCCTTTATTTGTGCTTTTTCTCTAATAAATTTAAGTTGTGCACACAGTTTATTTGTCACCTATTTCCATGCAATTTCACTTAAATGCTGAAACCCCAATCACATTATTTTTTTTACTTTAGTATACTTCAAAAGGTTGTGTCACAATACCTTGGCTACCCGATGTCCTTGCGCTGTGTACCCACTATAGCATGTGCTGTTTGTACTTACAATTGGCTTTGCATGCATATACATTTAAAAAAGATACACAGCATTAACCTCGTAGTGCAAATTTATGACGTGGATACGGGTATATTATATACGTGGGAAAAAGTGTCACTCATAAGTTGCTTTTTGCATGCCTAAAACACCCAAATTAAAAGTAATGTAAACTTCTTACACACACTTTCATGAGATGGAAAAGGATATTTCATCTAAAGATGATATGCAAACCATACATTGATGACAACAGTTTTGCTTTTAATCGTGTTTTATTTGAAAATACTTTTGAAAGTAAATTTGAAAGGCACTCCACAGAAAACTGAAAAATGTGAAAAAGCCTGTTACTGGGTCGGCGATGGTTCACCTGTAACGTAAAAGAATAGTTAGATTAAAAACAACACGACACTCTTCCAAACATCATAAAACCTTACCTTGATCTGGGAGTATTATTGGAACGGAAATTGATGTCCTTTGAAACTGTGCCTCGGACAAAGCATACTGCTTTTCCATAATATGAAGCTTTGCCTTTTTCACCTCCAGCGTGGCTCGGGCGATGTCGTTTGCCTCTTGTAGCCCTTGCTCGATTCCCCGCAGAAGTTGTAGCTTCTCTTTTTCTAGCTTCACCAGCTCATCACTGCAGTCGCATCGGATTAAATGAAGCCTTCTGGAGCCGGATTGCTGGTGCTGGGCTACCTCAGTCAAGGGTAGTGAAGGTGCGGACAGGTGTGGTGACGCCGGTGCTGAAGAAGCGCTGTCACTGCTGGCAGGGGAAGAGGGTGTGTTGGGTCGAGGAGGTAAAGATGAAGTGCTCTGCAGCAATGTATCCACACCTGCTCTCAGATCAATCCCCCCTGAGATACCCTGTGAGGCCGCTTCTCCGAGGATTGCCAGGGCCCTTTCCTCATCGCGACTGAGTGCAGGCACAGAGCTGGGTCCCCCACCTGTTCTTTCCCGGTCTCTCCGGACTGCTGCACCTCTCGCTTTGGCAGCGCTGGCAAAATCGTGCCATTTTTTACGGATCACGTCCCACTGTCTCAATGGGCAGGTACCAGACGCTGCCAATTTCATGGCTATGCTTTTCCATATGTCGTGTTTTTTTTTGTTGGAGACCGTTGTGCGGAAACTAGCGAATAATACACCTTTGTTGTGTTCCCCTTCATCCAGCAGTATAGACATTTCGGAAGCAGTGAAGCTGGGCGATCTCTTTTTGCGGACTTTTTTTCCAGACATAGTGAATGTCGGTATGTCTCTCATGTTCGCGCTTTTATTAAGGAAATCATCCAATTACACAAATGAGCGATTTACGCCAATAATGTGATACGGCTGGTGGATAATCAGCATACGTTGTGGAGAACATTAACACGCACACTTGCTAAATTATAAACACATACTCGTATTTATTTCTGCATGTTCATATTTCAATGAGCCCCGATAAATGCAATTTGTAATATTTCTAAAACGCTTCTTTATAAAGAACATTGTTTTCTCAATACTTTATACCGCTGTGAAGGAAAGAGCGCACAATCGATCATCGAGGCATCGATATCAACCTATTCAGCACCTTCACCATGGACAGCACCCGCTAAGGTCGAACTTAAGAAGGTTTACCTTAAGCAACATCCTAAGGTATAGTTCGGAGAACACACGTAGGAAAGGTATACCTGTAGTTAAGGTGTACCTTTTGAGTCTTCGTAGCTCGCTAAGAGACAACGTTATCGGAGAACGCACCCCTGGACCATTCGTAAGCTCTCTCTTAGCGTTGTTTGAGCGCATAACGCTAGCGCCGCCACTGTGCAGCAGTCTATAGAAATCAGCACAGCGCAGTACTAGTCAAACTATGGTATGTTGACAATGATTTTATGTTATGGACATTTTAAGACTTATAATAAAATATGTTTGCAATGGATACAGGACTATTTATGCAGTTGACTTCATTTGGTATCAGAACTAATGAATCAAAGACGGCACTGGTGTTGTGTCGAAGTTTGTTCCCCATCGAAGTCTGTTCCTTCTATGTTTCTTTTAGTGTTTTCATCAAGTTACATTTATATTTTATTTAGAAAGATGAAAGATTTGAATTGGTTATACTAAAAAGCAATAATATCATGTATTCTACAATACAATTTATTAAATATTTCATACATTTTACAGTTTTATATTAGGGTATGACTTTTAACATATTATTATATTATACTGTTTGTTTTAAAAAAATTTTGTTACATAATAAATATATATTATACATGTAATATGATTTATACTGTTAAAATAATTGACTTACCATTAAGAACAATAAAGATACATTACATAAATGCACACACATACATCTCAGTAGCCATTAAAACTTTCAATGTATATAAAGAATAAACGTATGTGATAAAAATGCTATAAAAACACTACAGTAAAGGGAAATTAGGGGAAACAGACTTCGACACCACACCGGCCGTGTAACCGTTTAGTCCATGACAATTTTTTTATTCGGCAACACTTAAACCCTTTTGACATTTTGCCCGACGTGGCAATATTAGAAAAAATGTTGCCTTGCTGGATCTTCTCAGACCATTCTGTGTCTAACTCACTCTCTCTCTCTCTGTTAATTGTAGATAGGTTGCTTTTTATTGAAAACATTAACAAATGGCAAGCAATACCGCATTAAACAGAAAACTGCAGCTGCTTGCCAATCAATTCTGATTGTAAAGTACCTTACTATTAGTATAAAAGTGTATAACATCAATTTTAAAAGTCGTTAAACCCATGTCAAGAAGCGGCACAAGTGGCACAACGGGATAAGGAGGGTGGATGATTTGCAAGGGATACCCGGTTCGCAGTGGCGTAGCGTCTGGGCATGCAGGGTATGCACGTGCAAATGGGCCCGGGCCAATAGAGGGCCCGACTGCGGGCCCGCCCCCGGGCCCGCCCCCAGCTTTAATTAAACTTTTTTTTCAATTTAATTTTTATTTGTGGCCGAAATAAATATATTTTTGTCAGCATATCATGTGTAGTGATTTCTTATTTCGCTGTAATGTCTAATTTCCCCGTCATTTATTGTCTGCGTTTATTATTTTTTGCACTCTGCGGCTGCCGTAGACTACTATGCCATCATTTTTTTTTACATGACGCATCGCCACGCCCATAAAAAAAAAACAGAGTGAGAGGTTACTACAGCGGCTATCTACATGAGCATTGAGGATGGAGAAATATAAACATAAAAGTGGAGCCTTAAAGAGAAAAGAGAAGGCGGAAAAGTTAGTAACGACACAAAAACTACCGAAAATAGACAGGTTTTTTGCCGACCTAACGTTAGGGCGAAGGACAACAACGACAACGTCGAGGGTGAGAGGGAAGTTTTGTCAGCTAAGAGCAGTTGCATGTCTTTGGATGAGAACAACAATGCAGCTGACAGCTGATGAGGTGCCGAGAGTCGGGGAGCGAAGAAGCAGTGGCAGACGAGACAAAAGCTGGATATTCGGTGGGAAATATGTCACCGGGTTACTTGCAACTGAAGAGAAGGACGCGATATACGAATGGGCACAGAGGTTAGTGGAGAGCTACAACCACGACTTGTCTCCAGCCCTTCCACAACAATTGATCGCATTCCGTTCCACCTTTAAAAGACAAATCTCTGGGATGATAATTTTTTGATTTTTGAGAACAATTCCATCTAGCTTTAGTGACATGTGCACCATTTTATTTCTCTTTCTTACCATCCCTGTTATACTGTTGCTTCAGCGGAGCGCTCATTTTCAGAACTGAAACTTATAAAAAATTATTTGCGGAGCACCATGTCGCAAAACAGACGGGACTCGCAATTCTTTCGATCGAGAATGCACGAAGCCGTGAATTAAACACCACGTTCATCGTGGATGAATTTGCCGAAAGAAAGGCCCAGAGAATGCAACTAAAATGAGTGAGTTTTTTTGTTTTTACATTTTTGGCCGCCATGCCAAAAGGACTGAGTAGTTTAATGTTTTTGCATTTTGGCCGC
The DNA here is from genome assembly GCF_030506205.2 of Paramisgurnus dabryanus. Taxonomy (NCBI): domain Eukaryota; kingdom Metazoa; phylum Chordata; class Actinopteri; order Cypriniformes; family Cobitidae; genus Paramisgurnus; species Paramisgurnus dabryanus. The sequence continues at coordinate 9,100,209 of NC_133339.1, forward strand.
CGTGCCAAGATCAGTAGTTTAAAGTGTTTAAGTTTTTTTGGGGCATCCCACTCGAAGTTGTCATTATTCTTTGAATATGTTTACACTATAAAATCTGGCAAAATGTAATACAATGTAATACAATTTTTTTTACAATTATCTTATCTATATAAGCCAATTTAACAAGAATGGACTACAGTTGAAGGAACACAGCCTCCTTATTCTTGATAAATATATTTGATTCTTGGCCTGAGTGCAACTCTCTGGCTAAAGCGCAGAACAGCGCAGTTTCATGGACAGAAGTGCATGAGCTTATATTTTGGGTTAAGCTGAGTTGTTTCTACATTGTGGTTAATAAAATAATAGAAACAAAATGTCTTTTTACTTGTTATTATCAATCTAAAATCTACTGCGAAATATGATATTTTGAGATTTTACTTTGACTTTTTAAAGGTCTGTTTATTGAAGCTGTGCTAATTTGCCTACGCTACCCAACATAAAATTAATTTCGCATTCATTATTTTAAATGATCTGTAACAGTTTGTTTTATTCTATAAGGGAATTCATTTTATTTAAACTGTTCGTTCATTTAAATGTATGAAGCTGGTTTTAAAATTATGCTATAGCCTAGTGTTCTTTATTTATAAGGCATACAGTTACTTCATTTATTTTTTCTTTAAATGTAATTTTACTTTTTGTACATTTCGTTTTTCTTTATTTAAATCTACCCTTTAAAGTAAAAAAGTAAAGTAAAAATATTTGACTACCTTATTAAAATTATGTTTTTAACAGACCTGCGCGCCACAGTTAACAGTGCCAACGGGCAAGGTTGGGGGGGGGCTTCGGCTTAAGGGGGCCTGTAATTTTTTTTTGCATATGGGCCCGGCACTGACTTGCTACGCCACTGCCGGTTCGTCTACCCGTATTACTGACAATTTGATAATTTAATTAATAGTCTATTTACGGATAACTTAAACTATGTTAAAATAAATGCTACTGGAATAGTCTGAGTAATGTTCCATTTGTATAGAGCGTGTTGTCCTTCTTAACGCCGTAATGCACTTTCGCATGAAGTGGAAAATCGATCCCTGAGCGATCGATCGCAAATAATTCAGCACCTTAACTTGGGTCGCGTAGCTATGCGTGGGCCTGGGTCCACCCACCTGTCAGCTAGGCCCACCCACCTGCCTATCCAGTAAAGCCTATTAGTTATCCTAAAGAGTAAATTATGTTGCATTTATCACTATACTTGACCTATAAAATAAATCTTTTTTTTAAACTCTTGTTTGCTATTATAATAAGGAATAAGTTAATTTTGTAAATAGTAGTGCAATAAATAGCGCATTTCGAACAGCCTCCTGGCCCCTCCTACACCCCACATCATAGAAATTAACACCCGGTTTAAGGCTGACACTTAAGGAATAATGAAAGCTGCGCTGCTTCATTGTCTTAGAATGAAGGTCACAAAGACCTTCGGTGAGAAGACTTTATTACAGCTTGATGGTGCACCCTTTAACATTACCATTGAGGTTTCTGAACCTGAGGTGTTGGTTCAGCAGCTAAAAAAAGAAAAGTCTTCGCAGATAACATTTGCGCCCATGAGCCTTCTGGTCTGAAAACGAGGTGTCTTCAGGCGCATTGTTGGTGCTTTGCTATTTTGAGGCAAATAAAATAGACTAGCCTACGCCACTGACCACTCCAACCTGCCAATGGAGAAATATTGCTTTTGTTATTTAATGAGCGCATATGCGCCTATAAACGGCAACGCGCATTTGCGCCTATAATCGGCCACGTGCATTTGCTTATCACATGGATGCGCAGCAGCACACAAACGTTTAAAATATGAAAAAGCAAAGGATTAAAATGTTAAAATGTTTTAAAGATTATTATTGAGTGTCTTGGACATAAATGAGGACCGATTATGAGACGTTAGAATGCGTAAAAACCTGCTTCTCCTGTAGCCTGGTAAGTAATTAAATGTTTTGCTTTAAACAAATGCAAATATTGCATTTATTTAGAATTTTTTTAGAAGAAAGTATGGGCTGCCTGGCCCGAGGCCAGCCTATCCAGATCCAGATGCGGCAGGTTGAACTTGAGCGGGTAACTCCGGTGACACGGTGGCGGCGCTGCTGGATCTCAGGCCAGCTTCGTTGTTCTCAGATGCGGCCTCGATTGCTGTGTCTGTAGCAGCAGTGGAATTAGTTGAAGCTTCAGAGTTAGAAAACTCCACACTTTTACTAGTGGGTTTATAAAAAAAACGATGAATGTCCTTTTTGTTATATGAAATTGACAAAATTTGGACATACGAGGTTTCTGCCTGACAGCAACGATATAGTGAGGAGATGTTTGCTGTATGTAACAAAAATGTTTTATGGTCTAAAACGCGTGAATTCGCTTAGAGCACCTTTAACATAAGAGTGAAAGTCACTTACCATCTTAAGGATACGAAAAGCAACACATTTAAATCAAATGCGGTGATGCAAAAATGAGTACACCCTACAAAGATTCTTAAAAAAAAAACAATCTAATATTTTGTACGGCCTCCATTAAAAAAAACAGCACTAATTATTCTAAACATTGAATAAACAAGTTGACAACATACAGTTACATTTTTTATTCTCCATTCTTGAACAATGACCTCTTTCAGATCCTAGAAGGAAAATTACGTTCTGCTTGTCTTTTCAGAACTCCCCATACCTCAACCTGGGGTTAAGGTCTGAATCACTTTGACACTGTGCTTCTTCTAAAATGAATTAGTGACCTTAGATGTGTGTTTTGGGTCACAATCATGTTAAAAGATTGCCCGGTGACCAAGGGCACAGAGTGATGGTAGTAGCATCTTCTCTTTAAGTATTTCACAATACATCTGTGTATTCATGATGCCGTCTATAAAATTCAACTCTCCAACACCTGCAGCACTCATGCAAGCCCACAGAAGATCACTGCCACCACAATGCTTTACTTTTGGTACCATGCATTTTTCATTGTACTCCTCACCTTTGCCACACTATAAAGTTTGGAACACCTCAGAGACACAAAGATTAATCTTTGTCTCATTACTCCAAAGTATAGAGAGCTAAAGACCCAATAGTCTTTACCTTTCTCAATATGAGCTCTGGCAAAAGAGCAGTTTGTGCATTGGCTTTACCAGTGTCCTTCTCTTTGGATGACAGCCATGCATGCCTCTTCTTTGCACTATACATCAGTCGTATAATGTCACAGGAAACACCACAGCTTGACTTTCGAATGATTTAGCCAACTGTGCTGAACTTGCATGACGATTTTTTTCAACATCTCTCATCACAAAATGCTCTTGATGAGGTTTTAACTTCAGTAAACGTCCTGGAGATCGCAGAGAGCTTCTCACAAGTCCATCCTTTTAAAATTGTTGGATCGATCCCTTTCGTGACAGTATTCAAACTTATTAGCAATGCTTAACTAATTATCTTGAAACCTTGACCATTTTGTGCAAAGAAATTATCTTAATTTATCATGTCTTGAGACATTTCTTTACCATATGGTGCTATTCTGTCACCATTACACAAAAGTGGATTTTTTTCGTTTAAATACCACTCTCAATTGCCAGTTATCCTGTGGCCACCTGTGTGATGATTAATTATATTCATCATTTCCTAGTGAATTCCTTTTAATTACACTTTATTTAAATTTTTTCCTAACATATTCATCAGGGTGTACTCATTTTTGATGATTATAACTGACAACTAAGGAAAATCCCAAATTCAGTATCGCAGAAAATTATAATATTGTGAAAAGTTTCAATATTGAAGACACCTGGTGCCACACTCTAATCAGCTCATTAACTGAAAACACCTGCAAAGGCCTTTAAATGGTCTCTCAGTCTAGTTCTGCAGGCTACACAATCATGGGGAAGACTTGACAGTTGTCCAAAAGATGACCATTGACACCTTTCACAAGGAGGGCAAGACACCAAAGGTCATTGCAAAAGAGGCTGGCTGTTCACAGAGCTCTGTGTCAAAGCACATTGATAGAGAGGCAAAGGGAAGGAAAACATGTGGTAGAAAAAAGTGTACAAGCAAAAGGGATAACCGCACCCTGGAGAGGATGATAAAGGAAATGTGGGGGAGATTCTAAAAAAACTTGACTGCAGCTGGAGTCAGTGCTTCAAGAACCACTAAGCACAGACGTATGCAAGCTGTCATATTGCTTGTGTCAATCCATTCTTGAACAACAGACAGTGTCAGAAGTGGGCTAAAGACAAAAAGGACTGGACTGCTGCTGAGTGGTCCAAATTTTGCATTTCCTCTGGAAATCAGGATCCCAGAGTCTGGAGGAAGAGAGAATAGGCACACAATCCTTGTTGTTTGAGGTCCAGTGTAAAGTTTCCACAGTCAGTGATGGTTTGGGGTGGAATGTCATCTGCTGGTGTTGGTCCACTGTGTTTTCTGAGGTCCAAGGTCAACGCAGCCATATACCAGGAAGTTTAAGAGCACTTCATGCTTCCTGCTGCTGACCAACTTTATGGAGATGCAGATTTCATTTTCCAACAGGACTTGGCACCTGCACACAGTGCCAAAGCTACCAGTACCTGGTTTAAGGATCATGGTATCCCTGTTTTAATTGGCCAGCAAACTCGCCATTAAAAATCTATTGGGTATTGTGAAGCGAAAGATGCGATATGCCTGTCCCAACAAGGCCACTATCAGAGCAAGCTGGGCTCTCATCACCTGAGGAGTGCCACAGACTGATCGACTCCATGCCCCACCACATTACTGCAGTAATTCAGGCAAAAGGAGCCCCAACTAAGTATTGAGTGCTGTACATGCTCATACTTATTATGTTCATACTTTTCAGTTGGCCCAGATTTCTAAAATTCCTTTCTTTGTGTTGGTCTTAAGTAATATTCTAATTTTCTGAGATACTGAATTTGGGATTTTCCTTAGTTATCAGTTATAATAATCAAAATTAAAAGAACTAAAGATTTGAAATATATCAGTCTGTGTGTAATGAATGAATATAATATACACATTTTAATTTTTGAATGGAATTAGTTAAATAAATAAACTTTTTAATGATATTCCTGTGCAGTGGCGGAGTGGCAATCGGGAGAGTCGGGACTTTTCCCGGTGGGCCGGTAGTGTTTTGAGGCCGCGAGTCATGCACTCCCACCACACTAAAAACTATTTATCATATATTTAATATGCTGCAGCGCTCAAAATGTATCTGGCCGGCCGCATCGTTCTCTCTATCAAGCCCGTCTCCCCTGAAGTTCTAGTCGAACATGCCACTTATCAGCCAATCAAAAAAAAAAAAAAGAGGCTACACAATAGCCAATCAGAAAATAGCACTGTTGTATCTGTGTAAGATTGAACGCAACAATCAATAAAAAAGCATAGCCTCGCACAACCACAGAGGAATGGAGCTCACTTTGAGCAGAACCGAGTAAGTCTGATCTCCTGTTTTAATGTTACAACAAATGCATAACTTTGACACAAACAATGACAACTTGACTGCTTATAGAGAATGTTTCCCAGATAATCAGCATCCATTTTTCATGAGTGTATGTAATTTAGCCAATAGTTTTAGAGCCTGTTCACTGACAACACCTGCTCAGAACATGCAAGTTAGTCTAAGCTTCGTTATATTTTCGTTATCACACGATGACTGACATTTTGTCACATTAAACATCTCTCTCCAAACAGGCTTAATAATTTTATAAGCAACTGCTTTGCAACCAAATTAAAGTGCGTGTTGCAGGTTAACCACCACTGTCGATTAATGGGTACATAAATCACTCAAGATATGTGTATAATTTTTAAAATGTCTCAAAAATGGTCTTAAAGACCCCTTTTTTTTACGTTTTTGGTATTAACGTTTTTTTAACGCAATTCTGTGATGACGTCACGTTGGGGAGAAGTGGAGAAAGACTCAGCCAGAGCCATAGAGATAGATGAGACATTTATTGCTGTTTAATACTTACGTATATAATTTGGAAATCATATATACATCGTAGGAAATATATAATGTGTTATACTGCAAAGTTACCATGCTTATTATTATTTATGATATCTGTGGAGATAAATAAAACTTCGCAAATCTGCTGATTTGATCCATTCATGTCCTGACCACCAGGCTAGAGATTTTTAAACATCCTTAATCCACACTTACTAGTCTATCAAATATCTCAAATATATTGTTTTGTGAAATAAAAGGATGCTTTGTTATATTGTTTATGCGATTATAACGAATCACACGATCATTTTATGCAGCAGCAGTCAGCAGCTGCAGCATACTCGGATCCGACCGCATACATACTGTAATAAACAGGCGTTCGGCGGCTTTTTACATCACGACAGGCTATGCCATTTGAGGAGGACCCGCTCATTGATCACCGTATTTTTATAAATCCTGTACATGTTTGGACCTGCCGAACAGGTTGAGCACTTTTATATACTTTGTTGAGCAGAGGCGCTGCACAGTTTGACCAGCGGGCTGCGGGAACCGGCCGCACATCACGCCGCCAGACGGTGTGCTAATATAACTCGAAATGTATAACTATTATCAGATCGGCCCACCGGGAAAGTCCCGACTCTCCCGATTGCCATTCCGCTACTGGCTGTAAGAAAGTGAGTGCGTTTGGGTCACTGGTACCCGCGAACAGATGTGACGTGCCTCACTCAGCTTCCAGGATTAGAGACATGCTGCCAAAACCGTTTGAGCTGAAGATCGCATAAAGTTACACCCATTTCAGGCAGGATCATGGACCCCCTCAAGCCAGCATGCACGAGTATGTTAATTGTTTGTTTACTTTCTACACGAAGATATGCTAATGTTATGCTATCTGGCTGTCTGCCTATCTCTCTATACTAGCCTATCCATCTGTCTGTCTATCTATCTGTCTGTCTGTCTGTCTGTCTGTCTGTCTGTCTGTCTGTCTGTCTGTCTGTCTGTCTGTCTGTCTGTCTGTCTGTCTGTCTGTCTGTCTATCTATCTATCTATCTATCTATAATCTGCGCTATCAGAACTGTACTTTACTCGTCTTTTTATACTCATTCTCAATGGTCTCAAGGCGGCTTTGGTAAATTCTCTCCCCAGCGTGACGTCATACAGTGCGTTGTGGGGGAAAGGAGAATCATTGCAAACCGCTGTACTTTTTCATACTTTTTCGGGTTTTGTGATACCCAACAACATAAAATACAATGGAAAACAGTTTAAATGTTTATTATCAACAAGCAAATTGCACAAATTCGTTGAAAAATTTTACCTGCAAAACGCCCTTTAAGCTTTAGCTTACCTAACTAATTTTAGATTTCAGCATTTGCTTATTTACAGGGAACCTTTTTTTTTTTGACCACGGAGGGCTGGTGGTCTATGAAATTTCCCTGTAGATTTTTGGGTCCCGCCTCTGTTCCTGTGTGTGTGTGTGTGTGTTTTGTGTGTACCTGGTAATTATCACGTTGTGGGGACCAATTGTCCCCACAAAGATAGGAATACCAGTATTTTTGTGACCTTGTGGGGACATTTTGACGTCCCCATGAGGAAACAAGCTTATAAATCAAACAAAATGATGTTTCTTGAAAATGTGAAGTAGTAGAAGGGTTTCTGTGATGGTTGGGGTTAGGGAATGGGGTTAGGGGAATAGGATGTACAGTTTGTACAGTATAAAATGCATTATAATTCAACGGCCCGTCGTCAATTATTCCTTACTTAAATCGCAAATCAATCTCACATTTGTATCTGTTCTAAATTTACCTAAATTTAACACTTTTCAAGTTTTTAATACTTTAATCAACGTGGATTTGGACAAATATATATGTTATATGCAAATGTATGTTTACAACAGCCTGTTTACATTTTCAACAGAACCATCAGCCATAGTTTTATATATGATTTTTCTTTTAGAAGACCTTGCTCTTTCTCCATTTCTGTTTGCTGCTGCATCATTTGTGACCTGTGCTGGTAAATTGAGTTGGGATGAGCAAATTTTCAAAAATTAATTATTTAAATTTGAACATTCTCTATTAAAACACTTTAAAACAATGCATGATTTGTTGGAATCTGACAAAACATGACAGAACTACACCTGTTTACGCAAAGCAAAACAATAGCAATATATGTTAAATATGTTTTTTTTATTGTTTAATTTTGACATTGAGACAGACCGCTTTAAGATACTAATGCAAGGGTTTAATATAATGATACACAACAGATACTTTTCCTCAACAGTTAACCAAACATTCACTTCAGATATAACAGATTATAGGTCATACCTGCATGAATTCTTGTCAAAACAGATATTTTTAAAACTGTAATTTTGGGTAGATGTCTATATATATCGGGGTCGGGCACTCGCACGTTTGTGTGCATTAGGGCTGTCAAATTTTAATTCGAATTTCGAATATTCGTCGAATGTAAAAAAAATATGCATATTCGAACGTAAAACTTTGCATTCGAATTGTATCTGTGTCAGGAAGCTCACGCAACGTGATAATGCATAACTGACGCGGATTGTTATACAGAGCGTTAGCGGCTCAGCCAACTATGCGGAGCAAGCCAGCGTTATTCATTTGAAAAATAGCAAGAAAAGACAGTGGGGATTACGAGTCGGACAGAATACATATTAAAAGGGCTGTGTGATGCTGCTTTGGTTTTTGGAGCATCAACTGGAATTCAACCGCAAAGTGAAACTAACTGAGATGAATTATTGTCGTCTGCTTCTAAATGCAGTTTTAAAGTTTAAAATAACTGATCAACACGAAAGTGCCATAATACAGCTGCTTGTTTAGCAACATTAAAACCATATGTGCATCTACAGAGTCCACACCGCATATGAGAGAGTTGCAATGTAACGCCGCGGTGGCTTTATTTTAACTGACTGGAAACTTGACTTTCACCTGGACATTTGATATGCAAGTTTTTCATCAACATTATCTGCGTGAAATATAAACATGATGATCATCTGCCAACTCGACTGTTTCAGCACGTACAGTTAATTACGGAGAGTCTGCTTTATTAACGGCTTCACTCTGCGCGTAAGTTAAACATTTCTGTTCTGTACTTTATTACTCGCATATATTTCTACATATTTTCAACCAAGGAACACACAAAATATAATACAAGTTGTTGTGAATAGCGTTTAAGCTTGACAAAATTTAAATGACTAATGATCTTTCCCACTTATTTTGGCTTAAATAAAGATTAATTCGTTTTTATACTTTATTAGAAACACGTTAATTTATCTACTTATATAAAATGCCCTATATTAATATGCATTGTCTATGTATGGCATTCGTTTTGTACATTTACAGGTGCACAACTATACTGGTTAATTTTGATTTCATTAGTAGTGTTTATAACATTCGTTTTAACAAAAAATATGCTGTGCATGATTATATTATTGGGGCTTTGTGCTGCGCCCTCTTGTGGGCTTTTAGGAGTATTTTCTCCAAGATAAAGTAGGTCTTTATAATTCGAATATAATTCGAATTTTATTATTTTTCAAGGACGAATTTCGAATGTACTTATTCAGCCATTTTGACAGCCCTAGTGTGCATGCGCTTCAGACGTCGGCGTCAGGATATATTAATGTTCTTATTTTTATGAAAACTTCCGACGCATCTAGACAGCGCGAGGCACTTGATGTGTCTCTATTAATCCAGCTGTGGGCTGGACCAAGGGTCAAACAAAAATTGCGTGTTGTATTAATTGTGCATTAATAAAATTTGTGGCGTTAAAATGAATTTGCGTTAATGCGTTATTAACGCGTTAATTTTGACAGCCCTAATTTACATATTTGTATTTACTTATTAGATGCAGTTCTTCGTCTCCAGGTGTTTCTGGTCTTTTGTCCAAACGTCATCATGTTCTTAGCTTTTGTCTTCTGGGGTGTTTCTGAAGGTCAGTGTATAGACAATTACTGTATATTTCTCAATCTGTCAGTTTCACATTAGTGGGAAACACTGTTATAACATTGTGATTACACTTAATTTTTGTATTATTGCATCTAAATGAAAATGTTGTCTGATGTCATGTGATGAATATAATTTTCATAAGTTTCTTCTGTTTATACATGAGTGAATTGTGATCATGAATTTGTGTTTCAGGATCTATGAATGAGACGATCTTCTGCTGTGCTCTTTATATTCTCAGACCTCTTATGTTACTTTTTGCTGCTCCATATTTAAATCAGTTTACAGGTATTATTCACTTCTGATGATTGACAGTAGTAGTTATAGTGGACCGGCATTCGTCAAACTTTTATGACCCCCTCCCCCACCCGGTGACAGTTGCTGTCTGACAGGTCGTGTTTTATGACCCCTTGACAGATGGCGTTTTATGACCCCATGACAGATGGTGTTTTGACAGGTTGTGTTTTATGACCCTTAACAGATGGTTTTATGACAGTTTGTGTTTTATGACTCCTTAACAGATGGTGTTTTGACAGTTTGTGTTTTATGACTTCTTTGACAGCTCGTGTTTGACAGGGGGCGGGACCATCAATCAAAATCTGTACAAGTTGTCAACTTTAGACAGCGAGTGTTTTATCGTTTTATGACCGATCATTTAGTGGTTTGTTTTTCCTGTGTATGTGTTTTATGTCAAGCGTATGCTGTTATGTTTAATGACGGCTCGTGTGTGACAGCTCGTGTTTCGACATTTGATGTCAGCTCTCACCCTTCCTCCCTCCTTTCTCACAAGACCTGCATTCTTTCACAGGGGTGCGTGTTGTAAAGCGATTAAAGATTTCTAAAACTCAATGTTGGTAAAACAATCCCCCATTACGGTGTCAAAAAAGTAAATGTTTATTTTAGATTTAGACAAATCATGAACAATGCTATGATTAAAACATTTGTTTGTAACATCACAAGTTATTTAATGAAATATTCCGTATACGTGTATAGTTTAAGCAATGATCTGAGCCATAACCTTTGGAGCCGGCAATACTATAATCTTTAGACGAAAGTCTAAACTAAATACAATTTTAAACGATTCATGAGTTCCGTGAATCTTTTCATGACCTGCTCTATAGTTTCAAGCGTATTAAAGATCCGACGGTGCCTGACAAAGCGCCGGGTGAGTGTTCATATATGCCGTTTTAAATTAACCTTAATAAAATGTAATTCTGTCCACTATGGCAAAATATTGGGGTTTATTTTAGATTTAGGGGTTTCTTTAACCAAGGCTCTGATTAAGACATATGTATACGTGCACCGATGGTGTCAGAGAACTTATAGCTGACGTTAATAAACTTTTTAAATGTTTTCTAAGACGTCTTCACCTCATTTAGGGTTTTATTTTTAATTAAAGGCTTCTTAAAACATGTGTGATTATGTGTATATTATACAAAGAGTCTTATATTGTCTGCTCTGACAAAAATAAAGTATTATTTTAGATTTAGGTCAATTGACTGCGTGTATCTTATAAATACAACTTGATAATACGTTTGTTTTGTCAAGAGACTTTTTTAAAGTCACGCAAGAATAAAATCTTTTAGTTGTAATTGGTTAACATTAAATGTACTATTATCTATTTAACTATAAGCTATATTTTTCTGATCAACCTCAAAGTTTTTGATGCTGAACTTATGACCGTGTGTGATAGATATTTCACAGCAGGGTCGGTTTGTAATCTAGGTAGAGTCTTTTAAAACTGTAGTGATAAAATGTAATATGGTAACTCTGTCAAAAAAGTAAAAGGTTTATTTTAGATCACAATCTATTTTATGGCAAACATTACTGTATCTAAAAGTTTTTAACAACACAATTTATTTAATGAAATACGCAGTACGTGTATAGCAATGAATTGTACCAAAACCACCGTAGGTCGACATTTCTTTAGACTAAATCCTATTTATTTTAAACTATATAAAAGCTGATTCGCTTCACGAAAACCTATGAAGCATTTCAAGCAGAGGGTTCTGTTCAAGCCATTAAAGATCGGGGCTCCGGCGTTTACAATAGAACATACACGGATGCGGGGACATATGGGCCATTAAGAAACTTTTAAACGATTAAAAACATATTCATATCATCTTCTGGGTTTTGTTTTAAATTAATGACATCTTAAAACCAACTGGGAATATGTGTTTATTACACAATAAAATGTAATTCTGGCCGCTCTGACAAAATGAGGGTTAATTTTAGATTTAGGGAATTCTTTAACCAAGTCTCTGATTAAAACACGGGAATGCGTGCACCAAAGTTGTCAGATAACGTAGGCTGATGCGCACATATATCTGGTGTTAAGAACCTTTTAAACGTTTTAAGACATTTCACACCCTCTTCTGAGTTGAATTCATTAATGTCATCTAACATACACGTGTGTACATGTGTATTTACGATAAATGTAACACGGTACGTATTGTCAAAATAAAAGGTTTCTTGAACATGTTATTCCAGTGTGTGGTTCTTGTCTTGCGAGTGTTCGACATATTTAGTGATGTGGAAAAAAGGCCCCATTGACAAAAAGTAATAGGTTTATTTTAGATTTCAGGCTTCATTACTCAGATACAGATTAAAGCATGTTATTTCTTATTCGTAATTTAAAGAAACTTAGAAGTTTTAAGACATTTCATCACACATCCTATGATGACTTAAACCCTTGTGTTAGCCCTTAGAGGACAACAAAACGGGTGCAAATATTATTTATCAACATTTGATGTTGTTATAAACCAGGTTGTCACATACGTGACAACAATCATTTCTTTAAAGACAAAACATTTAACAAATTTGACATTTTGTTAAACATGGTTGTGTGCGTCCATAAACACAACAACAGTAGGACACTGTTATACATAATATTAAAATCACGGGCTTACGTTAAATAGGTAAACCTTAATTTTTACTAAATAAAATAAAAATAAACTATTTGAACATATTATCTGATATTAGGTTAGGTTTAAGATGAATTAGTGTCTATAGCTTTACGAATTACATCGTAAAACCCCCAGCGGATATGGTGTGTGCGTGTGTGTGTGTGTGTGTGTGCGTGTGCAATGGCTGTTATCACGTGGTGCGGACCAAACGACCAACGCTGCGGGGGTTGTGAAGCGAAGAATGAGTTCTGTATAGATGAGAAGTTTTTCCATCTGAACACAGAACCTTTCCCAAAAACGTAACCCCGGATTAACACATCACAGAACAATTTGAACAACCGTGTCGGATTCGTACACACCAGAGGTCTGTTTTATGTTTTGCAGAAACTGTGGAAACTTTTGATGCTGCCAAGGTGTCCGAATTCGCAAACAAACTATCAAACGCAACGCGGCGGAAACAGTGGACACGAGCCTTTTGTTGCTGAGAAGGCGATTGACCTCAGAAACAAACAAGCAAGCAAAGTTGTCTACGAAACTACAGATTCTTGAAAAAGATGGCACAAAGATCATTCGAACGACTACGCAATGGCCAGAATGGGTATGTGTACGGGACCGACCTTTTTAAAGATATGCTTAAAAAGAACTACAAGCGCGAGATGTCCAATCTACTATGTACTGTGATATACAAAGATGCCAATGTGTGCATGCCTCCAAACTATTGCGAAGCTAACGCCGGTCGTGTAACCAGACTCAAGGAAAAAACAGATGGTGTGAAAAGTATAGATGGCTCTCTCAATAACATGGTACAGACGGTTGTACAGGCCCAAGAGGAACCCCGTGTGATTATTAGAAAGGCCCTAGAGATATTTTATGAATGTGACGAGGCCGAGTTCTACATCATCAATATCATACTTATGTCGGCCTTTGTAATTGACGTATGCATTGATATCCTTGTAAAGAAACGAGAAATTAATGTGTGTGAAATCATAGAAAATGCCGTAGATTTCATGTTTGAAAAGGGTCTTGGATCATGCATGCACTTTCTATGGTATCTAGATAATATCATAACGTTTAATGATGACTAAAAAACCAAACCTGTGAGCCAATGGTATATTTTACGTAAGTTTTACAGTTGTTTTTTAGTTTTCCAAAAGTTTCATTCTGTTTTATTTTTTACTCAACATTATGATGGCAATCCATGTCCGTCAACAATTGTATACTTTAACAAAAACTACGTTCTAGTAGTTTCAATGTATGGTCACTGTTGTTTTTCATCATTGATTTTGTTTACTGCTTATGTTTTTTTTTTTTTTGTATGTTTTGCTGTACCGGTTTCATAAAAACAAAAAATATACAAGGATTTTTGGTCTTAATGTCTGTGTTGTTACCATTAGAACATTTAGACATCTTGTTCAGACAACGTGTGACATTGCTCATTCTTCATATGTTTTTGCAAATCCACACAGAGAAATGTGAAAGATTAATAGAAATTACATGTGGCTACATCACATGTTTTTTCAGAGGCGTAAAAATAAAAGTCAGCAGTGTTAGTAGGAGAATCTAAAACAGCACAGGCACGAGCTGATCCTAATTTTGTTACCTGACGTCTGTCACATAGTCAAAGATCATATACTTCATGTCTCTACGAATCCTGACAGAGCTTTAGTTTCATATACACAACACATCAAATGTAAACCACGGTAAACTAAATACATTTGACAGTCAAGATCTCTAATTTTCTGACAAGCCCAAAAAAGATGAGGAGGTCATCATCAAACATCGCTCACTTTTAAGGTACCGAAAGGTTTTTGTTTATTTTAGTATAACTCAACACTGAAATTTTAGTTAAGCACACAGAAATGCACAGATTTTACGTTTTCAGTATACATGTGTACATCACATTGCGATTTCAGTCTCAACTAGATCGATGATCTATCAATATTAGCCACAAATGTTGTTTGTATGCGTGCTCTGATTTCACAAAACATCCATTTACATTCAAAACCTTTTGGATTCAACGCCTTAAAGTCATCAATTTTATTTCGTTCACATCAAACGCACCAAAATTTTGAATTTGCAAACTGTTTTACTTCGTTTTAAACATGTTTGTGCGGTTTCGGTCTAGATTTTTATAGAAAACTTCAGAACATGACACCATTTTAACATTTTACAAAATGATGAAACATTTTACTTTTAAGTGGCTCCCATGAGTATGTGTTGCTGTGACAAATACCTTTGATTGTTTGGAAATTATATGAATGCAGAGAAACAACGCAAAAGTTTTGAACTTTAACATAATTTATATGCGTCCTGATTTTTAAAAACAGTAAGCTGTAATGTTTCTTACACACAGATCTAAACACATCACAAGTCTCAATGTTTAATAACATAAAAACCTGTATGCAAAGGTTTGTTGGCATATTTTTAGGCACAAGCTGTTTATTTTCATCTTTAAACAAATGTGTATGACAAAAGTTGTTCTGCCTGAACTGACACTAAGGATCGTTGCCGAAATGTTAAATCTAAGTATTTGCAAAACAACCTTCACCCTCATATAGATGTTTTCAATCTAATGGTACCTGTTTAAATGTGACCATACTATTTCAAACATTACCAAGTTGTAGATGGTTGTGACTCAATTTACAAAGGTTTTAACACACATTACTGTTTGTCACGGTGTGTTTCATCGCATTGCTGTTGCATGCAACAGACTCTCAAGTTTTATGTTAAAAGGATTACTAAATAAAAACCTAAGCATTCTGTATTATGTTGGTGCTGATGATTTTACAAGTTTACAGTTTCAAACATTTTTTGCTATATTCGCTGTGAAAGATTTAGTAAATAAATCTAAAACATAAACAGTGTTGAAGCGTTACCTTAATCTTCTAGCAACAATTTTCAAGAGATTACCAACATGTATGATGTACTAACTGTCAGGGGATCTGTGATATTATTTTCTGAAGTAATTAGCTATCTAATGGCTACTGCACAATAACTTAAGCGATAAAGAGTTTGACAAATGTTACATAAACTATAGAAACGAAACCAGATAAATTACAAAGACAATGGCATGAGGTTTACACTTAAATAAATCACGCAGATGTTTAAAGTGGTACATGTGTTTTATTTCTCATCAAGTAATAGAAATACATAATTTGTTATCATTGTAGTGTAGAAATATCACAACGTTTTTCACGACCGGTTCATTTCACAAACAGCAATTTGATCATTATTTGATATTGTAACACACACAAACCACACATGTAAGAGTCTCTAAATATTCTACAGAATACTATTAGCTTTTTGTCATCAAGTTTGTAACAGATGTATCACTAAGCCTATTCATGATCTTGAAACCAAGCAGTCTGTGGTATCGATACACGCAATGTGTATTGATTCATCAGGCATTTTCGGATCCTTCTTGGGGACCCAGGTCCATTGGAACATCATCAGACATTACTTGAGCCGTACAAAGGGTTGTGTTGTTGTTGTAGGTTGATGGTCCGTTGTTGTAGGTTGATGGTCCGATGATACTATGGTGGACTTATTGAGTGCACAGGTCCAACTGTAGGTTCTCTCATCTTCATATTGCTCTGGGGTGGGTAGCGCGAATGTGTCGGTGTAGCAGTAGGAGTCCATAGTTTCTTGAAACTTGTTAGGCGATTGTGTTTGAATGAATCATACTGGTGCCGTTTTAATGACTGTAATGGATAGGCGGAGATAGGAGTCCTGGAGTTAGGGACACTCCTCTCTGAGGGGTAACAACTGCACTTTAAACATCTGCGTGATTTATTTAAGTGTAAACCTCATGCCATTGTCTTTGTAATTTATCTGGTTTCGTTTCTATAGTTTATGTAACATTTGTCAAACTCTTTATCGCTTAAGTTTTTGTGCAGTAGCCATTAGATAGCTAATTACTTCAGAAAATAATATCACAGATCCCCTGACAGTTAGTACATCATACATGTTGGTAATCTCTTGAAAATTGTTGCTAGAAGATTAAGGTAACGCTTCAACACTGTTTATGTTTTAGATTTATTTACTAAATCTTTCACAGCGAATATAGCAAAAAATGTTTGAAACTGTAAACTTGTAAAATCATCAGCACCAACATAATACAGAATGCTTAGGTTTTTATTTAGTAATCCTTTTAACATAAAACTTGAGAGTCTGTTGCATGCAACAGCAATGCGATGAAACACACCGTGACAAACAGTAATGTGTGTTAAAACCTTTGTAAATTGAGTCACAACCATCTACAACTTGGTAATGTTTGAAATAGTATGGTCACATTTAAACAGGTACCATTAGATTGAAAACATCTATATAACGGTGAAGGTTGTTTTGCAAATACTTAGATTTAACATTTCGGCAACGATCCTTAGTGTCAGTTCAGGCAGAACAACTTTTGTCATACACATTTGTTTAAAGATGAAAATAAACAGCTTGTGCCTAAAAATATGCCAACAAACCTTTGCATACAGGTTTTTATGTTATTAAACATTGAGACTTGTGATGTGTTTAGATCTGTGTGTAAGAAACATTACAGCTTACTGTTTTTAAAAATCAGGACGCATATAAATTATGTTAAAGTTCAAAACTTTTGCGTTGTTTCTCTGCATTCATATAATTTCCAAACAATTAAAGGTATTTGTCACAGCAACACATACTCATGGGAGCCACTTAAAAGTAAAATGTTTCATCATTTTGTAAAATGTTAAAATGGTGTCATGTTCTGAAGTTTTCTATAAAAATCTAGACCGAAACCGCACAAACATGTTTAAAACGAAGTAAAACAGTTTGCAAATTCAAAATTTTGGTGCGTTTGATGTGAACGAAATAAAATTGATGACTTTAAGGCGTTGAATCCAAACGGTTTTGAATGTAAATGGATGTTTTGTGAAATCAGAGCACGCATACAAACAACATTTGTGGCTAATATTGATAGATCATCGATCTAGTTGAGACTGAAATCGCAATGTGATGTACACATGTATACTGAAAACGTAAAATCTGTGCATTTCTGTGTGCTTAACTAAAATTTCAGTGTTGAGTTATACTAAAATAAACAAAAACCTTTCGGTACCTTAAAAGTGAGCGATGTTTGATGATGACCTCCTCATCTTTTTTGGGCTTGTCAGAAAATTAGAGATCTTGACTGTCAAATGTATTTAGTTTACCGTGGTTTACATTTGATGTGTTGTGTATATGAAACTAAAGCTCTGTCAGGATTCGTAGAGACATGAAGTATATGATCTTTGACTATGTGACAGACGTCAGGTAACAAAATTAGGATCAGCTCGTGCCTGTGCTGTTTTAGATTCCCCTACTAACACTGCTGACTTTTATTTTTACGCCTCTGAAAAAACATGTGATGTAGCCACATGTAATTTCTATTAATCTTTCACATTTCTCTGTGTGGATTTGCAAAAACATATGAAGAATGAGCAATGTCACACGTTGTCTGAACAAGATGTCTAAATGTTCTAATGGTAACAACACAGACATTAAGACCAAAAATCCTTGTATATTTTTTGTTTTTATGAAACCGGTACAGCAAAACATACAAAAAACAAAAAACATAAGCAGTAAACAAAATCAATGATGAAAAACAACAGTGACCAGAGGCGTCATGCCCATTCAAACTGAGGGGGCACCTGCCCCCTTGGTTTTTTTGAGCCAATGGATTTTGCATCCAACCTCAAAATCAAATAAGCATCCATTAATCTGTTATTTGACTTTTAATCTGTTAATATGCACAATATTATACATTCTGTGCTGCATCCTTGTCACTTTTCGGAGATTTTCGCCGTTTTGATCGTGTTTTGATCATGTTACATTACTTTTATTCTGGCGGCAGCTGGCGCTGCAGTCAGAGCGCAGTCGCAGACGTCATCAGTGTCTGGGCGCGCTCACGAGTGCTCTGCTGTTGCTGGCTTGCTGCTGCATTTGGCTATCTGAGGAATTTAAACGTGTTAGAAACGCTCACAACATTTCCAAACCCCAGTACGGTAATGTGCAGTTAACCTTCTCTGTGTAGAAAATGTATGGTTTTAAATGTGACCGTCTCAACGTTATATTAGCAGAGATTCATCTTCTTGGCACAACGTCAAAGTTCGCCAAAGTTCACGCGGGCGCGGAATCTCACATGCTCACATGAGGTAAAATTTAATGCAAAAATCCGTTCCTCTAATAATTTTATCTAAACATATTTTTTTAAATCATTATTGAACATTAAAATCAATCACGTGGCTATAGCTTATGTCATTTTCGTTGTTTATATACTTTATGGATTTAAAATTACATTAATTTTATATGATAATGTAGTTTTTGTGCAAAATGCATTAATGACACAATTAAACAAGCCATTAAGACTTAAATAAAACATGCCGTTTCAGATGTGAATATGATGCAAATGTGTCATTATTAAAGTATACAATTGTTGACGGACATGGATTGCCATCATAATGTTGAGTAAAAAATAAAACAGAATGAAACTTTTGGAAAACTAAAAAACAACTGTAAAACTTACGTAAAATATACCATTGGCTCACAGGTTTGGTTTTTTAGTCATCATTAAACGTTATGATATTATCTAGATACCATAGAAAGTGCATGCATGATCCAAGACCCTTTTCAAACATGAAATCTACGGCATTTTCTATGATTTCACACACATTAATTTCTCGTTTCTTTACAAGGATATCAATGCATACGTCAATTACAAAGGCCGACATAAGTATGATATTGATGATGTAGAACTCGGCCTCGTCACATTCATAAAATATCTCTAGGGCCTTTCTAATAATCACACGGGGTTCCTCTTGGGCCTGTACAACCGTCTGTACCATGTTATTGAGAGAGCCATCTATACTTTTCACACCATCTGTTTTTTCCTTGAGTCTGGTTACACGACCGGCGTTAGCTTCGCAATAGTTTGGAGGCATGCACACATTGGCATCTTTGTATATCACAGTACATAGTAGATTGGACATCTCGCGCTTGTAGTTCTTTTTAAGCATATCTTTAAAAAGGTCGGTCCCGTACACATACCCATTCTGGCCATTGCGTAGTCGTTCGAATGATCTTTGTGCCATCTTTTTCAAGAATCTGTAGTTTCGTAGACAACTTTGCTTGCTTGTTTGTTTCTGAGGTCAATCGCCTTCTCAGCAACAAAAGGCTCGTGTCCACTGTTTCCGCCGCGTTGCGTTTGATAGTTTGTTTGCGAATTCGGACACCTTGGCAGCATCAAAAGTTTCCACAGTTTCTGCAAAACATAAAACAGACCTCTGGTGTGTACGAATCCGACACGGTTGTTCAAATTGTTCTGTGATGTGTTAATCCGGGGTTACGTTTTTGGGAAAGGTTCTGTGTTCAGATGGAAAAACTTCTCATCTATACAGAACTCATTCTTCGCTTCACAACCCCCGCAGCGTTGGTCGTTTGGTCCGCACCACGTGATAACAGCCATTGCACACGCACACACACACACACACACACGCACACACCATATCCGCTGGGGGTTTTACGATGTAATTCGTAAAGCTATAGACACTAATTCATCTTAAACCTAACCTAATATCAGATAATATGTTCAAATAGTTTATTTTTATTTTATTTAGTAAAAATTAAGGTTTACCTATTTAACGTAAGCCCGTGATTTTAATATTATGTATAACAGTGTCCTACTGTTGTTGTGTTTATGGACACACACAACCATGTTTAACAAAATGTCAAATTTGTTAAATGTTTTGTCTTTAAAGAAATGATTGTTGTCACGTATGTGACAACCTGGTTTATAACAACATCAAACGTTGATAAATAATATTTGCACCCGTTTTGTTGTCCTCTAAGGGCTAACACAAGGGTTTAAGTCATCATAGGATGTGTGATGAAATGTCTTAAAACTTCTAAGTTTCTTTAAATTACGAATAAGAAATAACATGCTTTAATCTGTATCTGAGTAATGAAGCCTGAAATCTAAAATAAACCTATTACTTTTTGTCAATGGGGCCTTTTTTCCACATCACTAAATATGTCGAACACTCGCAAGACAAGAACCACACACTGGAATAACATGTTCAAGAAACCTTTTATTTTGACAATACGTACCGTGTTACATTTATCGTAAATACACATGTACACACGTGTATGTTAGATGACATTAATGAATTCAACTCAGAAGAGGGTGTGAAATGTCTTAAAACGTTTAAAAGGTTCTTAACACCAGATATATGTGCGCATCAGCCTACGTTATCTGACAACTTTGGTGCACGCATTCCCGTGTTTTAATCAGAGACTTGGTTAAAGAATTCCCTAAATCTAAAATTAACCCTCATTTTGTCAGAGCGGCCAGAATTACATTTTATTGTGTAATAAACACATATTCCCAGTTGGTTTTAAGATGTCATTAATTTAAAACAAAACCCAGAAGATGATATGAATATGTTTTTAATCGTTTAAAAGTTTCTTAATGGCCCATATGTCCCCGCATCCGTGTATGTTCTATTGTAAATGCCGGAGCCCCGATCTTTAATGGCTTGAACAGAACCCTCTGCTTGAAATGCTTCATAGGTTTTCGTGAAGCGAATCAGCTTTTATATAGTTTAAAATAAATAGGATTTAGTCTAAAGAAATGTCGACCTACGGTGGTTTTGGTACAATTCATTGCTATACACGTACTGCGTATTTCATTAAATAAATTGTGTTGTTAAAAACTTTTAGATACAGTAATGTTTGCCATAAAATAGATTGTGATCTAAAATAAACCTTTTACTTTTTTGACAGAGTTACCATATTACATTTTATCACTACAGTTTTAAAAGACTCTACCTAGATTACAAACCGACCCTGCTGTGAAATATCTATCACACACGGTCATAAGTTCAGCATCAAAAACTTTGAGGTTGATCAGAAAAATATAGCTTATAGTTAAATAGATAATAGTACATTTAATGTTAACCAATTACAACTAAAAGATTTTATTCTTGCGTGACTTTAAAAAAGTCTCTTGACAAAACAAACGTATTATCAAGTTGTATTTATAAGATACAGGCAGTCAATTGACCTAAATCTAAAATAATACTTTATTTTTGTCAGAGCAGACAATATAAGACTCTTTGTATAATATACACATAATCACACATGTTTTAAGAAGCCTTTAATTAAAAATAAAACCCTAAATGAGGTGAAGACGTCTTAGAAAACATTTAAAAAGTTTATTAACGTCAGCTATAAGTTCTCTGGTACAATCGGTGCACGTATACATATGTCTTAATCAGAGCCTTGGTTAAAGAAACCCCTAAATCTAAAATAAACCCCAATATTTTGCCATAGTGGACAGAATTACATTTTATTAAGGTTAATTTAAAACGGCATATATGAACACTCACCCGGCGCTTTGTCAGGCACCGTCGGATCTTTAATACGCTTGAAACTATAGAGCAGGTCATGAAAAGATTCACGGAACTCATGAATCGTTTAAAATTGTATTTAGTTTAGACTTTCGTCTAAAGATTATAGTATTGCCGGCTCCAAAGGTTATGGCTCAGATCATTGCTTAAACTATACACGTATACGGAATATTTCATTAAATAACTTGTGATGTTACAAACAAATGTTTTAATCATAGCATTGTTCATGATTTGTCTAAATCTAAAATAAACATTTACTTTTTTGACACCGTAATGGGGGATTGTTTTACCAACATTGAGTTTTAGAAATCTTTAATCGCTTTACAACACGCACCCCTGTGAAAGAATGCAGGTCTTGTTAGAAAGGAGGGAGGAAGGGTGAGAGCTGACATCAAATGTCGAAACACGAGCTGTCACACACGAGCCGTCATTAAACATAACAGCATACGCTTGACATAAAACACATACACAGGAAAAACAAACCACTAAATGATCGGTCATAAAACGATAAAACACTCGCTGTCTAAAGTTGACAACTTGTACAGATTTTGATTGATGGTCCCGCCCCCTGTCAAACACGAGCTGTCAAAGAAGTCATAAAACACAAACTGTCAAAACTAGTGTTGCTTTCGTCAACGAAAAGTATGACGAAATGTAGTCGTCAACGAACCTTTTTCACGTGACGAAAACGAGACGAGACGTAACGAAAATGCTGGTCATGTGACGATGACTATAATAAAATGTATAACGCAATATTGTTGACGAATAAAAACGAGACTAAAATTGGTTTACAAAATAAAAACTAAGCTAAAATGTCTCTTCATTTTCGTTGACCAAAACGAGACGAGACGAAATGTTATAACGTTATTTCGTCTTTTACCCATCTCAGCATCTCCGCGCCCCCACCACCTGACTGCAGGTGATCACGTGTGTTGTTGGCGCTGCGTAGATCAATCAAAACATGAAAGTACCGCGAGAGTGAGTAGAAAGCATGCGGAGCAGTCTGCTCTCGCGATGCTTTGATATCATACGCCTCCATTTGCACGTTAATGGGCATTTCAAACAGTGTACGCGGCAACCGCGAGACATGCGGAAAGCGGAGAAACAGGGGCGGTTACAGAGGTGAAGCGGAGTTGGTCCACAAGCCTTGCTCGTGCACCTAAGATCCTCTCCCTTTTACGGACACGACTCTTCATGGCAGTCGCTGTTGAAGATAAACACATTTCCACTAAATGCTGCACAAAACGCTTCCACTGCATGAGAGAAGATGTAGCCACGCGGCGATTCCGACCGGGAAGATGCAGCATTCTGGCTCCAAATGTAAAAGAAAAGTCCAAAATAAATCCCGTGCATCACTTTCAGGTCAGTTCAACAAGCCTGTTGAAATCTATAGCTTTGATTGCTGACACCACCAGTATAACAATGTACAAATTTATATCATGTAACAGTTGTTTAAATGACATTGTGCTGCGTTGCGTTTTGAAACATTGTAAATATATCTATGCTAAAGACATTCGTTGTTTTGTATATGCTTAATAACTACACTTATTTATTATTTAAATGAACAAAACATACTTCGCTGAATACTTGAGTATTAAATCAATCAAACACCTGTACTGTTGAGAACATAACCATACATACCAACTTTTCTTAATAGACATCTGCTGTTTTCTTAAAGCTGAATTTTAATTTACTTACAAGAAAAACATTTAGTAATTCTCCAAAATTGCTTGGATTTATATTGACATTTAAGATCAGCTTTGTCACATTAGATTAAGCCAAAGTCCATTAGGTACACTGGTGGTAACGTACAGATGCATAAATATAAACTATAATAATATATAATTACATATGTATGATTGTAGTTTGTGCTGCTGTCAAAATACAATTATAAATGTTAACAATAGCATATTTCTATTTTCACACATACTATAGTTGTGTGTGACCCATTTGACCTTGTGTGTGTGTGTGTGTGTGTGTGTGTGTGTGTTTGCTTAGACTACTTTTGTTTTGATTATGTAGACTTTTATGTAGACTCTTACGAACAATCAAGTCACTCACTCAGAGGATAGTAAAATAAATATCTATTCAAATCAGAGCATCTTCCATGTCTGGAATGGATGTATTCTTGGGTCTATAAGGTAACAATAATATAACTTTTGTTTGAAATGGGTTTGGCTAAAAGAAAATATTGTTTTGTCTATAATACTATTAGGTCATTATACTATATGGGTTAAATAGAATGCATTACTAAAAAGAGACTAAATACAATTTCACTGACTAAAACTAGACTAAAATGTCATCAGTTTTCGTCGACTAAAACTAGACTAAAATAGTAATGGATAAGTCTGACTAAAATAAGACTAAAATGGCAAGAATTTTAGTCGACTAAAACTTGACTAGACTAAAAAGAGTATGACGTGACTAAAACTAATAAAAACTAAAATGACAGCTTGACACAAAGACTAGACTAAAACTAAAATGAAAACAGGCTGCCAAAAACAACACTAGTCAAAACACCATCTGTTAAGGAGTCATAAAACACAAACTGTCATAAAACCATCTGTTAAGGGTCATAAAACACAACCTGTCAAAACACCATCTGTCATGGGGTCATAAAACGCCATCTGTCAAGGGGTCATAAAACGTCATCTGTCAAGGGGTCATAAAACACGACCTGTCAGACAGCAACTGTCACCGGGTGGGGGAGGGGGTCATAAAAGTTTGACGAATGCCGGTCCACTATAACTACTGACAGTTTATCAGAAGAGATCAGGAAATTTATAATTTAACCCAGATATTCAGACTTCATATAATATTTGAAAAAAGCCAAATCAAGTTTACATTGTGATTTCTGTTTTAGTGTTTTGGTGTTTATGTGATATTATTATTTATTTATGACATCTTTTCTGTTTTAAAGGCAAAATTGAAACACTTATGAATTGGAGTTTTGAAATGAACTATATTTTTTTCACAACTGTTGTTTATTCAGGTAAGCTAATGCCAATACTACTATCACTTTTTAAAATAAACACAAAAAGCAGAATAGTAACAGCTGGGAAAAATTGTAGTATTTGTATCATTTGTATCATGTGGTGCTGCTGAATGTTTCTGCAGATTTCATATTGGCACCAGTATACACTACCATTTAGTGTAGCAACACATGACTAAAATAATTTCCTACATTAGAAAACTAAAATTTTACTTAAAAGTATATTTATAAAATGTATGACTTGGACCAAATAATGGCCCGTAACAGATGGAAATTCTTGCAATCCTCTTTAAAAATCATCTCAAGATGAGATCTCTAAAAACTTAAAAAATGACAAGAAAGCGATTTTGAAATTATAAGGCAAAAGTTGACTACTTTAAAAGTAGTAAAATATAACAGTATAACAAAATATAACAAAACATATATTTATTTTGGATGATTTTAGTCACAGCATAATCCCCATAGTTCCCTTTGTGTTGTTTTGATGTGTTTACTATAATTCTACAATATGAAAAAATATAAATAAAAAGTGTTTATATTTTGAATGGTGTTTATGATTTTTATGTCTTCCTTGTTCTAGTGTTTTTCAAAACAGCCTGGGAGAAAAGTCTGAATTATACTGCTTCAGAGAGAGTCATGATCTTGGTCCTCTTTGTAGTAGTGCTTCTGTTATGTGTCTTATATATCATTAACGGTAAGTTTTTTTTGTGTGCTTATTTGTGAGTATTCTTTCATACCACACTAATTAGCTGAAATGTGCCTGTGTCGGACATAATCTGAAGTTAGTAACAAAAGAATATCTCTTAGGTAGGTTTTATCTCTTACGCAGTATTCATTATTTTGAATGGACATGATAGAAAACGACAAGGCAGAGCTGTGTAGTATTGAACTCTTATCTTGGATGTGATTGAAGCAGACTGTGGTGATTGACAAATCATCTATGTATTAATGTAGAGTTTCAGGGCAAGAAAGTGAGGTTTTGAGATGGTATAAACAGAGGTCGGGGACAGCTGCAAATAGCCACAAGTGGGCTGTACAAATCTCCAGAGGATTTTGATTGGATTATTTTATGCCGTGTGCAGTTGATATTGATTGTTTAATTTAGTGTTATGTGTGTTGTGGCTGTAATGTGGAAGTTTTGTTGTGTTGCTGATAAGGCTCTCATTAACTTTTTCCCCGCCATTGACGAGTTATCTCGTCAATCTGCAATACCGCTTTTATCCACAGGTGGCGCTCTTCCGCAACTTATAAAAACCGGAAGTATTGCACTAGGGCAAACAGCTGTATGTCCGTGTATGTTTTAAAGATCGCTCTGCATCTGATCTCTATCGAAAGTCCTTCACAAAAATGGAATTATCTCAGCTTTTTGCTCAAAATTTGGTGTTTTTGATGAAACCTACACATATTTGAGAAGTGATAAAAACAGAACACATGAAGGTAGGATGAAACAGATTTTTTTTGTTTGAAAGCAGAGGGTCTGTTCTTTTATTTGATATATTGTATGTTTATATATTTAAAAAGAAACTTTTGTGAAAATCATGAAAAATGCTGGCGGCGAAAGAGTTAAAGCCTTGGTGTTTCATGTCTAACGACACCATCAGGGCGTGGTTTGTATTGTTGCCTGTTTTAAAGATCAAGAGCCTCACCATCTCGGCTGAGTGGTGCTACGAGTCTGTAGATTTCAGCACTGCTCTATCTTACCAAAACATATTATACTGCAGTGAAGTTTCAAAGTTTACATGGTTGACATAAACTATGCTGTTGTCATGTAAACAGACTTGAAACAACACGTATTTAATTTAAGCCCACTAGGCAAGCCCTTCACATTTGTGAAATCCAGACTACTCCCACCTGCAGGTCTCCAGTCTGCTGTGATATCTACTCTGAGGTTTTGTCCTTAAACATCAATGATGTCATGAAGATTAATACTCAGTCAGCTCACTTTCAGTACTGGAATAAAAAACGATCCTGCATTCATCTGAAGTTAAAATCTGTTAACCTTCTGAAAGAGATCTTGATGACATGAATCCAAAACTGAATGAAATATCATACATTCTGTAAATGCAGGTTCTATCTATGAATCTATGTAGATTGGCCTACCAGTGTTTACCAGAGACTTACTATTTGTGGCAGCTCTTTCTGTCTTGGGGGTAGGTTGGGGTGCGGGTTTGAGTAACGGTGAACTACACTTTAAGGACCAAGTCACGTCTATACAGTAGGACAACTGACATCACACACTGGATATGTACATTCTGCAGGTGTCAGCTCAAGTTCTAATACAAGTCTAGTCTTAATGCAAGATTGCCCAATTTTTACTGTTTTTCTTTAAATTTTCATTTAACAATAGGTGACTTTTGAGTGTTAATCAATACACTCTGTATATGATGTAGGTAAAATCTGTTATTTAGTATTTGTCCTAAAAAGGATTTTTTCACTGTATTAATGCAGTGTTTTCCTGTTCATCTTGCAGTATAGTATAAAGTCAATTATTAACATTGATTTGGGACAAATATAACGGGTGAAACTAATGTTAAACTATGTGAGTGTCGCTCTGTGGCGCTGCAGGATTTTAAGCAGAACTCATTGTTGCAGGGGGGTGCCACGGACAGACCCCCCCGCATGTGTCCACTGTTAATTTGTGGTGGTCAATGTTAATATTGTGACAGGCCACCACAAAAAATCCATGTATGGGAAACACTGCCTAGTGGATGTGACATCATTGTCACCAAAATTGGAAGGTCTTGTTTAAAAGTGAGATTTCTTCATCACATCAGATTTACCAGTGATCTTCAGAATCAGAATTGTTTCTACATAAAGTGAAACTCTTTGGTTCCTTCATTTTATTCAGTGCAGTCAGTTATTTATATAAGATTTGAAGCTCTTGGTGTCACAATATCAGTATTAAGGTGAGTAACGTTTAGGTTTATTATAAGAGCTGCTTTCGTGTGATCAGAAACTGTGTGAGTAAAATGACAGCTCTATACTGTACATCTATGGAGTCCTTTAATAAAGTCTTTAACTTTGACAATAGATGTCAAATAGTCTACAGTAATTTCAGTCAGCATTAGAGAGAAAAAAAAACATCATTTATAAATACACTGTTACTCTGCTTAATGGCTTCACATCACATTAAATCACATTTGATAGGAAATACAACTAAAATATATTTATAGTTTAGATTAAATAATTAAGTAGTTTAAAAGTTCAACAGGTGTTGTTATGATTCCTATATACGTAATCATAACAAAGTCTTTATTACCTGTTAAAACATGAATGAGTGTAGTTAAATGTGCATCTGTTTTAAATAATAGTTTTGCTTTTTAAATTATGCTTATATTGTTTATAAGATGTTTATTTTGATTTCTGTATTTTTTCTTATTGATTGATGTCCTTTATTTCTTTTTAATATAATCTGGACTGATAAACATTTGTGATAATAAAAATAACTACTTTTTCATTGTTGTTCTGTTTTTGTGATACAGTGTTGGCAAAGATGAGTGGGAAATTAAGTGAACGGATAGAAACTATATTCAATGTTCTGGCTGGTATAATCATTGATGTTCTGCCTTCATTACAATTCATCCTTCTGTTCTACACGTTTGGATCAGCCAAAGGAGGTGAGATTAGCTTTATAAACTTTATAGATTTACTCATAAAATATATTAAAAGAAAGCAGAATTGATATTTAAAATCAATTTATTTAAAAATAGTTGATATTTTAGAGATTCAGGATCAGGACTGATGGTGAATCCCAACAGTCTGAGATGTTACTTCTTCATTAAGCAATTGTATAAGCAGTTAAAATACTGGAACAGATGTATATTATTGAAATATATATATATATATATATATATATATATATATATATATATATATATATATAATATATATATATATATATAATATATATTTGTATTTATATTGTATTTTTATAACATATATTGAATTTTAATGATAATGTCTGAGTTAATGATGTAAATGTATGTTCTGTTCGCACATACTTGTCTTGTTTAAATATTCCTATTAGTTGTAATGCAAAACTACTGTATATAAAAAGCTGCTTAACTCGATCACCACCCTAACTATGTAAATTTATACTGTAAAAAGTCCATGGGGTTGATGGAGCTCAAGATTAGCCTTAAATTTGAAAATGTTTATGAACATACTGAACGATTATATGAGCAGTGTAAATGAATCACTAAAAGCTGCATATAAAAAAAAATAATTTACTAATGTGGAGGATCTAATTCTGCCTATCATGTTTGAAGGACACATAAACGCTTACTGTCCTAATTCATTACCATCTATATCTGTAGTTTCTTACTACCTTTACTATAAGCATTACTATTAAAGGTACTACATTTATACAATATTATAGTAGTGCCATTAGACTACAAAGACAGTTTGGTAAAGATCTTAGGGGAATCCAGTGCCCCAGTTCCTTAATTTCCAACTCATTAAATAATTTTACCTCTTATGTTTTATAAAGTTCTATAAATATTTTCAACATGTTAATTACACTGATCCCCCACAACATACTGTAAAACCACCATTGGCAGGTGAAGTCAATAACATTGATTGAATTACAATGGCACATGCCAAAATGTGGGATACACTCTAAAAAAACAAACGGTGCTATATAGAACCAAAACTGTTGCTTTGGATCGTAATCATAGAAGAACCGCTTTTAGTGCCATATAGCACCGGTGAAGCACCAGTGAAGCACCTGTGTAGAACCATATAGGGGCCATATAGAACCACTATAGCACCAAATATGGTTCTACATAGCACTATATGGTTCTACACAGGTGCTTCACTGGTGCTTCACCGGTGCTATATGGCACTAAAAACGGTTCTTCTGTGATTACGAGCAAATAACCACTTTTGGTGCTATATAGCACCGTTTGTTTTTAGAGTGTATATAATTCAGCATGAGCAATACATTTCATGTAGGAAGAAGAAAAAAATGAGCAAGCAAACCGATCTGAATGACTGTGACTAGAGCCAAATAGGGATGGCTAGACGACTAGGTTAGAGCATCTTTAAATGTTCTTGTGAGGTGTTTCCACTGCAGTGGTTGTACCAAAAGTGGTGCAAGAAAAGAGAACAGGTGAACCAGCATCAGGGTCATAAGCGTCCATTGCCCATTAATGCATGTGGGGACTCCTGGGGAGCAAAGGCTATCCCCTCTGGTCCTATCGCACAGAGCTGTAGCTCAGATTGCTGAAAAACTTAATGCTGTACATCAGGGGCATCATGCACCAATATTTTTAAGAGGGCACAGTGTGCACAGCTCACAGAAATGTGTGCATACACAGACATTAAAAGAAATGTTATAGCATTCAGTCTTTTCCATGGCACTTCCACTTACATTTCTAACAATCTGAGCCCCCTTTCCTTCATGTGAAAAACACCAAAATAAATGTGTTGACTAACTTTTATGTCAAATACGTATATCAATGAATTCCATCAGAATAATGACCTGTTGGCATCATATAACATCTGAAATGGCATTTTTGTTTATTTACACTCTGTTTAATGACTTGTTTAATTGTGCCTTTAATGCACTTGCACAACAACTGTGTTATGTTATAAAAATTAATGTAATTTTAAATCTATAATGTATATAAACAACGAAAATGACAAAAGCAACAGTCACATGATTGATTGGCGAACCCTGACATTGTATCAAGATGAATCTAGACTGTCACATTTTGAACCATACATTTTCTACACAGCGGAGGGAAACTGCTCATTACCGTACTGAAAGAGGACAAAGTAACAGATTAAAGGACAAGTTTGGTATTTTACACTTAAAGCCCTGTTTTCAGATTGTTTATGATGAAATAGAACGGTTTTGACTGTAATTTCGACATATGCGGCTGCCCCGAGAATTTTCGGGTGTTTGTTGTTTCACCTCCAAAGGGTTTATAGGTGCACTGGACCAATCCTTCCTAAAATGCATTAAACTTTCATTTACAAAGGCGTGAAACTCACAGAGTGGTCGGGGGTGTTCACTGATATGCTCACACAAAAATCGCAGCAAAAGATGCTTTCCAACAGGTGTTTTAGCATTCGTTGTTAACTTGTGGACCTATTTTTCCAAACGCCTTACACCCGTACATTCTTCCGCTTAGAGCTTGAATAACAGACAATCCAGCCCAGCTGGTGGCGCTAATCCGCCTTTGCCAATTGCAAGAATAGAAACAAAGTTCCCAGCGCGGAGTAATACCGTACCTCACAGCACATCTAATACAAGTCAATGGAGTTGGTAAAAACTACGATAAAACCTGTTGGAATGCGTATTATGCAACGATTTTTGTGTGAGCATACCAGTGAACACCCCTGACCACTCGGTGAGTTTCATGTCTTTGTAAACGAAAGTTTAATGCATTTTAGGGAGGATTGTTCCAGTGCACCATTAAACCCAATGTAGAGGTGGGAGGTGAAACAACAACCACCAAAAAATTCTCGGGGCAGCCGCATATGTCCAAATTTCAGTCAAAACCGTTCTATTTCATCATAAACAATCTGAAAACAGGGCTTTAAGTGTAAAATACCGAACTTGTCCTTTAAAGGACTTTCTTTGATTTCTTTCCACTTGGCTAAATAATTGAGGGGGCACGTGTTTGAATGGGCATGACGCCTCTGTAGGACATGACAGAAAGATGGCAGAACCACCAGTCTATCTGAGTTTGTTGTGTATGGGGCTGCGCAGACGCAAACCTGTCAGAGTCCCCATGAAGACCTCTGTTCACTGCCAGAGTGATTATAATGGGCACATAAGCTTCAGAATATGACCATGAAGCAATGAAAGAAGGGTGCCTGATCTGATGAATCTTTTAGATTAGGTGGATGGCCTGGTACATGCGCTTTGTTTACCTGGGGAGAAGATAGCAGCAGGATGCAGTACTCCATTACATGGAGAAGTATAATGCTTTGGGAAATATTCTGCTGGAAAACCTTGGGCTCTGGCCTTGTTGTGGATGTAACTTTGATTACACTTCACCTACCTAAAGCCTGTTGCAGACCATGCACAGTACATCCCTTCTTGCCAGTTGTGTTGCCTGATGCCAGTGGCTGCTTTCAGTAGGCATCTCCCACACTGCAAACATTGTTTAGGAATGCTTTAGAGAACGTGACAAAGAGTTCAAGGTGTTGCCTTGGCCAGGGACGGATTATGACTTTGATGACTTTGAACGTTCCAGTTATTCGTACTATTTTGGTAATTTCATAATTTAGTGGCAACATAACTGTTATGTCCCAGTGAGGTAATTTCATAAACATTCGTTTGCTTTTCTATTTAATAGGGGTGCAACGGTTCAAATTACTCAAGGTTCGGTGCGTATCACGGTTCTAGGGTCATGCTTTCGGTAAATTTCGGTGTGTGTATGTTTTTTGGGGACAAAAAGGCTACTGGAATTTCAAAGAAAATTAAATTATTTATTGGGTTACAAACACATAACACTTTAGTCACAACAGGCTTCTTTACAAAAATAAAAACCTAAGCAGTTTTTAATTTTTGCCATAATCAACATTTTCACTTAAGAACACTTGCATTATTATACTACATGTACCAACAAACAGTGCACTTCAAAATGAAATAGCTTAAAACACTGGGTTACTTTTTATATTCTATGCCACTATCTTCAAGTTTTTTTCACAAAAAGATCAGTTAACATTTAAACACAGAAGGCAATCTGTGCTGTTTCTGTCTCACCTGCGATCGCGTGCTATCAACAACATCCTGGTGATGACGGCGCAATAAGCGCCTCGTCATATTAGATGTATTGCCTTAAGCATACGGCAGTATGCTTTTCTTGAGCATCGCTGCTGCAGTAGACTTAAATGAAGCTGGTAGGCCTCTATTAGCGTCTTTTCTCCTTCGCTTGCCGCGCTAAACGGTCCGTTACACATACGTGCTCTCGCGCACCAACACATAAGGAGGAACTGTGAGGTTGGGAACAGATTTGCATACTACGAGTTCATTGGACAGGTACTCTCACGTAAACAAATGTATTTAGAACCATACATTAGCAGTTTTATGAATTGTTTTTTCTCCAAACTATATTAGAAATGTATGGTCGAATCAAACATGGTGCACATGCATGCCGAACCGTGGTAGGATAAAGGGACGATTCGATTCTATAGCGAGAACAGTTACACCCCTACTATTTAAAGGTGCAGTGTGTACATTTTAGCGGCATCTAGTGGTGAGGTTGTGAATTGCAACCAACGGCTCAGTCCACTGCTCACCCCTTGTTTTGAAACGCATAGAGAAGCTACGGTAGCCGCCACAGGAAAAACATGTCATCGTCGGACACAACTTAGTAAAAAGGTTTGTCCGTAAAGGGCTTCTGTAGAAACCTGGCGGCACAAAATGGCGACTTCCATGTAAGGGGACCCTCTGTGTATGTAGATAAAAACGTCTCATTTTAAGGTAACAAAAACATAAAAGTTCATTATAAAAAGGTCTTCATACACCTCTGATAATATAGTTTTATATATTATTTTGCATTTCTGTCAAGAGATACTTCTAAAAAGTACACACTGCACCTTTAAGTTAACTTGTTAGAAACATTTTCAGTCTCAACGTTGGAAATCTGTTTCTCTAGATAAGTAAGGAATAATTGACGACGGGCCATTGAATTATAAGAAAAGCGTTGTGCTGTTACACCGTGGGTGTGCATTATTTACAAATAATTCAAAGGACCGTAGTCAATTATTCCTCTTATACCACGGTTACCACAAACATTGCTTTGGTGCCTATTTTTAAGACATTTGACAAGTTAGGTGTGCGGTTATCAGAAATTAATGCATACCCACAGAACATTTCTCAGACAATCAGAATTCAGCATTCAACAGACCCGTGGTATAAATCAAGATTAATACACCACGAGGACTGCTCTTTACACGGGAAATAAAAACAGAACGTGCCTCCCGTCTTTAACTGAACTCACTCAGAACAGTGCGTGTGCACCACAGAACGGTGTCTGACATGTCTGCTTGTTTCTCTGAACTGAGACCTGTTTAATTTTCACAACAACTTATTTCAGTTGCTTAGAAGTTATGAAAACAGCATTTAAACATGAAATTAGAGTTCAGTCTTACAAAATTTTGTCTGGAAGGAATAACATTGTGTTTTTTTTAAGGTGCCAAGTACTAAATAGCTTAATAAAAATGTTGCTTTTACCTTAGCTGATGATGGACATCTTTCGTGATTTCCTTCGGGACACAGTTATCAAAATCCAGTTCACAAGTTCGGATTATATGGTCATTAAAGAAAAGTCTGAGTAGCTACTGCAACCTCTGCACAACATGTTGTTTTTTACTTGCTCTCAACAGTGATGGTATGCATTAGGATAATTTATTTGTTAAAAATGTATTTGTTATTTATTTATTAAAACTCGTTATTTCACAGTATTCCGTGCCATTTTATTTAAATAAAATGAAAATGAGTATATGAAGAATGTACACTCAGTAAATTTGCCAGGGCCCCCTGCTGGTCCAGTGCCCTGGGCACGTGCCCAATATGTCCGTGCATTAATCTGTCCATGGCCTTGGCCTGCAGATTCCATAGAGTTTAATCCGACTGAGCCTCTTTACTAAAGTGTGCTGGCCCAACAAATCTGATCCATGGAGGCCCCACCTCATATCTTGCAGGATTTACAGTAAATGATCTGCTGCTAATGTCTTGATGTCAGATACCACAGCACCACAGCACGAGTTTAAACATCTTGTGTAGTCCATGCCCCAATGCATCAGATCAGAGCTGTTCTGGCAGTATGAAGAGGACCTACATAAATCTGTTCTGATCAGGGCATGTTTTTAACATTTCACTCCAATCCTGCAAGATTAATGGTCTATGGTCCATTACAAGAAATTGACCCTCTTGTTGCTTTTTGGAAAATGACATGACAAGTATTTCAGTTGGTAGAGTAAGTTTGTGGGTTTGATTCCTAGTGAACATGAGGAGCAATAAAATGTATAGATTAAATGTAAACGAGTCTTTCTTGAGGCTGGAGAAAATGAATTAAACATTTTATGCAGTGAGACTCATGTTCAGAGATTTGTGTGATGTGTTGTGAATCTTTTGTCAAATCCCAGCATATATTTAAATATAATCACTCTTCTGTTTTTAGGTTTCTTCATTGTTGCAATTTTACCTGTGATAACAACAGTGACCAGATATGACTGGAATGATTTTTGTGGAGCTGATATGGGCTGTAAGTGGTTGAATTATGATCTCTGTAATAAATTCCAAAATAAACCATTGCATGATTATATACTGTATAATTCTTTAATCTGTATGCATAGAAAGATAAATATTTCCAGTTCTTTAGTAATTTCAGCAACAGAATTTGTGTTTAGTTGATGTAGACATTTGAGATGATGATCTTGATTTAAAAAAAATAAATAATAATTTCTTAGTGTTTAGTCAGTTTGTGTTAATATACTATGCTTTATTTCAGGTTCTCCTTTGGTCATGAGATTGGTGTGGTTCATTTTATTATTATTTATGAATGCAGTACTCATCTATTTCTACAACATAGCACTGGAAAATGAAAACGGTAAGATCTTTTTTAGATATTTTTAGGCAAGGCAAGTTTATTTTTGATATATGAAATATAAGAAAATGTTAGAGAAAAACAGCAGAGATAAATACAGAATGAAAATCCTTAAAAGAGAATGACTTAAGAAATCACAAACAGCTATAGATTCTAAATAATTAATATAATTAACAAAAGAAAACAATTATTATTTTTAAATGTTTAAAAAGAATAAGACAAAATAAAATAAAATAAATACTTAAATAAAAGTGTGGTCAGTGAGAGCAGTGCTCATTCAGTAAATGCAGAGTTAAACAGATGTGTTTTAATCTAGATTTAAAAGTGTTTACTGTTGAAGCACATCTGGGCTGCGTTCCCCCGAAACCTTCTTAGCTTTACGTCATTCTTAAGTTGTACCTTAAGCTGTACCTTATCATTAATACATGTTTCCCGAAACGTTCTTAGTTACGTATCCCTTCTGTAAGTCATTCGTTCGTAAGGTTGGTCTGGAGCACTCTTAGCTATATCTTATCCCACTTGACTTCGCTAGGGGCCATCACTTTCATAATAGCTTGTGTACAAAGCAATCTAAATATCTATAAAAAATAGCATTACAATAAGGCACATTTATTATATTTAAAGAATAAACATTCAAAATTAGACATTACACTGATGGTTGTTAGCTTAAATTATATTTTCCAAAGGAACATCAGCTGCGTGAACTACTGAATGCTACAGGCTTAAGAGACAAAAATGATTTTGGGTGGAGAAGTGGGTGAAACTATGGCAGCTATACAGCGAATAGTGACACTATTTCGTGTATGTGCATTTCATCCGTGAAATCTTAGTCTACCGGCTAGTATTTTAGCTGCAAATAAACAAATCAAGTAAACGCATGCCACGGGAGCATTTTCTGACCCACCTAGACAGCTAGTCAATCCATTCCACCTTTTTTTTTATATATATTTTTTTATATATATATAGGAATATAAAGAGAAAACATTCATTTCGTTGTAGTGTTTTGGTTAATATCCTGTCATATTAATTGCAATACCTATTATAATACTCGATTATTTCAAAATCATAAAACCATGTTGACTTCCCTAATCATGATTTTAAATGTTATTTCGACTTTACAAAGTTTTTTTATGTTTTCTAACTTTGAGGCAACTGAATGAGTATTCTTCATATACATAAAAAAACCTGCTCCACTTGATTACTGCTTAGTCTCCTAAGGTCAACAAATTTTCCACATTAAAACTAATTAAAGCTATAATCTAAAGCAATCATATTATATATTTATATAATATTTTATATGTAATATTTGAGGTAGACAGACAGGCTCCAGAAATGCATCCAGGCACAATAAACTAATGAACAACAACAGTTTGTTTTTATATATTTTAAGTGTAATGCACAGCCAAGCCAAGTACTTGCACAACCCACTTTATTCCCCTGTGCAACGCACTTATTGGGAACCTCTAATATAAATTATCCTTTAAAGTGAAGACATAGCGGATGCATTGGAGCAGTTTATGCATGATACGTTTGGAAATTAAATTGCCGGTTTTGCACGGGTTTGATATAAAATAAAATATATATGGTTGAAATTAGTTGTTTGCAATTTGAAATATTTTTACAAGATATTCCTAATAAATTTAACTTGAACTATTTCTGAAATGTTTCTTTAATAAAGAACACCACTTTCTCATAACGCAGCGAAGTACCTATTACATAAAGTGAATAATTGATTGTCAATCGATATCAACCTATTCAGCACCATCGCCATGGACAGCACCTGGTAACGTCATACGTAAGAAGGAATACCTTAAGAAACCCGCTAAGGTACAGTTCGGGAAACACGCCTAGAAAAGGAATACCTGTAGTTAAGGTTTAACTTAAGAGTCTTCATAGCGCACTAAGAGACAAAGTTATCGGGAAACCCAGTCCAGATCTCTTCTGGAAGCTGATTCCAGCTACAGGTGGCATAATAGATGAATACTGACTCACCTTGTTTTTATATACATTGATCATATCTGCAGTTTAGGTCTTGAGCCATTGAGGGATTTATAGACAAGTAATAATACTTTAAAATCTATTGTAAATGTAAAAGGAAGCCAGTAAAAAGGACCTGAGAACTGGAGTGATGTGCTCAGGTTTTTTGGTTCTGGTCAGAATTTTGGCAACAGCTGTGTTCTGTATGAGCTGCAGTTGTTTAATGGTGTTTTATGAGTCCATTACAGAAAGCAAGAACAAGTTTCTCTAAGCCCTTTCTTGAGCATTACAGCACTGTCTCTGATGGAAACCAAAAAGTGATCGAAGATCAAAAATTGTCTATGAAGAGTTTTTTTGCGGATCGATAACAACCCTTTTCAATGATCTTGCCTATAAAATGAAGATTTTAAATATGTCCGTAGTTGCTTAGTATGCTTTTATCCATATTGCTCTTTTTTTAATAGAGCGTTGACAACTGCAGTTTTACTTTTTAGGGACTCCAGAAAAGTGCCTGAAAGCAGAGAGACATTCATTATATTTGAAAGATCAGTTTCTAGACAGATATAGGTAAAGGTATAGGGAGCATACCAAGTCTTTTGGTTGATGCTGTAAGATAATGTTTGATTTCTTCCAGGGTTTTCGCATCAATTGTTAAAATTCAGAAATAGCTCATTTTTTAATTGTTGTGATGAGGTCTGACTAACTTGAGTACAACGTATGGCCATACTGATCACCATTCTAAAATTATTGATCTTTTCAAAGAAAAAAGATGCTGCGTATAACATTGAAAGCAATCTTTATAGATGCAATATTGTACTTCAAGTTTGTTTCCTCCTCATGCGTTCAGCTTTTCTGCACTTTATTAAAATCTCTGTACCACTGCTGTGTTTCTCCAAGATGATTTACGTCTGCCAGTGATCACCCTGACCTTTACTGGAGCTATATCATCAATAGCATCTTTAAGAACATCAGAGTCTCCAGATAGACTTGACAAAGATAACAAAGATACAGAGATCAAAGATAGATCAATATATCAAAATAAAAACAGAAATGGTCAGATAGCATTACATCCATTTTAAAACAGTGGATATATAATTATGAAACAAAGATGTGTAATGTATAGTTTAATGTATAGTTCTGAAATAATTCTAAGATTACAATCTATGTGAAACATTTAGCATAATAAGAAACAACTTCATATCCACTGTGAGCCATATTTACAATTACTGTATGACCCTTAGGAATATTAACCAAGGTTTTATCACAGTAAAGGTGTGGTAAAGGTAAGATGGTAATCTGTGTTAACACAGTCTTACTACAAATACCATGGTTAAACTGGTTACTTTTACTGAAAACATTGTAAATCAATCTGTGGTTACTAAGGCTTTACTACGAACCATGCATGTGACCTGCGGGCTGTAGTTTGCCCCCTCTGTTTTAAAGCAATAATCAAGTATTCAAAACAAAGGTCACCAACTAAGATTTGCTTGCATTAAAAGACATTTTTGAACAGTGTAGCTATTCCGGCTATGTCTTATAGAAAACATTATGTCATGATAGTCCCTTAAGGAAACATTATAAAGTTAGGATTATTGTTGCCATTGTTACATTTCCTCTCTTGCATAATTCCACCTAGCAGCACATACTTTCCAATACTTTCATCTTTCTTTTGATGTCTTTTAAATGTCTGTACAAAAAAACTTCAGTGTTGTTATTGTCAGCGTCACAGATGTGCTGGTATCCATCAACCAAAACAAAAGTTAACATGATAGTCTTGCTGTTGGATGCTGTGAAGCACTGTGCCTCGTAAAAATATGACACACCATATGAGATAAAGCGAGTCTTATGTCCCGATGCCCATTGTCATTTAGGAATAACCACGACACCCTAGAAAACACAAATCGTACCAAAATCTGGTTAAGCTGACCTGTTATCAGATGAGGGCTGGTGTGATCCCTGATGTTGAGAGGGAGCTGGTCAGGTGTCAAGTCAGGTGTATGTGTGCCATTCAAAGAGTGGAAAGACACACTGCTGATGGATATTGGAGGGAGATAAATATAGTGTCCCTAAACAACCTAGCCACAAGTTTGTATAGGTGGAGGCCATCTATTTTAAACAGGTTTCTTTAACTCCAAAAGAGACTGAAATTGTCAAGAAATTCAGTCCTCTCATGGTGCATGTTTTTTGCAGCCATGCATTTAGGTTGAGAAAACATATTTATCCTTAGTGCTTAGTCCTTATCCACTGAGGAATGAATGAACTTTCAGTCAAGTCCAAGTGTTTGAAAAATTTCAGTGGTGACAGAAAACCAATATTGGCTACTTGAGTCATAGCCGTATCTGGGATTGATGATGCTAATGCAGCAATTTGTGACACTCATGACAGCGAACAACTTTGGATCTTAAATCCTGTTTATGCCAGTGATTTGTGTCCTCAATAAAAAAAATTTGGCACATGCACTGCAGGTTTCTCTGAGCTCGCTATAGCCTTTTAACTCTTTCGCCGTCAGCATTTTTCATGATTTTCACAAAAGTTTAATGCCTTCCAGAAAATGGTCCTTTTTAAATATATAAACATACAATGTATGAATTAAAAGAACAGACCCTCTGCTTTCAAACAAAAAAAGACGTTTCATCCTATCTTCATGTGTTCTGTTTTTATCACCCCTCAAATATGTGTAGGTTTCATCAAAAACACCAAATTGTGTGATAATTCAATTTTTGTGAAGGACTTTTGATTGAGATCAGATGCAGAGCGATCTTTAAAACATACACGGACATACAGCTGTTTGCCCTAGGGCAATACTTCCGGGTTTTATAAGTTGCGGAATACCTGGTGTATAATAGCGGTATTGCAGATTGACAAGATAACTCGTCAATGGGGGGGAAAGAGTTAAGAAGCACTGGGTTTACAGGACTCATCGCTTTTTACTGTGACCCTCCATGGTGAGGCTTTGCCTTGTTTTTCGAGAACGGCAAGGTTTTGTGAAAGGCTGTGATAGTTTAAGCAGATGAATTGTGACCCAAAAGAACCATTTTGGAGTGTGGGCAGCTGTGTTTTTCAGTTATAGCATTGTCAACTGCCAGTAGAAGCAGACTGATAGACCATTAATGCAAATTCCCCTGGTTGTTAAATTTCCAAGTGTTTTAAAAGGTTTTTGTTTTGGTGTAGGTGCCCAACTGTCTAGTTTGAGCACTGTACTGAACTGCTGGTATTTAAATCAGAAGATAAAACATAAATGCAAAAGCACAAACCACGCACACAAGTAAAAATGTTACGAACAGTAGCGAAGCAGAATATAGC
The DNA here is from genome assembly GCF_030506205.2 of Paramisgurnus dabryanus. Lineage (NCBI taxonomy): Eukaryota > Metazoa > Chordata > Actinopteri > Cypriniformes > Cobitidae > Paramisgurnus > Paramisgurnus dabryanus. The sequence goes on from NC_133339.1 coordinate 9,141,234, forward strand.
TAAAGAAAGATACCACGACTATGAACATTTACATCTACCAAAGCGAGAAATGAGGTAACAATGTAAGCAAGTCATATCAGCAAAAGAGCAGCAGTGCATAAGTGCTCAGTTAACCTAACACAGTACATGAAGCCATAAACACTTTTTATATATACTGTATATACAGTATATGGAAAAAGTAGGAGAAATAGAAGTACGTGCTAGTAGTGTGGGTTTCTTACAGTTTTTCTGAATTGCTAAAACACATTTTTTGAAACAATCACTCGTTTTCTCAAAACCTTAAACACAAATCCAAATTGTCAAACTAAATTCAAAGAACTGTCAGAACAAAACACAAAACAATTCCTGACTCTTATAGCAAAAGTGAACAATTCCATCAAAACCATTTCACATGTACTTAAAATCTAACTAACCTTTCAAATCATACACACGCAAGTCTAAAATATAAAACACTAGAGAGCATTCATTAGACCCTACCTTAAAAAATAGAAAACACAACACCAGAGCCGGCACCAGACCATAACTAATAGGGGGGCACGTGGCTTCCAACGGGGGGCACGCAATAACAACAATAACTTGCAAAAACAAGGCATTAAAACAACAAATACAGTGCAAGCACACATTCATACAACTGGTACAGACTGTCAGCTCATTTCCTGTATAAAGTGCAAAAGATCACAAACTATGCGCAAAACTATTTTGAACTCGACTGCGGCGTGAGCGCAAGCTGCAACAACAAACCGCCCTCCCGCGGCGCAAGCCATTGAAATGAATGGGTTTCATAGTGCAGCACACACTACGTCCTAAAAGCCGCTTTACCATAATCACGTCGCAATGCGGTCTATAGCCACATTTCACATTTAAGCTTACGTAAATTAAACAACGCTAACTTACCTTTAAAATAGCTGAAGGCGGCGTGTACGAAGATTAAACTTCTTCAGATGGAGCAGGCGGTGCTGGTTCGTTCTAAATGTTCTAATATCCATATTTTAATACGATCCATAAAATGCCGCGAAAAACACGTTGCTAGTATCAAGTCACAAATGCTAAATACGTAAAGACGCATGAGACGACGCATACAACCAATCAGAGAAACTGGTCTATTTTAATTAAAGAAAACATATATCAACTATATTTTCTTCATTTGATTACATTAAAAGTCATGAAACATTCAATGTTTTTTTTTTTTTATTATTCTTGATATATATTAAATTAATAAAAAACTTTGTAGGGGGGCATAACAACCTGTTTGGGGGGCACGGCCCGCAAATGCCCCCCCTTGACGCCGGCCCTGCACAACACCCAGGACATCTGCTGACAGAAAAATACATGTTTATTGTAAATAACAACACACTTTACAAATACTGTTAAAAAGCTCTCTTACTGTAATCACAAGTTTAGTTCAGTAAATATAGTGAATACTTTACTGTAAGTACTGCAAGTAATAGTCAGTTTTCAATATTACTGTAAACTAGAGCTGCAACTATCGACTATTTTTTCAACCGATTAATCTATCGATTATTTTTTCGATTAATCGAATAGTCTAATGATTTTTTTATACATATAATTCCCCAACAAATAATAAATGTAACATCTGCCATTAACGCTAACATTTTATTTAAGCATTTTCTTAATTAAACAAACACACAAACCAAAATTTTCAACATGAAAAATAAAGTGGCAGTGCCACTTTAAAAGAGGCATTATTCACCTTAAACAATAAAATAGGCATATATTAATATTTTAAACATTAGTTTATGATTAGTACATGCATTAACTCAGCATTAGTTCAGACTGAAGTAAAAATAAGTTCATTGTGATTCATGAACCCTTATATAAGATGTAATTTTATTACTATTAGTAGTACTGCATTCTCATTTAACTTTAACATTTAACTTTTCTTAAGTTCCGGGTAAAAAACAAGTTCAGTTAGTATGATCTTCTAATATTTTATAAACAGTGTTTACGCCGCTGTTACTTTAAATAAACGCATGTCAGGAATACCTTACAACAGGGGTTTTCAAACTTTTTGTGTGTGTGGACCACTATTTGTAATCAAGAATTTTCGCGGACCACCTTATATTACTAATAATATTTTATAATAATAAAATGTGTCCACACAAAGTCCTGAATTAATCTGCACATCTAAATAGTCTTACTAGCACTAAAACTATAACTGGTCATCACATCAGTACAACAGGTTTCTTAACCTTATATCATTATTATTTATATACAGGCACGTGCACACATAGACATCAAAGGGGGCTTGAGCACCTGCCCTTTTTATTCCTGGAGAGAAAGTGCCCTTTTTTTCTTGGGTGCTTTAAAAAAAATAATAATTATATGATGTTTATTCATATAACAACTGATGTCTGTCTGTTTCTTGTGTTTTTTACTTTTTGCTTATTTAATTTAACATGAATTTATTCAGGAATCATTTAAATGAGATTTAAACTCTTATATAAAGAAAAACAGCGCTATTTGTGGCACACAAACGGTTAACAGATGAGTCCCGCCTCCAAAATTCACATCGCTAATATGATTGGCTTTACCTTTCTTAAGTCCCGCCTCTCTAACTTACTTTGCTTTATGATTGGTTTGTCTACACTCGTGCTGCATCATTCGGGCTTCAAGCGTCAAAGCTCAGCCTGAAGGAGACGCGATCATGTGCATGATTATGCAGGCAGGCTACCGGTAAGTGTGTGAGGAAGAAAGCATTCTTATATTAACAGTTTCATGCACAAAATATGGGACAAGTTGTTACACATAACGATTCAGGGACATTGTTTTCCACGACAATCCCATATTAACCTGAAGAGTTGCAAACTTGTAACAGTATAGTGTATGTAGTTTAAATAGACTGCTCATAAAATAATAAAGCACAAACAATAAAATAATTGCTAACTGCAGTAGTAAGCTTTTTTGTTTGCGTTTTTTGTAATGGCTGTTAAATAAGTATAATGTCTTATACTGGAGTGCTGGAGTAGATTGGGAAGAAATCTGATGGTTCAGTATTTTACTTGCCCAAGTCTGAATTTTCACTGTCATCACAAAAAAGTAAAATATAAAATACAAATAAAATAGGGCTAATCTATATTTGTTGTTTCTGACATGTGTAACCCTAATAAATATGAAACCTAAGATTAAAGGTGCCATAGGATGTGTCGTCATAATATGTTAAATTGTTCTTTGACCATTACATAGAAGGTATGTGGCTTTATTAAGTGCAAAAATTATCCATAAACGTTTTTACATGTCTATTTACAACCCTAGAATTTGTCATTTTAATTAAATGGTCTATTTTTGCCCTATCTGAAAGGGTCATGAATAATAATGTTGAGCTCTGATCTGATTGGCTCTGCTCTGAGGCTCATGCCAGAAGCTCACATTAGTAAACAGACCTTATATTTTGAGCCCTTATCAGACAAAAATACATTTTGAGTAACAACTAATCAGCTAAACGCTAGCATATGATATAGCATTTATTGGCATGTAGCGCTAACTCAGCAGTCACAACTTTGTTTTTAGCATTTTAACAAATTTGTAATTAATGTGTAATTTAATGTTTTCAAAACATGCACATTGTGTAATGGCTTCCTTTGCTGCTCTATAGACCTAGAATACTAAGGAGACCATGGTGTCTGTGTGAACTGATTATTTTGTAGACATCTTTTGAAAATGAAACAATTGCGTGAGTTTGAGGAAGATAAAATTAATTAACTTTTTTAATAATTTTTTAAAAAAGGAAGTCAGAATTGTGTTAATATATATATACCCTTTGTTTAAGAAAAAAGAAAAAATATACATAATTATGAAAGGTGCCCTTAATTTCACTTGAGCCCCTGCCCCTCAAAATGTCTGTGCACGTCCCTGTTTATATACATATTCTTAGTGTTGGGAAAGTTCACTTTCTACATGAACTAGTTTAGTTCACAGTTCACAAATTTTAAAATGAACTAGTTCAGTTCATAGTTCATAATTGAAAATGTTAAACTAGGTCACAGTTCCAAAAATGAACTAATTTATAGTTATTTTTTTCCCATATTATTTTTTTTAAATGATTGCCATTATAGCCCATATAGAACCACCACAGACAGCAATTATTTGATCAGTTTTAACACTGAAGCTAAATGCGTCAGATTCCATCTTTATGTCCAACTTTAAATCCTTATCCAACCAGTGTTTACATTAGCATTGACTGTCTTTTAATTTTTGTATTTGCTTACACATACCTTAAGAAGGCTAGTCGGGTGGGGGTCGCACCCCGGGTGAGCGCTGCGAGGCATTGCGTGTATGACAACTCGCAGGTATTGCACACCACACGTGCACGTTAAATAGCGTGAGCTTAGTCAAAGTCTAATTCAAGATCCGGAATATGCGTTAGCAGCCTATGTTAATCGTTAATGATTTAGGACAAATATGATGTTATTTAATGTTAAACTATTTGAGTTGCACGGCAGGAATTTCAGGAGCGTCTGTGTTGTTGTGATGACGCATGCAGCGTGACTGGTGAACACCGAGTGGTGGCGGTGTTGCCAGATTGGGTGTTTTTTCCGCTACACATTAAGGCCTGTTTACAGTGTGTTTTAGTCGGGTTTTCGCCTGGAAGAATATACAAATCTGGCACCCTATTGAACGACGTTAAACTGAGAGAGCGTGCCGTTCACAGGCACCAGAATGAATGAGTTCACAGTAACGTTTATTAGGCAGCAGTACACGTTCGCCCAAAATATGAACGAGTTTGTATATTAAAATATACATATTCTTATTTTGCCTTTTCACGGACCACCTGCAGTACCCTCACGGACCACTAGTGGTCCGCGGACCACAGTTTGGGAATGGCCGCCTTACAAGACGAGCTTCTGTATATCTGCGCACATATTCGCAAAAAAGACGTTCATTGGGAACTCCGCACTGCCAGCTGGCTTTCAGTGCACGCGGGCACATGCCTATCAGTTCTCAATGTGACAGTAACTTATTATTTCATAACTTCTTAATATAAAAACATGTCCTGCTCTTTATTTACTGTTTCAACATACTGCCCAGGGTTGTTTCAAGATGGTTGATTGACAATAACCCAGCAATTGGATTAAAACAACCCAGCAGTTGGGTCATTTTAACCCGGCAGTGTGTTCTGTCCAATAGTGACCCAGCCCTGAGTTAAAAACAACCCAGCAATTTTTAGAGTGTATGATTAAAGGCTGCACAACTTGAGAATACGGGAAAACAATGGCCCGTGTCGATTCAAAATGACGAGCTTATTCACAAATTCAGGACGACTTCAGAAATGTTTGGAAAATTGTAGCTTGTGTGGAATCTACCGCACTACTTGGTCAAAAAAGAGCTTAGCTACTAAAAAGCTATTTGATTTATAAAGCAGCTAAGCTTCCACCAAGTTACTGAAAAATGTAGTTAAACTACTAGCTTCGCTACTTGTAGTGAAGCTACTGCCCGGCACTGGGGAGGGGGGCTTGTGAGCAAACCAATTGGTCGGGTCATCGATATGTCCAGGTTTTCTATCAGACATGGGTGGCAACCCTACCACTCACTCGGGCAAACAATCAACATTTGGTGATAGGCGCTATGGCAGCTGTCACAGTAGGAGACATTTGACAGGAGGCAATTGATGATTTTTGGAGACAGAAAGACTATATCATCTCGAAGTCACCAAAAGGGCCTTAACTATGCATTGGAGGGTTATATTAATAATTTTATTGTTAAGAAGGTCTATGAAAAGCTTCAGCTCCATGCAAAAATGTACAGGTCACAGTGTAAAGTTGGTCTAAGTTGCATACAGGACAAGCCTTTTACCATCTTTACCAAGAGTACCTCTCCATTTGTTTGGTGCTACAGTATTTACATGAATCATTCAGCACAACATTGCTATTACAAATAACAAATAACATCTGTTATCTCAGTTATTTACAGATACGTTAATGAAGCTAAGTAACATAATGTACATCGCAGCTAGAAGCTAACGTTTTCTAATGTTAGGCTAACATTACGTTAGCGATGTTAAAGATAACGTTCAAATAAGTTGTTGACTTACCTTAGAACAGATGTAGACATCCTTGTTTAATTTTTCCACGTTTAGTTGGTGTTGTGGTCTACCTCATAACTTAATCCAGAGAAGACACTTAAAGTTATCTCATTGAGATGTGGCTTGTGAAAGGGTAAAAAATACACAACGTTGCCCAGCCTCTCGGGATACCTAATGTCGGAGTTGCATGTACCCCATGCCCACCGTTTGACCATTTTAAACTTAAAATGACAAGAAAAAACACATAAAAACGAAACTGCAATGCATTTCAATGGACGTGTAAGCAGAGAATGTCGGAGTGTAATGGTTTAGCTATGCGCACTGTCATTGGCTCATCGCGTTTGGAGGCGTGGCTAAGCCATAAGTCAATTGGCTGCCGATTGTAGTTGTTTTGTTAAAAGGAACCCCCACTAGTGCGTCATGTTGGTCTTTTGGGCATCAGCTATAAAAGGGTGATACAAAAACATTTCAAATGGTTTTGTTTTTATTAAAAAAAGACAAAAATCCGTTCACTCGTAGGCCGCGATAGTTATTTACGTCTCAATGCATTCTGGGAACTGACGTGTAACAGTTGCATACTGCCAATGGATTGCAGCAGTAGTGATTAGCGAAATGAACAAGGCTGTCGTTCAGCATTTTCAGTTTGAACCCGAGCTCACCGTAGGCCTAAATCATGAGAATAGCGTGGAAGACGATAGGCCTGAAGATTATCAGAGAGTTGAGGAAGCGAGAGTGGGGCAAAACAGATGGTGTCTGTGCGGCAACTGCTTGCCAATGCCAAGCGAGAACGTTTGCTGTAAAGAGCTTCACTTTTTGTGTGCTGTCCAGGTAGGCTAGGTATAGGCTAGATCAGACAATCGTACTATCAGTATAAATAATTTAATAAGTCCTAACGACGTCTTATTTTCCCTAAGCAGTCACTATGTTGAACGCAGAAAAAAATAATGGCTGCCTTCATAGCTCAAATTCTGTTAAACACTGTGAGGATTTTTTAAATAACGACAATATTTTATGTATTTATAACTATGCCTTTTTGTAGGAGAGAGCAATTGTAGCATATTAAGGCCTATTTGTCTTCAGGGTTCCTTTTAACAAAGAATGAAGCAAAGTTATCATGTGTTTAAGATGACGAAGGCGGGGGAGATGGAGAGAAAATGGCAGAGAATGCTTTAAAACTGTTGCGGGAGTTAGAGGCACTGTTAAAGTCTTAGCTGTGTAGACAAGAGAGAAGAGACAAGAGTCATTTGTGCAATTTTCTCTTAGCAGCCCTAAGCCTGGAAACGGAGCTTCCGGAGGACATCGGATAGCCACACTCTAAAAACAAACGGTGCTAAATAGCATTAAAATGATTACGAGCCAAGAACCACTGTAGTGCTATTTAGCACCGTTTGTTTTTAGAGTGTATGGTGCAGTACTGGCTGGACTAGTTGTGAGAGGGCCCAAGAATGTCTAAGCAAGATGTTAGGGTAAAGCAGAGTGTGTCAGTAGTAGTGTTGGCATCCAGTGATGAGAACTGGTCAGGGGGAGGGAGTGTAGATAAAACTGCAGATGATAGGTGAGAGGGAGAGAGTGAGTGTAGGCAGGGGCGTCATGCACCAATTTTTTTTTAGGGGGCACAGTGTGCACAGCTCACAGAAATTTGTGCATACACAGACATCAAACGAAATATTATAGAGCTTTCAGTCTTTTCCATGGCACTTACATTTCTAACAATCTGAGCGCCCCTGCCTTTATGCAAAAACCTCCAAAATAAAAGTGTTGACTAACTTTCATATCAAATACTATTCAATCGGAATAATGACATATTGGTATCATATTTACATCTGAAAGGGCATGTTTTATTTAAGTTTTAAAAACAACTTTGTCATTTATACTTTATGTTTAATTGTGTCATTAATGCATTTTGCACAACAACTGCATTATCCTATAAAATTAATGTAATTTTAAATCCATAAAGTATATAAACAACGACAATGACATAAGCTATAGCAATGTGATGGACTTTAATGTTCAATAAAGATTTAAAAAAAAATTAGATAAAATTATTAAAGGAACAGATTATTGCATAAAATTTTACCTCATATGTGACATGTGTGATTCCGCGCCCTTGAACTCTGGCGAACTTTGACGTTGTACCACGATTAATCTAGAAATGTACTAATATAACGTTGAGACGGTCACATTTTAAAGCATACATTTTCTACACAGAGGAGGTTAACTGCACATTACCATACTGGGGTTTGGAAATGTTGTGAGCGTTTCTTACACGTTTTAATTCCTCAGCAAAATGCAGCAGCAACAGCAAAGAGCCCGCGTGAGCACGCTCAGACGCTGATGATGTCTGCGCCTGCACTGTCTGCAGCGCCTGGTGCCAAAATAAAGTAATGTAACATGATCAAAATGGCGAAAATCTCAGAAAAGTTACAAGGATGCAGGCAGCACAGAATTAATAATATTGTGCATATTAAACAGATTAAAAGACAAATAACAAATTAATGGACGCTTCTTTGATTTTGAGGTTGCATGCAAAATCCATTTGGCTAAAAAAAACAAGGGGGCATGTGCCCCCTCAATTTAAATGGACGCCTCTGAGTGTAGGTTACTGATCAGTAGAGGATTCTGTGTCGAGTCTGGGGGTCAGGTTGAGTTCTAGAGTGACGGGAAAGTGGTCGGATATGTGTAGTGAGGTGACACTAAATGGAGCAGTTGCATGTGTATATGAGGTCCAGATCATTAACTGATTTGTTTGTGGCTGTGGTAGAGACTCATTTGAGGTGAAATGAGGCAAACAGATTGTGGAAGTCGACCGCCTGTGACTTCTCTAGGTGGATGTTGAAGTCTCCAAGTAGTACCAGGAGAGTACATCCTCTGGGAAAGATGAGAGAAGTAAATCCTCCAAAAAGTTGCCAAGCTGACCTGGGGGGCAATAAAGAACTACAAAATGTAATTTACTGGGGTATGTGATAGTAACAGCATGTGTTTCGAAAGAGGTGTTTTCAGACAGAGCTGATAGTAAATCGTATTTACATTCTTTGTAGATGAGAAGATCAGTTCCCCCACCCCTCCCTGAAGAGCAATGGGTGTGAGTGAAAATATGTTTAGTGGATAGGGCAGCTGGTGTGGCAGGGTCCATGGGTTTTATCCAGGTTTCAGTGCCAAAAAACCAGAATGACTTGCAATAGCTGTGATGAAGTCTACCTTTTTTACAGCAGACTGGCCAATAGAAAAAAGTATGTGATTGAGTAGTGGTCATGTGGAAAGAATACGCAGATTGGTAGGGTGCGCCACCAACTGCGTGAGACCTGTGGTCTTCAAATAGTAGTAAGGGCGGTGATTTGAAATACATTATTAAATAGTTTGTAGAGGGAACAAGGAAAGAATGAGAAAGGAAAGTCAAAGTAAAAGATTTAAAAGGAAGTGCAATACTGAAGGGCTTTGTCGGTTTCCTTGATAGGTGGAGTTGTGCAGGTGAGTCTTTAGTCTTTGCACTCTTCAGTCTTCACATGATGAGGCTGCCGCGGTGGACTGACCGGTTATATACCGGCCTGATAGAATTCAGAGGACAAACTTTCCAATATTTAAAGGGATACTTCACCGATTTAGCATTCAGCTTTGTATCTGTAGAAACCCGGCAGTATTACTGAATGACCATGTTTCCCTCCCTCATTTCCCCCTGAGAGGAGAGATATCTGCATTTTGGTTCTGCAAAAAAGTCCTCCGATGATGTAATATGACGATTTTTGCATCATCGGAGGACTTTTTTGCAGAACCAAAATGCAGATATCTCTCCTCTCAGGGGGAAATGATGGAGGGAAACATGGTCATTCAGTAATACTGCCGGGTTTCTACAGATACAAAGCTGAATGCTAAATCGGTGAAGTATCCCTTTAACAACAAAGGATCAAACTAGAACGAGACGGAACGAGAACAAACGTGACTTCAACACGTGAACCGATGGTAAACAAAACAGCGTTTCCTAGCAGCAACACTGTGCTAAAATGAGTAAAACAGTAACCAAATACACTTATGCGCTTCTGCATACTTCTGTAGATGAACTGCTTGTCCTGAAGACTTGTATGCCCTATTCCCTTATAATTGCCTTCTACTAAAATGTGACCCTGGACCCAGTCATAATGGTATTTTTTTAATCATCTGAAAGCTGAATAAATAAGCTTTCCATTGATGTATGTTTTTTTAAGGATAGGACAATATTTGGTCGAGATACAACTATTTGAAAATCTGGAATCTGAGCGTTCAAAAAAGTCTATTGATAAATATATTTTTAATATATTTACTGTAGGAAATATTTTTATAGAGCATGATCTTTACTTAATATCCTAATGATTTTTGGCATCATATTTTGACCCATACAATGTATTGTTGGCTATTGCTACAAATAGACCCGTGTGCCTTATGACTGATTTTGTGGTTAGGGTCTCGAATATGTTGTAAGAAACACATTTAATATTTTCATTACTTTAAAAACCTCAACACGTAATGCTCATTTATTCTTCGTAGTCCGCCATTACTGGCTTGATAATGGGAAGTGGTTAGGCGCATGCGATTGTCACGCGCATCTCGTCACTAAAGCCGGTTCCTTGATTAGTAGTAAATCTCCATCAGCTGATTTCAGAGGGAGTGACACTTACTGCCGTAGTACACTGACAAGCAGGGAAATATTGCATTCATAATTGCAGGCGATTCATCCACGACTATGAATGCGATATTTTTCTTCTTATGATTTACTTCTAATCAAGGAACCGGCTTTACTGACGAGATGCGCGTGACAATCCCGTGCGATTTATCGTGCACCCCTAGAACTGATTGTGCTCACAAATAAACTGAACTTAAAAACAAAATGCTGTTGTTTCCGAAACACTGCTCAGTACCCCTGTAGATATATGGTGCTGTAATAAAATACATGAGAAAATAATGCAAAAATAGCATTTAGGTTTTAATATGTTGATCAGAAATTATACATAACCTACATTAATAGAAGATTTAGTATAACCATAAACCTAAAATTAATATATACAAGATACATTTAGCTATTATGAAATGCTTGTATATTAGCACGTTTAGAGTGGTAGCAATGCATGCCTGATATTTTCCCGTTTAATTCAATACCTTAGTCTTCATTCTAGCAGAAAATGTGAGCTCTCTACAACCTCTCATATATAATAAAGTCTCAATGAAAGAAATAAAACCAATGCAATACGATGAATGTCCACCCACAGACTGATTTAAATGGGATGAGATTAAAATGTATTGCTTTTGTGTGTGTGTGTGTGTGTGTGTGTGTGTGTGTGTGTGTGTGTGTGTGTGTGTGTGTGTGTGTGTGTGTGTGTGTGTGATTTTGGTTAGATGACAGTTTACAGTTTGAATTTACAGTTTGACAAAAGCAGAATTTTTGTTTTATTGCGACTGTACACAAATATAAGCAAACACTTTACAGTTTGAATTATGTCCCATATGAACAAAATGACGGAGTATGTATTGTTTTTATGTTTACACTGTTCAATCGCGCCCGCGCCTCTCTCTCTCTCACACACACACACACACACACACACACACACACACACACACACACATTCTGGTTTCCATGTTTTATGGGGACATTCCATAGACGTAATGCATTTTATACCATACAAACTGTATATTCTATTCCCCTTACCTACCCCATTCCCTAACCCCAACCATCACAGAAACCATTCAGCTACTTCACATTTTCAAGAAACATCATTCTGTTTGATTTATAAGCTTGTTTCCTCATGGGGACATCAAAATGTCCCCACAAGGTCACAAAAACACTGCATAGCAAAATCACCAGTGTTAAATTAACACTGCTGGTGTTTATATAAGTAACACCAGACCTGGTGGTCCCCATATAAACACCAGCAGTGTTGATTTAACACTGGTGATTTTGCTGTGTGGAATTCCTATCTTTGTGGGGACAATTGGTCCCCACAACGTGATAATTACCAGGTACACACACACACACACACACACTCACTCACATCACGTCTCTCTCTAACAGTAGTTGCGCATTAAGTTAATTTTCACCCAAGTTTTATTTATTTTTATATTGTGTATATTATATTATAATGTGACGTGTCCTGCTACTACTGGCACTTACAGGACCTCTTGCTGATGTGAAATTAACTCTGTCTGTCCCTCATCATGACCAGGCTGTGGATGCTTACAGGCTTGCAAATTCCGGGAATCCGTGGACCAATCACGGCTAATAGCAAGAAGGCCGACTCTTCTTTTTTTTACACGTAGCAGCATATAAGTGATCGTCCCTCCAGTTGGCTGTTCATATTGTGTTATTAGACTTTTTTGCCGATGGCCGGGCAACGGCCCTCCGTTGAACGACCGTTCTGGACTTTTCCAGAACACACAGATTGCCAATCCGTCCCTGTTTTATATTATGCTTTTTTGAGTTGCTAACTGGCAGTCTCTTGTTCTTTTTGTGTGTAGTGTGATACAGGAGATATCTGTAATACATTGGTAAAATATAACCAAATCTGCAAGCATCTTTCTCAGTGTATTCTCAAGTTAGTGGTGGATCATAATGGCTAAAAGTATTCATAGCGGAATACGTTGTGATAAAACACTAGTTTTTTAAACATAATGCATATGACTTTGGAACAGCTACTGACAGAAAGCGCTCTTTACAGTTTTTTTGGATTGCTTAGCACGATTTTCAAAACAGGGCCCGTGTTTTCAAAACACTACACACAATTAGCACAACCACACACCAAATACGCAAAACACTACAGATCCTTTGAATAATTAATCACTCTTGTAAAAACTATACACTTCTGTTTAAAAAGCACACTTTGTTTACCATATGAAACACACACGTTTCACATTACTATTCTCTGTTTGCATGAGGTACACCTAAAACACTTTTAGCACTTCTACTTCCCTATGATTAGAGGAGGCAAACACTACACTACACAAGACCAATGTTGCAGACTGAAGAAACTCATTTATTTGTCAACACGCCCAAAATGTTGACATGGAGATTCATAATATTGTAACAAAATGTCACTTTACGTATTGTACTGTAAGCAAGACACCTTGGTGTCATTAGCAAGACACCTTGGGAAGAAATGTTTTGAATGACGAATCCATCCTTGCATTGCTGCTACCTCCATCTGGTCACAGGCCTCCTCCATGGCTTGGATGAGGGGAACCTCAGCCTGGAGATGGAGACCATATACCTTCCACCGCCATGCCGAGAAGGATCTATGGGGTTAAGGAATGGAGAGTATGGTGGAAGATTTAGGATGGTGAAATGTGGATGTTGCTGAAACCATTTCTGAACCAGAGAAGAGTGGTGGAAAGACACATTGTTCCAGACAACAATGTATTGCATATGATCGATTTGATTTGCTGTTGTTATGTTGTGCAATTGGTCCAAGAATGTAAATATGAGTGCTGTGTTGTAAGGGCCCATATGGGCATGGTGGTGGAGGACCCCATTCTGTGCAATGGCTGCACAGAGTGTTATTTTACCCCCACGTTGCCCTGGGACATTGACTTATAGCCCTGTGGCCAATGATGTTTCTTCCCCTCCTTTGTGTTCTCATTAGGTTGAACCCAGCCTCATCTACATACCTGTAAATGAACTCATGCTGGATCTTCTCTCCATCCATTCATAAAACACTTGTAAAACTGACAGGCAAAATAGACAACGTGGTCAACCAGTGTTACGCGGATCTCATTTGTCAGATTCGGTCCTCTTTGAGCACCACCTTGTCTACCTCTACCTTCAGCATGGCCTCCATCTCTTCCTCTGTTGATTCCTCTTCCTCCCCTTCCTCCTCCTCCTTGTCCTCCTCCTCGTTCTCCTCCTCGTCTTACTCTTTCCATTGTGCTTGAAGACCGATGAACTCACACTGTACTTTGCTGCCTTCATTTTTTTGTTAAATCAACTCAGAAGTCATGTCAACAGAGATGAGTTGTCACAACTTATAATATGTGGTTGAGAAAGGTCAACTTAATTTTATAAGTTATAACAACTCACATGTAGTTATAACAACTCATCTCTAGTCAAGATAAATAATAGTAAGTTGGAATGACTTGTAAATCTGAGTTGATTCAACAAATTTACAGTGCACCTGCTGCTTTTTATAGCGATTATACACCTGATTGGTGTGTCTCCAATTAAGCAAACAAGTGTTTGCACACCTGATGACTGTGTTGAACCAATTGTTTGGACGGTGCTATAATTTGACAGTCAGTGCTTTGGTATTGCAAGGAAGTGACTTCATGATAGATTTTTGTGTGTAATGTATGTTAAGTGTGTTTAGTGTTTTGCAAATCACTGTGTGTAGAGTTTTGCAACAAGTGTGAGGTTGACAAAGTGCTTACAGTTGTGCAAATATGGGCTGATGTTTTGCTTCTTGAGTGTAAGGTTTTGCTAATAGTGTACTACTTTAATTTTGATATGTCAGGAATCGAAAAAAAAAAATGTAATAATGGCCACCTACTGTTTTGCGTGCATTTATATCTCTCATCGTCTGTTTGCCGTATCATTTTACAAATTTACTGATGGAAGACAGTAGGTTTACTATGTTTACCTCAATGTAGCATAATGAAAAGCAAATAAGTGAAAGCAACTGCAAGTGAACAAAAAATAAAATATTTCTTCGAAAACACCTAATATTAAACTTTAGAAGTGAAATATTTGCAGATTTAGCTGGTTTATTTGTATATATTTGTATATATTCTGCTTTTTGTTTTTTACAAAATGTTTTTCAAAAACAAATTAAAGTAAAGATTATATATATATACATATACCAATACCATATCTCTAAATAAATGTATAACTGTTTATAAGAAGCTTCTAAGAACAACAAGTATAACAAAGATACCACTCATAGTTTCATTTGTTGGCCTTGGAAGGCCGCAGACCCTGAATTGGGATGCACCCACTGCGTATGCACAAAGTCCCTCCCCAAGAGGATTTCATTTTTTAACGGTTGATGATTGGCTCTTTTTACTGGAAGGTGGGACCAAAGTGGCCATACTGACCACAATATGACTGACTATTCATATCAATACCAATGAGGCATCTTGTTAATATTACAGTTTTTTACGATCGCTTAGACACTAAAATTAAACTTTTCCCACAATTAGCAAAACCTTACATTCAAGGAACAAAACACAAGGCTGGACATTTTCAGCTTCACACTATTTACAAAACATTACACACAGTGATTTGCAAAACACTAAACACACTTGTATACATTAGACACAGACGTATCAGGATGTCACTTCCTTGCAATTCCAAAGCACTGACAGTTAAATGACCACACTTATGAGCCAATCTGTTAAACACAGCCATCAGGAGCACAAACACACTATTGCTAAATTGTAGACACACCAATCAGGTTTAAGCACTATAAAGATGCAGCAGGTAGGTTCACCTCTTTAACCTAAATAGAAAGAGTCAGAAGATAAGTGAGGGTGAGAGGAGTAGTACACAGAGGAGGAGGAGAAGAAGGAGGTAGAGGCTGAGGAAGACCTGAAGCAGAAGAGGAACGTGGACAAAGAAGAAGATGACCAAACGTATTAAATGAGATTCATGCAACACTAGTGGACTATGTTGTGAACCATGGATTGACACTAAGGGATGCTGGACTGAGAGTTCAGCCAAATCTTAGCAGATATACAGTGGCAACTGTCATAAGGGCTTTTCGACAGGAAAACAGGTAAAATAAGATCTGTCTACAGTTACAGTAATCAGACGCTTATTGTATGAACCATATCAGCACTTATGATACCCCTTCCTGTGACACTGTACAGTAAGTTACATGTATTATTCTCTACATAGAATTAAGGGTTGGGAATGACAAGGAGGAAGGAGGGCATATTCGAGAGAGAGAGAGAGAGAGAGAGAGAGAGAGAGAGAGAGAGAATTGAATTTCAAAACATCTTTAATGTACTTTCTCCAACATTATCTAGTACAAAACATTACCTATGGTGGAGAAAAAACAACAACAGCAGTACCAATAAAAGTATTTGTAATACATTATAAGATCACAATAAAATAGGTGCAAAACACAAGGTTTCATCTAAAACCTCACACAAAGCCCCTTTAACACACCAAATCATCTCAAAAGAAACTAAATCATTCATGGCTTTATAGTAATGAAAATCAACTAAAATTCTAGATTTAATCAAATTAAAAAACACTATATCTAAAACACAATTTGTGTCTTGTTCAATTTTCTTCTTTCTTGTATCATAAATTGCCATCTTTGCTTGACCTAGCACAAAGTTCAGCAACTGACACCTAAAACGATGTCTCCGAGTATATTTAAAACCACAAATGAAAGTTTCCAATGAAAAAGATTCCTCAAAAGATAAAAACAAATTTTGCAACACATTAAATAAAGGCGTTAGCCTAAAACAATGCATAAAAGCATGAAAAACTGTTTCCCTCTGAGAACAAAAGGGGCAACCATGAGTAATATCCGAATTTAAAACTGAGATAAAAGCATTGACCGCAATTGCGCCATGTAAAATTCTCCATTGCAAATCTCCCACTTTTTTAGTTAATGGTGACTTATATAATATTCTCCATTCTGGTTTTGTATCTTCCTTCAATTGAAGGATAGTACGCCATAGTGTGTCAGTTTTACCATCTAAAAACTTTCTATTTAGAGATTTAACACAGTTCTTGTACAATGTTCTTCCAGAGGCTGAAACATCCCCTAGAAACAATAGAGTCTCAACATTTAAAAAAGGCCCTTTACACTCATCCAGATCTGGTAATAACCACATAATGGAAAAAGGGTCCTCACAGATTGAATGAGCTAAACCCCTCGAGTAGTTCTCTAACAGTTCGTGTTCCTCAGAATTAAGAACAGACTTCCATTTCTCAAGTAATTTTGCCATCAGGCGTGTTGACTTTATTCCTAGATGCTTAGCGACTAGGTCAACATTTCCAAAGTCTGTTCCAGATAAATGTATAAGATGACCGAGGGTTATTACTCCAGAGTTTAAGAGAATCTTATCAAGAGCAGGAAAATGTCCATTGTTTGTGATATCCAAACGTGAGCCGTAAACCAAAGGTTCCTGAAACAGCCAGTACAATGATGTTGCATTACTAAGTCTCTGCACTTTAAACAAAGACCAAACTTTAAAGAGATTCCTGTAAAACACAGGCAGTGTTGTAAGGTCCGACTTATGGAGTTTTAACCAAAACAAAGGCTTGTCCAAGTTCATCTGCTTAAAACTTCTTAAAATGGCAAAAGCTACAGCTATCCAGTTTGATTCCATTGATCCAGAAAGGAGCCTCTGTACAAACTGCAATCGAAAGGCCGCTAGTCTGCTTTGAAGATCCATAAGTCCATGACCTCCCTCTTCTTTGGGTAGGTACAAAACAGCTTTTGGCACCCAATGCAGTTTATCCCAAAAGAAATCAATCAATATTGATTGAATTTTTGCCAGAAAGTCAGCTGGAGGGTCGACACAGATTAGCTGATGCCAAAGGGATGATGCTATCAAATTATTAATTATCAAAATACGCCCTTTGTACGATATCTTGGGGAGTAAAAATTTCCACCTTTCTAGTCGACCCATGACTTTTTCAATTACTCCCTCAAAGTTTTCTGTACAATTGTGTCATTTCCTAGGAAAACTCCAAGGTACTTAAAGCCATCCTTTGTCCAAGTTAGTCCATCTGGCAGGCTGGGTTCTCCATCTGACCACTTCCCAACCAGTATGGCTTCACTTTTAGTCCAGTTTACATTAGTAGACGAGATCAGTTTAAAATCTCTTAAGGTTTTTAACAACACATCTATATCTCTTTGACCGCTTACTAAAACAACAACATCATCAGCATAAGCAGATAATTTAAAAACATTTGTACAATTTGGAAACCTCAGTCCACACAAATCATTTCTTAAACTATTTAAAAAAGGCTCTATTGCTAAAGAATACAACATACCAGATAAAGCGCACCCCTGTCTAATACCTCTATAGACTTTAAAAGGAGCGCATAAGTCACCATTAACCTTTAAAATACTTTCAACGTCACTGTACAAAACCTTTATCATTGCAATAAACTTTGAATTAAAACCAAAAGCAGCTAAAACATTCCATAAATAATCATGTTCAATTCGGTCAAACGCCTTTTCTTGGTCTATTGACACTAGACCAAAATCCAAGTTAAGATCATTACCAATAATCATTATATCCCTAATAAAAGAAATGTTGTCAGAAATTCTTCTACTTGGTATACAATACGTCTGATCAGGATGAACAACTTGCTCTATAGCTTCACTCAATCTGTTAGCCAAAGTTTTAGAGAGTATTTTATAATCACTGGATAATAAACTCACCGGTCTTCAATTTTTAACATCATTTAAATCTCTTTTTTTCGGCAACAGGGTAATCACTGCTCTACGGCAACTAGTGGGTAACCACCCACTAGCAAAACATTCATTAAGTACATCCAGTAAATCTTGACCCAAATCTTGCCAAAAAGCCTTATAAAAATCAACCGGTAAACCGTCTATTCCAGGAGATTTACCACATTCCATTTTTGGAAGGGAATTTTCCAGTTCACCAAGGGTTAAAACTTTACTAAGTTCAAAATTAGCTTCTTCAGATATCTGTGGCAAGTTATTTAAAAATTCATTATCAACATTAAAACCTACTAATTCACTTTTATATAAATCCTTATAAAACTCAACAGCCCTCTTTCGAATATCAATAGGATTAGACAACAGTATACCACTCTCTGAGCGTAAGGTATGAATAAACCTTTTTTGTCCATTCTTTTTCTCCAAGTTAAAAAATTTTTTTGAGGGAGCATCCATTAATTCAATGCTCTGAAATCGTGACCTGACGAGAGCTCCTTGTGTAGTAATTTCTAACAGCTCAGCTAAAGAGCTTTTTTTCTTCTTAAAGGTATTAAAATCAGTTGTATTATCTGAAATCACATCATGTGTTTGAAGCTCTACTAATTCTTTTTCTAGCTTTTTCCTAGAGCAGGTTATGTCCCTAGTGACGTTGTAAGTATATTGTTGGCACAATTGTTTGACTTGCACTTTTGCTAGGTTCCACCATTGTTGTAAAGACAAAAAAGATGATTTTGTGGTTTTAACATTTTTCCAAAATTGTTTAAAAATAACTTTAAAATTCTTATCACACAATAAATTGTTGTTAAAATGCCAATAAGCACTTTTTGGCTTAATTAAACCTAAAGTAAACACACACTGTACCATGCTATGATACAAAAACCTACTGGAATGATTGAGCAACCTCTAAAAAAACTAAGATGATGCTTAAAAGTATAAAATCTATCCAACCTTGCTAAAGACAAAAAATGATCATAAGCATGAACCCATGTGTATTGTCTCTGACTGCCATTAAAATATCTCCATACATCAACAATTTCATGACAATTTAATAACTGAATGAGCCGTCTGCGCGATAGCATATGTGGCTCTATATGATTTCTATCCAAGCTGTGCTCAGTACAGTTAAAATCCCCACCTAAAAATAACAACTCTGTAGAATCACAGCTACACAAAACTTCACAAAGAGTGTCCAAAAAAACCATTCGCTCTAATGCATTATTTGGAGCATAAACACATAAAAAAACAAAAAAACGATCTTCAAATTGGGCTCTAATTTTTAAAAGTCTCCCTTTAATAATTTCCTCTATCTGATAAGAACAGGGAATAAAATTTTTAGAAAACAAAATAGCAACCCCACCACTAACTGAAGACAAGTGACTTAAGATAGAAACACCATCGAACTCTCTTGCCCAATCAGCTGCATTTATTGCGTCACTATGAGTTTCTTGAACAAACACAACATCCATTTTGTTTTGTTTTATTACTTCATACAATTGAAAACGTTTCCTGTTATCCCTTGCCCCATTTATATTTAGAGAAGCAATAAAAATTTCTCCCATAAATGAGGAAAGAAAAAGCCCTAGCAAAACGAAATCAAAACATGTATGATTTTTATGTACACTGTTAGATGTCGCTGTAGATTTAGCAGTACATTACTGTAAAAATCCACAGTACTATACTGTATGTGTACATTACAGTACAGTACTGCAGTTCATAATGCATTCTGGGTAAATTTGTTTGAGCGGGAAAATTTTACAGTATATTTTGGTCTTGATGTAACCTTGCTGTAGCCATTGCTGTAATGTGCCAGGTGTACTTGCAATAATCAGAGAAAGTGCGCCAACGTCAAATCACACAGAGGGAGAGAGAGCACAACTCCTGGCTGCAGCTGAAGGAGGACGATTGATTTCTGGCAGTTCGGTAAGTTTGAAATATTTCTGTTTCATGAAAACTTAATTTTTAGTTTAAGAATGTTGTCAATAGTTTGTCACAATATTGTTTTAAACGTGCAATGAGAGAGAAAAACGGTCGCCAACAAAGTTTCAATCTCCCTCAGAAAGTAAGCTTACACACAGATGTCTACCGCTGCTTTAACTCGCTTTACACCTTTTTTTTTAATGAATATAGGGTTGTTTTAACTAAATTATGAGGGTTTTGGTGAGTTTATATTGTGTTGAAAGTGTGGTGACAATGAAACTATTTTTAACGAAATGGACAAAGACAACCCGCCAGCGCGGTCTTGCGGTCCCAGCATAATGGTCGTTTATCTCGGCGTTTCATCCGTTCAGTTAGCGTCAGAGAAAAGTATTAAGTTCGACTGTTTGGCAAGGCTGACTCGTGGTTGTAAACAGTCAGGACTTGTCACACCGTACACAGCATACTGTAGTACTGAACTCCTCCACAGAAGTGAAAACAAGAAACCTCATAACTGGATACATGCATCGAACTCATCGCAGCTTTAACTTCTACCAAATATCATTCAGACCTGGGCTCATCTTAATATCAGATGAACGAAAGGGATTGCCGCGCGTATTGTTGTTGTTATTATATTACGGTATATCATCAAAAGCAGAGAATATCTTCTCTAAAGCGTTTTACACGTCCAGTAAGTTGTCCAATACATTTTTATGGCATATTGTTTCCACCACTTCAGATGCATTACACGCTGTATATAAGTTTCCAAAACACATCAAATCAATGCACGAAAAGAGAATGGGCTCCGCATTTACGTACCTTTGTCTTCTCGTCTCTGTCATCTGATCCTTCATCTCTGGATGTAAAATACGGTAGTCCATTATAACATCGTGTAGGAAACTGGCATCACCAGGATTGCTCAGATTTAGGCGATCATGTTTATCTTTAAAGTGAGCAGCTAGCTACTTGTTAAAAAACTTTGCGTGACATAGTGTTACACCGCAGCCGGTCCGGGTAAAACATTAAAGGGACAGTCCTTTTACCTTGTCACTATAAATCGCTATTTTCTGCACTAAACGAGACATTTTCAGAGATTTTCTGTAGACAAGATGTTATAATTAAAAAAAGACTTATTTAGATATTTATATATAATATATAATATAACAACTAATATATATATATATATTTGTTTTACAACTGACTTAACACTTACAGTAATGTTTTATTTGTTAGCATAGCATGATATTAGATTTAAACACTTAATACATTTTTAAATCAATCACTTTGTCTCTGCACAATGAACATTATCAAATATTATTAATGTTGTAAAATATATTGTTCATTGTTAGTTCATATTAGCTAAGGCATTACCAAATGTTAAGGAATAAACTCTTATAGTAAAGTGTTACTAAATTTTCTTTTACCATTTCCTTCACAATGTCTACTTATTTCTATGGCTAACAGATTTTGTAACATTTGTCTTTTTTACAGTCTTACCATTGCTTGTAAGCTGGATTGGGTAAGATGGATCATCTTTAAAGGCACCAGGCAAGTACATGATGTACAGTTACAAGTCATGTATTTTTTCGACTGCAATATTAAATGCTTTCACGTCACATGCAAAATTACACAGGAATGTGGCTGACTTTTTATTTGTAGTTTACATGAGTGTCCTTGCACTTTTATAGGAGTTAAGGCAGATGTGGAGGCACAACGGGTGATACCAGACACACACCAAGCACATTATGTTTGGTAAGTTTGTACTTTACCACTACAGCTTCTTTAAATACCCATGTATACACTCATTCACTCATTCACACACAACACTGTAACACGACCATACACAACATGTACACAATTGTCTTAGTTTGCCATGTAGAAATATACAAACAGAAATATTCAGACTTTGGTTATAAGAAATTTAATTTAATAATTGTATTTATTTAGCAGGGGTGTCCCTGGACTTTATTGACAAAAGATTTTGTTTTCAGAATAAAAAGTTGTGTCCAAATCAGTAACAATTGTACTTTCTGTTCAGGACATTCAATCATGACATGATCCAGGTGGATGCTGTCCATTGAGGAAAGAGTTTGTTCAGCGGTAAGTGAATCTTCTGTATTTTAATGTAATTAGGTGTGGAACAGTAGAATAAGAGCAAAAGGTTTCAGAATAGGAGTAAATTCAAGGCTGAGTTTAATTTTTTAAGAATCTTTTTCTATCTTATATTTGTTGACTTAATGTTTATGATATTTCTAACAGGTTTCTGGATAGAATTAAGTCCAAAGATGGGAAAAAGTGCACATCCAGTCCAGACAAGGAGCAAGCAAAAAGACAAGGAACTTGGTGCAGAGAAAAGCTGTGGCCATTGACCCCCATGTGAACAGCTTCATGCAGTCGCTGATTGAGTTCGAATGGACGACTTCAGTAAAGGCCACTGTGGTCTGTCTGCCACAGTTTAATTTTTAATTTATTTTTAGTGTTCAATGAAATTCAAGTAGAATATTTAAAACTATGGGCCAGTGTTGTTTTTACCACGGTGAAATGTTACCTTTTAGTCGATGATGGACTTTAAACTGAAAACTTCAAACTATGGAACAGTGTTCTATTTGCCAGAGTTAAATATGTTACAGCAGGGGTCTCCAAACTTGTTTATACTTGTTGATTTTATTTTATGTTACTTGATTATATGTTTATTATTGTTTAAAATCTTGTTTTAAATATGTTTGTTTCAATTAAATGTTTTTTTTAATAAAATTTTGATACAAACATTGCTTGGATTGCCTTTTAATTCATTATGTTTTAATTTAGCATTTTTACCATATTAATAACTATAGATTTAAACCTAAATCTCTAGCTATTTTATATAATATTATTGTATTAACTGTAATAAGTAATAAATAGTATTTATGGGTCAATATAGACATTACAGTAAATTACTGTAAAAATAGACTACTGTAATAAAATATTGTAAAATTACAGTACAGTACTGCTTTGTAACTATACAGTACTAGTTTGTGTACTGTAAAATGGTATTACAGTACAGTACTGTAAAACCAAAATACAGTAACTTACTGGCAACCGTGCTGCCAGTACCGTACTGTAAAAATACAGGGAAATCGTTAACAGTGTATGGTTAACATTGTGACCAGACTGAGCATTAAGCTTAGAGAGGATTTTCTTTAAATGATAAACTTCTTGATTAGTGAAGCTCCCTTCGCTTTTAAAGAGTTTAGCCTTCTCAATGAACTGAACTACATCAGGAAAAAATTCCTCAATACGGACTTTTCTTGCATTCTTTGTCTGTTTCAGAAAAGATTTAATGTCATCCACATTATAAATCTGATTTGAAAAACCACTCGCAGGTAGCGAAACACGCCACACTGCATTCAGAAACGTCACTTTCACTTTCGGTATCAGTTGGACTCCAATCACACTCATCCATCATTTTCGCTTGTTTTTCAGTGCGACGCTGTTTTAAGCGTCTTTTTTGAGGTGTCTTAAAAACAGCTTCCTTCAATCCAGTCACAGATACTTGGTTTTCCTCAATACTTGTAATAAGCTGTTCAACAACTTCAGCAGCATCACTACTATTTTGCGCATCATTCAACCGATCCGCCGACTCCACGTTATCCGAAACTGCGCCCTGTATCTCAGCCTCATTAACAGCTGAACTTTCCCCTTCAGGACTATTCTCTGTTGGCGCTACCCTGGCCACTGTAGCCATCGCTACCTGAACCCGACTCGGCCCAGGTATTTCTGCATCAACAGTATTTGCCTGTCTTTCCCCGGGGGCATCAGCTCTGACCGGACATGCGCGAATCAGATGTCCCATCTCACCACAACCGAAACACTTCATACTGTTCGTTGTGGCAAAGATAACATAATTATAATCATCATGCCGAAAATTTAGGGACAGATCTAAATCATCTAAATTATCCTGCAGAATCATATAAACGTAACGCCTAAATGATATCACATGCTTTAACTGCGGTGACTTGCACCCAATTGGGATCATTTTTATTTGAGACACCAGTCTACCATATCTTGAAAGCATTTTGGCCAGAACTTCATTTGCAATGAAAGGCGGCACATTAGACAGCGTTACTTTTTTTGCCGGAGTTGAAAGAGGGAGTACTGACGTAAACATCCCATTTATTACAATCCCGCTATCAACCAGCTGATTTGCCAACTCAATTGTTTTAACAAACACAACTATAGCTTTGTTCATGCGGGACGCTGACATAATATTTTCACATCCAACTATTTCACCTACTGCCAAACTACACTCTTCTATACTCACATCTGAGTCTACTTTTACCCCATGACGTCGAGACAGAAAATTAAATCCCCCGCCACCTGAAGCCGCCATGCTCCAACTATAAAGCCTGGAGCAAACGCTCCAGTGCAAACACCACCTCTTTACACTACACCTATCACCAAATCTACAAACTTAACCTCAAAAAAAAAAAAGAAAGAAAAATAGAAAAGATAGAAAAGTTTAAATCTCTCGTACCTGGCACAGCAGCCAAACACTCACACTCCACGCTCCGCCCACTCACCCCGCTCATGCGCACAGAGAGAGAGAGAGAGAGGTAATAAGTATATCAGGCTGAGAGAACTACAAGCAAACATTTTCGGTGACCATGCCATATCCAATAATGTCCATCAGGTATCTTAGTCAACACTGGCACGCATCCTAAAAATGACATCAGGTTTAAATGAAACAACAGATTAGCAGATGGATGCTGAGGAAATCCTGCATGAATTCATATAAATTGACGAGGCAGGGTTTAAACTCACAAAAGCAAAAAGGAGAGGCAGAAATATCATTGGCCACAGGGCTATAATCAATGTCCCAGGGCAATGTGAGGGTAACATCACCCTTTGCATTGCCATTTAACAGCATGAGGTTCTCCTCCATCATGCCAAAATGGGCCCTTACAACACAGCTCACATTCTCGCATTTTCGTATTCTGGGACAATGTGTCAGTCCACTGCCCTGCTTTGGTCCAGAACTGGTTTCAACACCATCCACACAGTCAAAGCGCAAGAACTACGCATTTGGTCAAAATTGAGTTAAGAGTTGAAATAGGCTTCGTGAGATCTTTTGTGTCTTGTGACAAGGTCTCCTGGTTCAATTTTGTCCCATTTCAGACAAACATGTGTGCCAAAATTGCAATAACATGTTTGACTGCCTGGTGTAATAACTTTAAGGGCATTTTTCTCGGTTTCCGTTTTTGCGTAGTTACTGCACCTAGCCTTTGGAGGGCAGTATATCTTCCACCATACTCTCCATTTCTAAACCCTATTGAAGAGTTTTTCTGAGTATGGCGTTGGAAGGTTTACGATCTCCAGCCCCAGTCTCAGGTACATGGCCATGGAGGACGCCTGTGACCAAGTTGACGCCGTAGCTGTGCAAGGATGGATTCGACGGTCCTTCCTGCGTTGTCTTGCTAATGAAGATATTGCTTGTGATGTTGATGAAATTCTCTGGTCAGATCTAGCTAGGCGAAGATATAATGTATAGTATGTTTACTGTAGCATTTTTGGTACAATATTGTCAGTTTGTCCAGATTTGTTGTTCTGTTGTTTGCTAAACTAACAGTGTTATGTTCACTACTGTAGCATGACACCTGGACATGTTTGGTTGTGATTCTCCATGTTGACTGATTTGGGTATATGGAGAGAAATCAATGATATTTTCCTCAGTCTGCAGCATTGCTGTTGTGTAGTGTTTGGTGAACTATTGTGTAGTTGCACTTTCTCTGTGTACTTAATTTACAGTACTCTAATCACTGAGAAT
This sequence comes from Paramisgurnus dabryanus, assembly GCF_030506205.2. NCBI lineage: Eukaryota > Metazoa > Chordata > Actinopteri > Cypriniformes > Cobitidae > Paramisgurnus > Paramisgurnus dabryanus. The sequence goes on from NC_133339.1 coordinate 9,167,377, forward strand.
TAGACTTGCTAAAAACTTTTAGGTTAGCAACAGAAGCAGAGGTGTCATGCCCATTCAAATTGAGGGGGCACTTGGTTTTTTTGAGCCAAATGGATTTTGCATGCAACCTCAAAATCAAAGAAACATCCATTAATCAGTTATTTGACTTTTAATCTGTTTAATATGCACAATATTATCAATTCTGTGCTGCATCCTTTTCACTTTTTCCTACTCATTTTGATAGTGTTTTGATCGTGTTACATTACTTTAGTCATTATTCCGATTGAATAGTATTTGATATGAAAGTTAGTCAACACTTTTATTTTGGAGGCTTTTGCATGAAAGCAGGGGTGTTCAGATTGTTTGAAATGTAAGTGCCATGGAAAAGACTGAAAGCTTTATAATATTTCGTTTGATCTGTGAGCTGTGCACACTGTGCCCCCTTAAAAAAAACTGGTGCATGACGCCCCTGAACAGCGGTGTGTAACTGGTTCAAAAAGTTTGAAGTCTAATGAAATGTGTGTGTTTCGTATGGTAACAAAATATTGGTTTTATAAAGTCGTGTATAGTTTTGAAAAAAGTGTTTCATTTTGCAAATGATCTGAAGTGTTGTGCTACTTTGGTGTAGGGTTGTGTTAATTGTGTGTAGTGTTTTGACACACCGGGCCCTGTTTTCAAAATTGTGCTTAAGCAATTGAAAAAAACTGTAAACATCTTTGACTTAACTGACCTCTGGAAGAAATACCTTTTTAAAATGTTGCAATTTCCTAAAGACAATGGACGATGGTGAGCATGGATCACTGTGCAAAGAGAGGTTTGGCAGCTGGGCATGAATTCAAGGATCTGTAGCTAACGTTGTATACATTAATTTTACACAGTAATGTTAGTTCAGTGTAGTAGTTGATTGATATGCTTTTGCTTGTTATCAGAAATAATCTACTCTAGAGGGGTTGTTATTGATTCTATGTAGAAGTCTACCGGATGTTAAGTTTGGGCCACAAAAGCCGTTTGTTTATGTTGTGGCCGCTTAAACCGTTTATAGTAGAACAGGAGATTTTAGAACCCCAGTGGACCTTGTGAGCTCTTATGGCAGATCTCAAGCAATAATAAAAGATAAAGGAGGATCCTGGTAGGTTATGCTCTGTACTTAAATCATTAAACCGGTTTCCCATTTTCCTAGAAAACCCAAGACTTATTGTCCACAAGAAGAACTTTGGTTATGAATTAACAGAGTGTGTGAGTGTCATTTAGGCATGTCAGATGGATAGCAGATTTTTGAACTGGGTTTTGCAGTTCTCAGAGGGATATTGCAATAAATTAAGGTCCCCGATTTATTAAACGGGAAAATTAGCATGAGAGCACACAAAAAACAGATGGGAGTTGAAATATCTGCGGGTTATTAACTAAAAAGGTGCAAATTAAATAACAAGGGCACAACAGCTCATTTCCATAATGACCAACGCAATCTACTAAGAGCAAGCGCAAATTAGTTCAGAGTTGCAAATAAGCAGAGCTGATGAGGTGCGGGTGATCTACTGTGATTGAGGCACAGCTTGTTGTAACCTGCACTCTAAAAATGGCTGGGTTATTTTTGACCCATAATGGGTAAATATTGGTCAGAACACAAGCTGGGTTAAAAATGACCCCATGCTGGGTTTCACGAGTTTACACTTACAAAAAATTCTGAACAGGGTTATTAATTTGCGTATTTGGCGTGCTGTCTGAGGAGAGGGCTCGGAGCTCGTTAATGGCCTGAGCCCGAGAGAGGGTTCCTGGTTCGGCCTTAGGCCCACTCTTCATTCACCTCCAGAGAAACTGAGCTTCCATGGGCGGGACATAATCGCAGCATTTATCCAATGACCGTCTAGTTTCGAAGCGCTGAAAAAACTGTTCAAAGCAGCCCCATTGAAGTCAATGGAAGCTGGGCTTCAACAGGGAGACGCTACGGGAATGTATGAGATCGAGTCAGCCGGCCTGCTGTATGTAACTGATTCTAAACGAACTCGTCTTTGAGATGAAGGTTTCTAAAGTATTTTTAGTCAATAAAATGTTAATACAATAGTACATATTTGACCATTCATTTTTTTGACATTATAGGGGAAGCCGAGCTTCCCTTGTAGTCTTAAAGAAATCGCCACTGGTAATGAGCAAATGGCTCCTGTTATGACCACTGCAGAAGGATTTACATATAAAAACTTTCTTCTCTACTTAGGACAAAGAGTTTAAGTATTGTCCAATGGTATTGCTACTTCAGACTGTCAAAGGCTTTTTTAGCATTTTAAGATGCTGTGGTGCAAAGTGTGTCTCATGTAGCTGCATTTATGACAGTAAAATTATCTGATCATCCTCATGCACCAAATAAAAAATTTATAATCAAGTAAATCAACGTTTGGCCTACAATTTAACATTTTATAGAGACACGATCTTTAAACGAATCATCAAATTTGGGACTCGAGTCCGAGTCCACATCCCTGGTAATAGTCTCTTCTAACTTTGTGCATCAAACACTTTATACTGTAACAGGGAATAAAGTTATGTACATATCACATTCATTTCTTCCTGAAAGTTTTCAAAATGTGAAAGATGCCTTAACTGGTGTAGACACGAGGCATTTAGCTAAAACAACACAGTGATCAGATAAAGGACATGGCCATATAGCACTATATATTTCTGAATATGAAGTGTGAGATATGACAATGTAATCTTTTATGTCTTTTGTGTCTAGAAGAGTAATACTGCCTCACTGTGAATTGAGGAGTGTGATATTTATCAATTAAGCTAAAATGAAACATTAATATACATTTAATTAATTAACAGGAATGATCAAGAGAAAAATGTACATCCACTACTGCTTTATATCAGCACTGATAATAAGGAAACAATACTGAATCTGCAGGAAAGTGTTTTTTTTTAGCAAGAACAGGAAATACATTTTTATCAGAGATGGGACATAGATCCAAATTAATGCAAACTTATGACCCGCTATACATGCTTTGTTTATGTCATTTGTAAGTCGATTTGGACAAAAGCATTTGCTAAATGACTAAATGTAAATGTAATATATGACACCATTTTCACAGCTATCTTTCTAGGACGTTAAAGGGAAGCTTTTATTTTAAAACATGAAGTGTACAACATAAATAACTATTCAATAATGATGATGCAGCTTCGTAAAAAAATTAAGAAAACCTTTGAACACTTGTTTTCCCCAAATGTGATGTATGTGAATAAATGCCAGGTCATCGTAATGTCTATTCAAGTAGTCTAGACAGACGCTTAATCTCTGTATCTGCCTCGTGCTTGAGTAGAAGTGTAAACCCACACTAGATTTGACTGTCTGTAAATACCAACAGAGATCTAGTGAAACCTAATGCAAGAACAAATGGATCTGAACAGTACAATAACATTACCCGGTTGGCCATTAATATACATAAGATGTTGACATAATGTTTCACACTAACAACCATTATTTCCTCTCTTGTGTGACCAGACCATTTAAAAAGTCCTCAACCTCTAGATATGACTTGTGATTAGCTTTGTCTATCTTGGGTTTGAGTTGTGTTGGATACATGATAAAAAAGTCTAAAAGCCCATTTTCTGTTTTCTGTGGAAACTTCAATGAAAGCACAGTGACAGCTGATGATGAACACACTAATCTGTTAAATTTCTTTTTTACCGTCGACTTGTAAATTTCCTCAACACCTTGAGAATACAATCTCGTATCTATATACAGTAATAAACATTTGGGGCCTGTTTGTGTTGTTGGGGTGTGGCGGCTGATTTACTATGATTTCATTATCTACTATTTACACTGTTCAATGAAGGAAAACCTATTGGTAGAGAATCCAAAATGACATGAGACATGAGATTTAAAGCTTTCATGGCTTCTGGTACATTTACAATGCAAAAAATGTCCCTGTGTCTCTGATCCCCTATTAGTTTATTTCTAAGATGGCTGTTCAGGCCTGATGATCTACGTATTTCTCTTACCCCACAAGAACAACTAGACAACTTCATCTGAATGTTTCATTTTGTGATAAAGAGTTTTAAACTGTGTTTCAATAAACAACGGTTGCTTCTCACTTTATTCTGATTTGAAGACATAATGTTGTTGCCAAATACAAAGTCATAAAAATGGAAACACAATCATTTAAATGGCATGGTTATATATAGATATATGGGAAGGGTCTGTGAAGCCACAGAGCTGAGTTGCCATTGTGCTCACATGTCATGTGACCTCCATGTTTTTTCATTTTCAAGAACAAAAGCACAGTGCCTTAATTTAGCTAAAAAGATCCTGCACATTTATCTTGTGTTCATGCTAAATGTTTGTTTAATAAATTATAAATTCATTTTTAAATCTATGAATATTTTAATATATAATTTAATATACAACATATATTTATGTATCATTTTCTCCATGTTAATCTCCAGATCGTGTTGGATGGGCGTGTATGATTGGATTTCTTCAAGTGTTATGGACAGTTTGGAATTGTTTACGGTCATTTGAAGATTGGGGTAAAGTATTAATCATCTGCTTTAATCATCTTCTCTGAGTGATGTTTCATTTACTATCAGCTCTAGTTTATTGTTCTCAAACCTTTTTAGTTCTTCATTTATTCATCATTCATCAATTAAGAAACAAATGATCATTTAATTTATGCTTTCTCAACTTTCAAGACACAGCAATTACAGCTATACAAGTATTCATTATCCTCACATTGTAAACAAAAATCACAGTATTCTTCCTCGTTTTGTTAAAAAAAAACCTTGTTTGCATTATTTCCAGTTTCATATAAAGGCAGTCCCAACTTAAATGTTGTTACTGCATTGACAAGACTCTTAAGTAAGCAGTATGGCTCCACACTGTAATCCAGTTAAAAATGAAAACAGAAATGTAAAACAAAAAAGCAAAAACAAGATATTAATATTGATTAAAGATATTGAATGTTAAGAACGTTACTGTGTTTTGCTGAGAACGTTACTGTGTTTTTTTCCCATTAAAGCCACAATTCACCCAAAAATTATATTAAGCCATTATTTACTCATCTCATGTTGATCTGACAAAATGTGGATCAATCATCTAAGTGAAGTCATTTTAAAAAGACTTCTGTTCGATCTTATCCACACATTAAAAGTGAATACTGTCATCTCAAGCTTTGGTGTTGCATGTTTACTGACTGTAGATGTTGCGAAAGAAACAGATACACCTGTAGAAGTCAGACAAAGGTTTGGTTCAGATGTCTGTCATGAAGGCCACAGTCATAAAGTCTTAACTTTGATGTGAACGGTTAAATCATAAACAGTGTGATGTGGAGTCTTTTCATGCTGAATAAAGACCAGACATGTTGCTGTGTTCGTGGGCCAACTGCATGAACATGTTAAAGCAAGACTGTGTCAATACTTGATTGATCAACTAGCAAGTATACATTTCTAATCAGTCTTACTTTTTCAGATTCAAATTAGACCAAACTACCATTTTTATGTAACTGACTTGAGCCCTATTCGCACTGGATTAGTATTATCTGGGGACCTCATGTGATTTAGAAATTACCCCACACACACACATCTGAATTTCGTGTTGCGCATTCGTACTGGATAAACAAAGCTTGTGATTTTACTTAAATTTACTGAAAAAATCTCGGATATGGTGTCAAGGCGTAAGGCAGTGTTCTAATTACACCTGACGCTTTTCCATGTTAATCAGTTTTTTAACAAAAGCCTTGAAAAATGATATACGAAATGACAGATATATAAAATGATAGGCCTTGACAGTTACTGAAAGGTACTAGCCACTCAGCATTTTCATTGGCCAAAATTTTGTTGTTGGTAAAATAAAATTCATATGAATAAACGTGACTTTGGCATCCTTAAAGGTGCAGTGTGTAATTTTTAGAAGGATTTCTTGACATAAATGCAAAATATTATACATAACTATATTATCAGTGGTGTATAAAGACCTTTTATAATGAACCGCTATATTTTTATTACCTTCGAATGAGATTTTTTTCTACATACACCGAGTGTCCCCCTATGTGGAAGTCGCCATTTTGTGCCCCCATGTTTCTACAGAAGCCCACTTTGTTTACTAAGTTGTCTCCATCGATGACATGTTTTTCCGGTGGCGGCTACCGTAGTTTCTCTTTGCGTTTCAATAGCGAGGGGTGAGCAGTGGACTGAGCCGCTGGTTGCAATTTTCAACTTCACCACTAGAAGCCGCATAAATGTATACACTGCACCTTTAAATGACTTTAATTTGAATAATTTTACTTGATTTAGTTAGATTAGATGCAGATTGACCACCCAAATTAAGACTACATTTTTTAGCTGGTATATATCAGTATAGATCATATCATATATTTAGGGGCATGATAAAGATGCTAGTAAGGCATAAATAGATTAACTTCTATTGAATATATTAAAAGTGGAGCAGGGGTGTAGAAGATTAACTAAAAATATAAACACAAAAAGACAAACACTTTAAATATTTATTAACAACAGCAATAAATAGTGTCAAGACATGTACATGAATTTTACTGTCAATTTGTTTATGCAGATTGTATTTTATAAGCTTGATCATGGTTTCTATAAAAAGGGTTCAATTCAATGCACTCTTTTACTGACAAATGTCAAGAGGTCATTATTGTTGCACAAAGTAGCCTTCATTAATATGATGTGCGAACCTCTCCACTCTTCCCTTGACTTCGGACAAAACTGGGACATGTGCATTCAGGTATGCGCTATGAATTTCCCTCCACTCTTGGCCAGACAGTGTGTGCTTTAAATCTCTTTTAAGCAATTGTTTTATCTTTCCCGAAGTGTGCCTGTATGCGCTCAGACTGCATCCCGTGCATTCGCAAATCCATCAGCGCTCGAGCTCTCTATGATAAATGAAAGCTGCGCTGACGCGTGCGCTGAAAAAAGGTATATCCGACCCGGCCTTACATTACAATGGGTCCCAGTGTCGCATTCCGCATTGTTTATCATTTCACATAACTTTTAAGAAAACTACAAAAAATATATATATTCAACCTGCCAAAGTGGCTAGTGGGATTGGCTGTCTTACCCACAACAGCAGAAATCTATGCGCATTTGGCGGGTTGGTGGGTGTTAATGTCAATCCCTGGACCCCACCAAATCCTGGCCAAATTACAGAGATGCCGATTCGCATGGGACTTATATTATCACAGGACCTCTGTGTTTAGCAAAACATTTGCAGGGGAACTTTTACTTTACATTTAAGATTAAGATCACAGACAACCGCCACAATTATTACAAATGACTAGAGGTCACCACATAATACTAATCCTGTGTAAATAAGGCTTTAGAAGAGTTTTAACCAGTCTTGAAGAAAAAATTTGATGACTAACTTTTAAATGGTAATTGGTAAATGGAATGCATTTATATAGCGCTTTTAACAGACCTATGGCCATCCAAAGCGCTTTACAGTTAGCCTCACATTCACCCATTCACACGCACATTCATACACCGACGGCGGTGTCAGCCGTCATATATATATATTTATATATATATATATATATATATATATATATATATGTGTATGTATGTATATATGTATATATGTATGTATTTATGTATATGTATATGTATATGTATATATATATATATGTATATATATATATATATATATATGTATATATGTATGTATATATGTATGTATATATGTATATATATATGTATAAATATATATATATATGTGTGTATATATATATATATATATATGTGTGTGTATATATATATATATATATATATATATATATATATATATATATATATATATGGGATGTAAACGGATAAGGAAATTTAACGGGTTTCGTCAGTGGTCGTTGGTCAGGCATCGGCTGGGGATGACGTTGAAGGGCGGCCAGTAGATCAGTGGTGTGTTGACCTCCACGGCAGCAGGAACTGGGTCTGATTGTCTCAATGTCCTCGGGTTTGTGGATAAAACAGGGAGAGAGAAACAAAATCCTATTAGCATAGGGGGCGTTCGCATGTAATACAAGTGTCCGACAGTGTTGTGTTTTAATATATGCTCGGTTCCAGACAGTCTAGCTATTGCGGCATTGGTATATTACCCAGACAAGTTATGTGAATGCTTTGTTCCGTACAAGCAAACTATTGCCAGATAAGTATAATTTACTTGACAAATTATGTGAATGCTTTGTTAAAGAAAAAAGTCTTAAGTTTAGATTTAAAGTGATCAACTGTGTCTGATTCATGGACATCAGTTGGCAAGTCATTCCAGAGCTTAGGGGCTAAGTAGGAAAAGGATCTACCACCTTTAGACACTTTTGATATTCTAGGGATAGTTAATGAAGTGATATAAACTGTATGGGTATTGAGACAGACCCTCAGACTACAACTCTCATTAGTAATGTCTTTACAAACACAAGAGAACTAATAAACACTTCTCTAGAACTGAGGAAAAGATTTTTACAAAGTTGTTCAGTTTGTGTTCTGAAGATAAAGGGCAGTCATATGCTGATCAACATGGGATATGAAATATTTTTCATTTTTTGAGTGAATTGTCCTTTTACTAATGATATTAAAATGTATTCATTTACAGGATACACCCGTATCACTGCTGTGTATCTGTTTGGATCAGTCGGTATTGTTTTAATCAGCGCTGTTTCACTGATGATTGAACTGATACTGAAAACAGGTAAACACAACACTTTATACAGTATAGAGTGTCTTTTCTATTTCAACATGTGTCACTGTGCACATACTGTAACAAAGTCCATAAGAAAATGATTTACTGAATTTGATGTAAAAGTGCTTGACTGGTCTGCAGAAACCCCAGATCTGAACCACACAAACCTTTGTGATTAAATGAAAACCAGACCGTGACCCAGAACTCATGACACAACATGTTCTTGTGTCTGAATGAAAGCCAATCATTGCAGTTATCTTTCATTATCATGAAAAGCCTTTCCAGAGAAGTAAAAGCTGTTACACCAGCACAGGGATGAATTCATGTTTTTTGTCATGCTCTTGAAGTTAAATGTCTAGTAAGACACAGGAGAGACATTGTGATCACTGATGTGGTCTGGATGAATGTTTTAGTTCATTACAGGTGTTCAGTGAGGTTTAGTTCTTTAAAACCAGATTTTGTTGTTTTCAGAAACAAATATTTATTTATAGACATTGCTTTGTGCACAGGGACATTATCATGCTGGTTTTACACTGTTGCCACAACAATAACAGCATGTGATTCTCTATAATTTACAGTAATGTGTTGTTTTCACTGACATTACAGAAATAACCAAAAACATTTATGAAGTCTCTTTAGGTATTTAATAGTTTCTTAAGTGACTGAGTAAAGAAAGACTTTAAGTGATATTTATGCATATTTATGCAGAAATAATTTGTTCTGATCAGATTATTCTGATTTGAATAAATTATTTTGAAAGATCCAGATTTAATGAAGTAGTAGCAATTGCACACTTCATATGAATAAAAAAAAACAACAACATTAATTTCATAATGTCTGTCTATGTTGTTAGAATTCAATTGAGTAACTGATAGTGGTGATGATAATATTGAAATACTTGTATATTGAAGCGGATACATAAGGTTGTGTGTAGTCTAATATTCATTGTTATTCTCAGTGAATGGTGAAGGTTTATTTGGGGATCTGAGAATCGCTGTGTTTTCCTCTGAAAGTCTCTTTGCTGCATCTGTGCTGATGTTACCGCTGCTTGCACCATGTAAGTACAAATTGAACTTTATTAAAGACATTCAGTTTAATTACTTTAACTTCTGATGTTTTGATTCCTGTCATGTTTGTCAAGTACATTTGTGACCCTGTCTGTGAAATCCAGTTTAAAGTATCATAATATATTAATGAATTTGAAATCAATGTAAAATCAATAAATGAAATCAAATCTTTTCAAGATGATAGTTTCACAATGTTTTTTTTACATTAAGAGCCAGATTTACTAAAAGCTTTGGCCAGCACAAACGATCTTTTGCCGTTAAACTACTGTGTTAAAGGGATAGTTCACTTTAAAATTAAAATTCTGTCATCTTTTACGCATCCCCATGTTGTTCTAAACCTGTATGAATTTCTTTTTTCTAATGAACACAAAAGAAGATATTTTGAGAAATAATGGTAAACACCCAGCAGTAAGTGACCATAGACTTCCATAGTAGGAAAAAATATTTTGGAAGTATTTTGATAAATGATGAAGAAAATATTTTGATAAATGATGACGGTACCCATTAAATTCCATCATATTTTTTATTCCTACTTACGTTACATATGTAACCGAGACGTTCCCTTTCAGTCGGTCACTACGACGTCACGTCGTGACCGACGAATTGGGAATCCCTACCAAAGCGCCACTGAAGCTGACCCTTCCAGTGCCTGCGTAAACCCTCCGACTCTCCCTATTCAGGGAACGGAAATGGGGTTGAAGCAGAGGCCGGTCACTACTTGTTCCTTAACCCACGATAGTGACTAGGCGAACTGGGAAGCGAACTCGCCAGGCGGGACTAAGATCGCTGCGGAAAGAAAACCCTCTAGGGGTCTACCACTAAGGTGATGGATAAAAAAGACACGAGGTCTATAAAAAATACTCTCTCTTAGTACACTAGAGAGGTGTGGAATAAACTCCGCTAAGGGAAACGTGGTAAATCAGAAACTTTCCACGGAAATACTCACAAAGAAACCACTAGGGGGCGCAATGTGGGCGCTAGCCTCACCCAGGTTCTAAAAGATACATCTAGTGAGAGGCTATCAGCCGATGCTCCGCAACATCGGCCACCAAGCGGTGGAGGAGACAAAAAACAGTTTTTTGTAACGTTTTTGCCTTAACTGCCTTCCATAATGGTGCGGTCGTGCAGCACCGGAAAGAAAGGCTCCAAGCCGACACAGGAGCCGTTCCTCGATGTTCTCACTGATCTGACGAGAGAACTCGAGAGGATACCGGCTCAACACGAACACTGTAGAATCTAGTGAACGTATTAGGGGTCGCCCAGCCAGCAGCTCTACAAATATCTGAAAGTGAGGAACCACGAGCCAAAGCCCAAGATGAAGCCACGCTTCTAGTTGAATGGGCTCTCAACCCAAAAGGGCAAGGAATGCCCTGTTTCTCATACGCCAGGGCGATTGTGTCTACAATCCAGTGACGCATCCTCTGTTTAGTGACAGCTTTCCCTTTCTGCTGACCACCATGACAGATAAAGAGCTGTTCTGAGGTCCGAAAGCTTTGAGTGTGATCCACATACACACATAGTGCACGTACAGGACATAACAAAGCCAAGGCTGGGTCTGCCTCCTCCGAAGGCAGCGCTTGTAAGTTCACCACCTGATCTCTGAAGGGAGTGGTGGGAACTTAAGGCACGTAGCCCGGCCGGGGTCTCAGTGTAACGCTGGATTCAGCCGGACCGAACTGTAGGCACGAATCGTTGACCGAAAATGCATGAAGATCCCCTATCCTTTTAACAGAAGCCAATGCGAGGAGGGTTAAAGTTTTCATAGTGAGAAACTTGACGCTCACTGTGCGCAGAGGCTCGAAAGGGCAGTCCTGAAGGGCTTTCAGCACCATGGACAAGTCCCAAGGAGAAATAGAGGGAGGGCGCGAAGGATTCAGCCTCCGCGCTCCTCTTAAAAACCTAATGACCAGATCGTGCTGACCCACCGATCTACCGTCTATGGGTGCATGATGCGCGGATATTGCCGCGATATCTACTTTAATAGTAGATGGTGACAGCCTCTTCTCCAAGCGGTGCTGGAGATATGAAAGCACAATACTGATCGAGCATTCTCGGGGGTCCTCTCGTTGAGAGGTACACCACACAACAAACAGATTCCATTTCAGCGTATACGCCTGTCTTGTGGACGGCGCTCGCGCTGCATCAATGGTGTTAGATACCGCCTGGGGTAAATCACCTAGAACCTCCGCGCCCCATCCAGAGACCACACATGGAGGTTCCACAGATCGGGACGGGGGTGCCATAATGTGCCCCCTTCTTGAGACAGAAGGTCCCTCTTCAGGGGAATCCTCCAGGGAGGGGCTGTCGCGAGGAGAGTGAGCTCCGGAAACCAACTCCTGGTGGCCCAATATGGAGCAACTAAAATAATTTTCTCCTCGTCCTCCCTGACTTTGCACAATGTCTGTGCAATGAGGCTCACGGGGGAAAAGCGTATTTGCGAAGACCTCTCGGCCATCTGTGTGCCAATGCATCCACACCGAGTGTTCCCTCGTTTAGTGAATAGAATAGGCGACAGTGGGTTGTTTCTGGAGATGCAAACAGATCTATCTGCGCTCTGCCGAAATGTCTCCAAATCAGCTGGACCGACTGAGTGTGGAGTCGCCACTCGCCAGGGCGCGCTGCTCGTGAAAGCGCGTCTGCCGCTGTGTTGAGCGACCCCGGGATGTGAATGGCACGAAGAGACCTCAGATTCTTCTGACTCCAAAGGAGGAGATGGCGGGCGAGATGCGACATGTGACGAGAGCGCACTCCGCCTTGGCGATTGATATACGCAACAGTCGCAATGTTGTCTGTGCGAACTAATACATCTTTGCCCCTTAACTCGCTGCTGAAGCGGACAAGCGCAAGATATACAGCCCACAGTTCTCGGCAATTTATGTGCCAATGCAGCTGAGGTGATGCCCACACTCCTGAAGCTGCAAGCTCGCCGTACGTGGCTCCCCACCCCGTGTTGGAGGCATCTGTGCATACTATTGGATGTCTGGAGACCTGTCTCAGTGGCACCCCCGCCCTGAGAAACGCTGGGTCTGACCACGGGGTGAAAGTGAGACAGCATTTCGGTGTGATCGTGACACGGTGAAAGCCGGTGAGCCACGCTCTCCTCGGGACTCGGTCGTGCAGCCAAGGCTGAAGCGGTCTCATATGGGTTCAAACCGAGCGGCGTCACGGCCGCGGCTGCTGCCATATGCCCCAGGAGTTTCTGAAATTGTTTCAGAGGGACCGCAGTCTTGCCCGAAAACGTATTCAAGCACGCCAGAATCGACTGAACGCGCCTCCGTGAGACGTGCTGTAAGATTGACCGAATCCAACTCCATGCCGAGAAAAGAGATCTTCTGTGTAGGGCACAGTTTGCTCTTTTCTCGGTTGACCTGAAGACCGAGACGGGCGAGGTGTTTGAGCACCCGATCTAGGTGAGTGCAAAGCATTTGACGCGACTGTGCCATAATAAGCCAATCGTCGAGATATGCCAAGATGCGAACACCGCCCTCTCTGAGGGGCTTTAAAGCCCCCTCTGGGACTTTCGTGAAGACGCGGGGAGAGAGAGAGAGCCTGAACGGTAAGACTTTGTACTGATATGCACGACCCTCGAACGCAAAGCGGAGAAACGGCCTGTGTCGGGGAAGTATTGAGACATGAAAGTACGCGTCCTTCAGGTCGATGGCTGCAAACCAATCCTGTGGGCGAATGCATTGAAATATGCTCTTCTGCGTAAGCATCTTGAACGGCATCTTGTGGAGTGCTCGATTCAAAACACGCAGATCCAGGATCGGTCGCAACCCGCCGCCTTTCTTGGGTACAATAAAGTAAGGGCTGTAAAACCCCGACCTCATCTCGGCTGGAGGAACCGGCTCGATCGCGTCCTTCGCCAATAGGACAGCAATCTCTGCACGTAGTACGTGCGCATCGACGGGTTTCACTATAGTGAAACGAATGCTCGTAAATTTGGGAGGTCGCCGGGCGAATTGTATCGCATAGCCGAGACGGATCGTGCGTAAAAGCCAACGCGACGGGCTGGAAAGTTGCTGCCAAGCTTCCAGAAACCGAGCGAGGGGAATTAACGGCACGATCGTAGCACCCGCGGCGAGCGGAACAGGGGTGCTCAATGACGCGCTCTCTTGGGCTGCGTTGACATGTGTATTGTGTAAATGAGCACTCACCAGACTCCGCTGACGGATGGCTGTGCGGGGAAGACTCTGATGAAGATGTCTCGTAGCGCTCGACACATCCGCTGGCGAAAGAGGAGGGGGATGACGTAGGGTTATGAGCCCATCCGTCACCCCCGGCTGCCTCTGAAGACCTGGAGGAGGAAGAGGAATTCACTCTTTTTGTGGTTTTGTGGGTGCCGGCTGAAAAGCCGGCGGAACAGAAATTAAAGAAAACCAAGGATTCCCCACCCGGTCCTCCTCCGGGGGGGGGAGTGGTGCGTTCACCATCTCCCGAAAAGCGATCCCCTCCACCTCCAGGTCGCCCGTCTCAGGGCCGCTTGGACTTACGCTTTCCACCAGGCTTAGCGGGCTGAGAGGGCGGGGCGGGCTGCTGACGGACGGTTCCTCGCTTCCTAGAAGGGCCCCGATGAGGAACGGAGGCGGCCGCCGCTGCAGGACGCCCTTGGCGAGGGGCAGACTGAGGTGCCGATGTCGACGGGGCAGGTGTTGGTCTCTCCCGACGCGGCATGATGTTGGCAAGGGCCTCAGTCTGCTTCTGGGTGGCTGAGACTTGTTGTGCGAAGTCTTCAACAGCCTCGCCGAACAGGCCGGTCTGGGACACCAGAGCATTCAAGAGTCGGGTTTTATCGGCATCTCTCATGTCAGCCAGACACAGCCAGAGGTGGCGCCCCTGGACCACCAAAGTGGACATAGCACGACCGACGCCTGTGCGGTGGTCTTAGTCGCACGTAGCGCCAGATCCGTAGCCGCACGTAGGTCTTTAAAGACTGCTGAATCGTGACCTCCCTCGTGCAGGTCCTTCAGAGCCTTAGCCTGATGAACCTGCAACAAAGCCATGGCATGTATGGCTGAGGCTGCCTCCCCACAAGCCCGGTATGCAGACTCCGTCAGGGCTGACGAATGTCTGCAGGCCTGTGAGGGAAGGGTAGGACGGTCCCTCCAGTAGGAAACGCCGGCAGGACACAACTGCATCGCTACCGAACGCTCCACTGTCGGGATACCGGCATACCCTTTAGCAGCCCCGCCATCGAGGGAGGTGAGGGGTGATGGCTGATGCGGCCGGTTCCGGGAGGAAAACGGGGTTTTCCACGACAGAGTCAGCTCATCATGCACCTCGGGAACGAAAGGTACCGGTGGGGAAGGCTGTGAAGCCCGTGCAGCCCCAAAGTACCAATCATCTAGGCGGGACGTACAGGAGGGGGAGGAGCTCTCCAACCTGACCGTCTCCGCAGCCCGAGCGAGCATGGCAGTCATCTCCGGATCGAGGTCAGGAACCGCAACCCTTCCCGAAAGAGGGAGGGGATCCAGATCCACGTCCGAAAATGACGGCCCCCCCTCCGATGTTACAACAGATACCGAATCCTCGGGAGGCCCGGCAGAGGTAGAAAGCGACGCAGAACGCGCACTTTCCGTCTCCATCGGAACCTCAGATGGTTGCGGATCCGGTGGCTGAGGGCTGCTGGACGAACCAGCTCGCCGATTCAGCACCGTGAGGCGGAGGTCGTCTCTCCGTAGCTTCACAGCCGCCTTCTTAGGGGCGATCAGCAACGGAGGGCGGCGTTCCTGAAGAAACGCCAAACGACCCCGCAGATCCGCAAGAGTCAGGCTCTCGCAAGCGGAGCATGTCCCTCCCACGAAAGCCGCCTCGGCGTGCTGGAGACCCAGACACGAGAGACAGCGATCGTGTCCATCGCGAGGAATCATGTATTTGTTGCATCCAGGAGTCGAACACGGACGAAAAGACATCTTTAAAAAGACGCTTAACGCCCGTGAGCAGTGAACGGCTGTCTTTAAAAAGACACAAGTTCAACTGCAGCTCTTTTAGGGAAATCACTCTTTAGACAAGTAGTTGATGAAGCACACAGGGAGGAGAACGCACACACTCAACTAAAAATGAGATCAAAAGAAAGAGGTGGAAACACTCACGAGCCCCGCTGTGGTGCCTTCGCCCAACCAACTGGCACGCAGAGATCTATTCCTCAGATAGAGCAGCTTCTCATGAGCAGTGTTAGTCTGCCAGCTTTCGAAGCTAAAAAGCTGATTTGATAACTGCACCTGCTGCTCATTAAATACCTGTGCGGCGGGGCGGCGCCGGCAGATGCAATTATCTGCATGCTAAGTTCATTGGCGTTTTAAAGGTTTCTCGAAGCAGATAGGTCACCCGCGAAGCGGTTCCCAATTCGTCGGTCACGACGTGACGTCGTAGTGACCGACTGAAAGGGAACGTGTGAACATAGTTATTTTTGTGACTATGTTCCTTATTGCATATAAATTTCCCTTTCAGACAAAGAATATTTGGGAGGAAAGTATTTTAATGAATCACAAAATGTGATTTACTAATGTTTGTGTTTGTCAATGTACTGGTACTTGTGTCATTATTTAACTCCTAGAAAGGACATTGCTCTTGGTAGATTGCGATGGTCATTAAATCAGATTTTTGCTTCCATGTTCTTTAACCTGCGCCTTTGTCTGTAAATCACCCGCAGCGTTTATAAATCAGGCCCTATAAAGGATTATTAAACAGTAAAATTACTTTAGCTGTGTTTTTTTTACAGACTGGGTTCACAAATATTTCCAGGCATTTGTTTCATATGCATTGTGATTGAACTGTCTAAAGTCTAATGTGATAAATTGTGCATTGGACATATGGCATGAGTTTCCATCTGTTTGTGTTATTTTTCTAAAGCTTGTGTTTGTTTGTGTGTTAATAACCGTGTCAATTTATTAAAGCAACAGTTTCAATCACTAGAGCTCACAGTGAACACAGTGATTGAAGTTTATTATAGATCAGATAGAAGAGCACTCAAATCATTCATTTATAACACATCATTACCTTCATTCAGATACATCTAAAAATAGCATCTGTCTGTGTGAATATCAGATGTATTTTATTAATCTGCTTTAAATTATCTCTTCTAAATAATCCTCTTTTCCACCACTTCTCTCAACACACAGGGATCAAAAAGGATCTGCAGTGTTGTCCGGTTAGTGATGTATAATGTATATTTCATTGATTTCTGATTTAAAGTTAACTTAGCCATTTAATTGTTTATGTTGCACCGACTTAGATAGTGATCTTGGATTGTAATACTTTTACATTTGCATTTAGCAGATGCTTTTATCCCAAGTAACGTATAAAAATTAGGAAACAATAAAATGATTTCTTATATGGAGGCAATAATACAAGAAGTGCTTATACCAAGTTACTAGTTTTCACAATTCCGAAACAATACCTGAGATTTTTTTATTTTATTTTAATACTGACACATTTGTCTGTAAACAAGTGTCAAACAAACATTTAGTTTATACTTTCTAATTATACAGTGCAGACAGTATGAAATTTTTATTAATTTTATTTTACTTACTTAAATTGATGTGTTAAATGTCTTTTTGATGTTTTTATTGTCACTTTATACGTAGATCTATTATTTGCAAGCATAATAGTCAGCCGTGAACACTTTAGTCCTTAAACAAAAGTCTCCTTTTACAAAAGGATTATTGTGATAAATGAAATATTTCACTGGTCATGTGATCTCAACATGGTGGCCACTATGAAAAGTGATGCCTTTATGTAAAATGAAACAGTGTTGCCTTATATCGTGAGCGTACATGATGTGTAAAGCATGATGTTTAAAAACTGTTTAAAATGTGTGTTTTTCCTTTTGAACAGAATCCAATAAAGTGTAAAAAAGCTGGATCAGTTCAGAATCAGTGTTCACAGGTTAGTATCATGTGTAAGGTTTTATATACTTTACAAAGACATATTGTTTTAATTCATTAATAATTCTTCAAAATCAAAATGAGATGTATCAGTAATTCTCAGTCCTGACCCTGAATACCCACACTGCACAAAACACTTTAGATGTCTAACTTATTTGACACAACCCACACATGCAAACTTTTCAATGAAATTTGTTGATTTGATTTAAAATACAGTATTAATTTTATTTGTTTATATCTGAATAGTTTTTTTTTGGGGGGGAGGGGTTTGTTGGTCGGCAAGAACAATAAACCTCACAAGAATTGGAAATGAGTAGACTGTAGTGAAGTGAGACCATAGGCGTCTCTTAAGCTGTCTTTTTCTTTAAAACATCTTTGGGACAGTGGCTGGAATCTTTTGGCCAATCAGAATTAAGATAACAGCATTCTACCAGGAATGAAATCCCCCAGACCTACTGATTACATTCATAAACTTGTCAATATTTTTACCTCTTGTGAGTATGCAGGCATGCAAACCAATTCAGAACACAAACCAATGAGGTTTACAACCTGCTTTCTGTTTGCTTTATGGACACTTACTCTTCATCAGGATGTGCTTACTTGTCTACTATATTCAGTATTACGCAACATTCAGCCAATGTGTTGGATGTCCGCAGTACTTATGACACGGTAGGTTTGTGCTGCATAACATCAGGAAAATCGGACAGAACTTTAGTGCCTAAACCTCAGCTGATGGACTGAAGCTGAATCAAGTGTTTTAGATAAGGAAGATATCAGATGTGTGCAGTGCTGGAAACTTTAGGTGCAGGACTGAGATGATGTTGAATGTGTTGTTTTATGTTTGTGTCTTTTCCTGATCTCAGACTGCAGTTGCATCTGATGAAACTCAAGCCACTGGATCAAGCCAGAAGGAAGGAGAATCTCATGAAATGAAACCACTACTGAATACACAAGAGTCTGATAGAAACACAGAAAGAGATAAAAGTCAGCCTGATTCAATAAGATCACAACCATAAAGAACAATAAGAGAAGATCATTTCAGATTCATCACAAAGACTCTTGAGCATTTAAAACATCACATGAACTGCGAACTGGTTGTGCTTCATTTTCTACTGCAGATGTGTTTGTAGTTTACTTGTATGACAACACTTTTGCTTTATATTTATGTAATGTGTATTTGATTTTAAGATAAATTGTTTTTAACGAAAGTATAAATTAATCTGTGACTTTCTTTTGGGTTTTGACTTTCTGCTGTGACTTTTATAAAGACAGAGACCAACATCTGTGTCATAATTTTGTTTTTAAAAGACATTCCAGTCCATCTTACTTTATTCACTTCAAGGTTTTGACACACTATGTTTGTATGACTAGAGTTGTAATTGTTTGATTTTTATTTTGGAAAAAATAAATCTTTATTAAGCATTTAAACATTTTAAGGTTGTATTGAAATGGCTGCCAATACTTAATGCCATTTAGTGATACAACAACCAAAAATATATAAAAAACTACAATTTTTTCTGCAGTATTTGCTGTCAGGTATATTTTATTTTACTACTTTGCTTTCTTAATACAGTGACTGTGGTTGGTCAGTCACGACATTCAGTGATGAAATATTTGTAAATAATAATTGTACAGATGAGTTTATGTTGATATTTGATCACTTATCCATATGCTGTAATCTTTTCTAAGTAATTGTGTGTTTAAAGGATGTTCTGTCTGTTGTAAAAGGTCATTATTTTATTTTATTTCTAAGTAAAACTGACTTGAATGTCGAGACAACAACAGTCAGGAAGCTGTTAAAGAAATGCAGAAAAATATTTAATGTTAAAGATAAAAAAACAACAACATTAAATAAACATTGACAATGTTGTCACAAATCCTTTGTACTGTTGTCTATCTAGTCATTTCATAGCCAAAAATTGGGGAAGGGCACTTGAGAAGTCAAAACGTCACTAAGTTTCAAGATTTTATTATAAATTGATAAACTGCTCTTTTTTTAGGTTGACAGACTCTGTCCTCCTTTACTTTCATTCGATGATCAAAAATTAACCAGCTTATTCTGTCAAACATCTCTCGTGTTCTTCAGCAGAAAGTTATATGGGTTTGGTTCAACATGAGGGTGAGTAAATGGTGAACTCTCTCTTTTTATATAATGTCCCCAAAGTCAAGCAGCATACTGCATTCATCATCATCAAAGTCATTTTAAGTTCTCTGTAACCATATAAAGATTTAAAATCAAATATCATTATAACTGGAGAATGACTATAGCTGTGTCCCAATTCAGGGGCTGCGACCTTCTAAGCATGCGACCTTAAATATGAGCACTCGGTCTTTCAAGGTGGCAGCCTCAGAAATCCGCGAAGAGAACTGAAATGAGACGGTCTAACCTTCGGACGACCCATAATTGGCGTCACCTGCGCCTGTCAGCAGGACATAGCGGAAACGTTTCTGACTTATTAAAATAAATATGAAATCAGAAAAATATTAATTTAGTTTAGAAAATATGACACGTTGATGTAGATTAAACTATTCAACAGTATATTTAATTAAATTAATCAACCTTAGAAATATATGCATCATAAAAATAATAATAATATTAACACAAAACATAACTTATAATACTAAAACAGTGACAAACTTTTTTTGATAAATACACACTTTTATTTAATGAAGGTTTTAATTGTTTATTTTAGAATATCCAGCTGCCGTTGCAGGCGCGCAATGAATCTTGGGATATCCTCGGCTGTTAAGGATCCATTCGTTCTATCCTTAACAGCGCGGAGAAATGAGGACGCATTTTGAGGCTTCATTCTAAGCATCCTTCGAATTGGGACGGCCTTACCAGCCTGAAGTCGCGCTGCTGTGACGCAATCGGTCTTAAAATACGTCCTTAGAAGGTCGCAGCCCCTGAATTGGGACACAGCTTATGGTTTGCAAATTAATTGAAGTTTAAGTTGTGTCCCATTTTAAAATCTACCAGCAGCATTGTTGATGAGTAATGCACATTTGTATAAATGTATGAACAAAAAAATGTATGAACAAAAATTTCCTATCTCATTAATTAAATTGTGTTGTATTTATTTATATTTTATTATCGGCTACTCTGCTTTTTATGCTTTTTACACAGCAAAAATTGGAGAGTTAAAATTTCAGTTAAACATTAAACAATTCTGAGTTGAACAGCTAAAGAGTACATTGAACAGATTTAGAGTAAATTGTTGTTCAGATTTTGAGTTAATTGACAGAGTTAATCATGTCAGTGTTATCCCAACTCCTTAGAGATGTAATTACACCCACACATTTCAGTCTTCTGTTTCCATGTGTCCTGCAGATTGAACGGTAAATAAAACTAAATTATTTACACAAATTTTTTTAATGCTCCTGTAATGCAATCTGTAACTGTATCCTCTCTATCACTATCTCAGTTTGAAACCTAAAATTGCATTTTACATCTTGTAGAGTTTGTTGGCTTTTTCATTTAAAGTCACCATCATTGCGATCAGTGTTTGCATTTTATCAGCTCATTTGCATAACAAAGGACACACCCAAAAATGCCACATTTTTGCATGCACCTACAATGTGGCAATTTTAACATGCTATAATAAATCATCTGTGTGGTATTTAAAAAAAATCTTATATAATGACCCCCTTTAACACTTTTGTGAGGCAAAGAAACTCTGGTCTAGTGTAGAAAATTTAACTATCTTGAAAGTGTTCATTTAACTCTGATAAGTGTGGAGCTATATAAACTATTGAAATCAACAGTGAGAGTTCATTTAAAACTGGACTTTTTGCTGTGTAATAAATGTGCACTGGCCAATTAACTACTCATCCTAAAATTGTGGAATGTCTGCTTCTTTTTCCATTAACATATATCATATTTCATGTTACCCGTTACCGAGAATAAAGCTAATTTAATGCACACAATAGACTGAACAGCTTGCTGAGTATATGGACAGAGATCATGATTCATCTGTAAAATGTTTCATGTATCTTTTCTCATACATCAGTTGGGTTTTGAAACAGATGCTGTAGCATTTTGATCAGGAGATTTATGGTACTTTACCCTGTGTGTCATAAACCAAGTTATGTCATATAATGAATTTTCTGTAATACATTTTATTTAGTTTCATTTAGATAGTACCACATTTAATTTGCTTTTACTTTTCTCATTGCTTTCTTAAAATTGTTTATTATATTTTGTAAAGTAAATAAGTAAATAATTTGTGACGAACCCAGTAAAAAAAAAGAAAATCTGTGCTGGGCAGATGGTAGCAGTGATATGTTTGACTATGAGGAAGTATCAGTATTTCTTTTGTCACATCTAGTTTAACTGGAATAGTTTTAGTTCCACAGAACTGCTTGCTTACAAGAATGAAAACAATTCACACCAAAACAAATCACAACATCACACAATATCTAAAATCAAAACACATTTCTCGTGTCTAATGCTCATATAAAATTGTATACTGATCAATGAGAATATCATAATGGAACTGCTACTTTTCATCTTTGAAATCCTGATGATAACTCGTGCTGATAGTATGGTGTTTAGTAATACAGGTAATATGCCTATACTGTAGGTAATACTTGGTGGAAACGTCTTTGTTTCCCATGACAGCTTTCTGTATGAAGAAACTAATCACTTACAGTGCTCAGGTGGGATTTTAGTCACGGACTGTTTTTAAAACTAAAATATTTCAGGGGCGTCTCTCGCAAATTTTAATTTTAGGTTCTTTCCATAAATGCTCTATTGGTGATTGACTGGGTTATTCCAACTGATTTTTTCTTCTCCAGAAACCAATTCAAGGTCTCTTTAGCAGTATGTTTTGGATCGTTGTCCTGTTAGAAGACATAATCCTCATTATTCTGTTAAATGGCAACAGATTCCTCACAAGAATTTCTCAGTACATGGCACCATTCAATAATATTGATTCTATCAGTACCATGAGAAACTGCGCCATACCATAATGCTTCCACTTTATACTTCACTGTTGATATTTTTGGATTCATGCAGAGCCATTTGTCAAAATATGTAGCTGTCAACAATGGGGCTGGACCCTTTCAAAACTTTGTACCTAAAGAGTTCATATTACAGTAGTACCACAGAGGAAGGCCTATGGTACCAAAGAGTATCAGTACCTCAAAGATACATACTATATATATTATGTCTCAATGATATATACTGTACTGTATTAGTACCACATGTATACATATCTCTACTTAATGGTACATATTAGGACTTTATTAAAGGGTTCTGCCCCAGTGGCAGCTGGGGTACGTATGAAAAGTTTTTCAGAAATCTCGTTTTTTTGGTTGTGCATTCCAATTAATATCAATTCAACTGCAGTTGGGTTGTTTTGATTTAAACCTTCATAATTTAAAAAAATACAGCTAAGTAGCACCATAAAACAAAATAATAACATGATAACATAATAATAAACATGTTTTGACAAAAATGTTAAAAACGGATTTATCTCGTTTTGCAACGAAACTCTTCATATTTTGACCATTTTATCCAACAGTGTCCTCTTCTGACTAACCTTTTGACTTCTTAATCAGAAATCAGCTACTTTGCATGATGATGGAGTGATGTACCTGCAGTTAATGGCCCCAATGGTTCTTTCAAGAACATATAAAAGTTGTAAAATCTGTTGATAACTAATGCCTTTGTTATATAGTGCAACGATCTTGTTGTTAAGGTTATGGGAAGCTTTTATACGGCAAAAAATAATATGTTTTTAACAAAATATTTTTAAAAATATACTAAATACATTTTGTAGTAAGTAAAGCTTAATTTTGAGGGGAAACAAATGGATTTCTAATTTTACACCCCATGCGGCCAAAAATATATTTTCCAGGCCAAAATATAAAAGTTTGTATAAAATGTATCAATTATAAGTATAAAATGTAAAATTATGTATAACATATAAAATTATAAGTATATTTTTGCAGATGAAAATAATTAATTTTTTATCTTTTCAAACCAGTTATGTTTTTTTTTCAGTGCAATGTGAATATAAATGCTTTAAAATATATTTATTTTTAAAATATATACAAAAAAATATATTTGTGAAAAAAAAATTTTTGTAAATGTATTTCAAAATATATTTCAATGCATATATTATTTGGCAATTTTTTGTATATTTTAAAATGTATTTAAGTTATATTGGAAAATAAATATTTTTGCCTTATGGGTACCCATCATGATGTAGTGTTCAGTTTGTAGTAGTTCTCAGTTTTGAGTTTTGTATTCCAGCAAAAAAATGTTAAGAAATTAATTATTTACAAATTAATTATGAAGCCTGGCATTCGCTTTTAGTGGATTATCTTGCTAATATGTTAAAGGGACAATAAGTAGGATTTTCCCCCATCTAGTGGAGAAATTGTACTACTACCAATAGTGCTCTCTAGCGCCTTGCTTTTAAAAATGTGTGTTGCAACTATGGTAGCCGTTATGTACTCACGGACAGGGGCGGACTTACCATTAGGCAAAGGTCGGCAGTTGCCTTGGGCCCCGCCTTACCAAGGGGCCCCAAAATGCAGGGGTGTACTTGGTGAGCTGCCACTTTTTGCCCCTGCTTATCATCAAGATTCCCAGAAAACTATCATAATTTTGTTTAATTAAGAATTCTATTTAAACATCTTTTGTGTTTTTCAGTATATTCCCATAAAAGGTTTGAACGTTATTATTACATCTGCACGAATGCGCCCCCCATTATAGTTTAGAGTGGATCATTCCATGCACTACCGGCGGATATGCGCGCGCAGCTCAAATCAACAAAGCGAGCAGAGCTGCAGGCAGCAGCAAGTGAGTTTGATACAATAAAAGAGCGAAGCTGCAAGGAAATAAACTAAGAGTGAAACGTAGCTACACCAATGGAGCAGAAAACATGATTCACACAAAAATGTTGCAAAAGTCTCCGCTTTTCTCCACACAAACACTGCCACGGTCTGTGCTGCTCTCAGCAACCTCTTTTCCGTCAGACACAGCTCTCTCTCGGCCACGGACACTGATAGTGTGCCGGTGAGTATGCTCCGCAAATAATACAGGATCTACAGTTTATATAATATTAGCGTGTAATCTCAGGTACAGAAGCCTTTGGGTAAGCTTTAGTCCGCCGAAATGTCTGCCCAGCACTAAAGATTGTAATTCATCCCCAATCTGCACACGAATTCGTGATCGCTTTAGTATCATTTAAATCTCATATGAAAACGGTAGCATGCCTCGGCTTTGCCCTGTATATCACTAGCGAACATCAAAGTACAAGATGTATTGTGTACATAGATGACATCTGTATAGTTCAATAATATAAAAACTGTTTACATAATGTAATGCAGAAGCAATATGACGCTTTACCATCCATATAGAAAGTCAAATTTCACCCCTTGTTTATCTTATTTCGAGTTCTTAACACCTATGATTGCATTATTTTAAAACCATATTATGTTTCTTCTCATCATATTATGTTCATTTGAATACAAAGTATTTTAATTTAAAATATATTTTGGAAGTAATGTGGCATTAAATGAAAATGTATTAAAGAAATTAAGTACACAAAGTAAAATAAAAAGTACATAATTGTTATACACGTCTTTTTACCATGTAGTACTGCGGTTAGTATAAAATCCAATCATATTATCAAACAGTATTAATCTCAACCTCATTTGGGGCTGAAACTTATGTAACCTAGAGGAAAAAAGAGATAGCGATGAGAAAGAGAGAAAAATACAGTAAAGGTTGCATAAAGGGTGCATAGTTAGGGCCCCGACACATGGTTCGCCTTGAGCCCCCAAATCACTAAATCCGCCCCTGCTCACGGATCTGCTTGTCCGTTTCAGCTGGTTCACATGTTCTAAAACGAAAACGTGTTGTGGTAAGCTTTGCTTTTTGTCCCTCTCTGCTATTATAGTTTATCAATATGGCAGAACAACATGGAAGCCTCCTTGGACTTACTCGTTCAATGTAAATAATGAGAAGAAATTCTAAGCTAACAAAGAAAAGTCAGATCGTTAGTAGAGGTCAATTGACACCAACGAGGACATATTTATGAATAAAGACATTGATTTTGACTAATAAAGTACTAAAAAAACTACAAATTGTCCTTTTAAATGTCGATTAGCTTCTTAACATGTTTAATTCTGTATGCACCAGTGCTTAAGATATTGTTGCCCTTATGAAACAAACAAAAAAACAACAACATAAAAACAAAACTGAACCATGGCTAAATGGTAATACTCGTAGTTTAAAACAAGCATGCAGAAGAGCAGAACGCAGGTGGAAAAGGGATAAACGCTTAGGTTACTCACGTAACCCCGGTTCCCTGAAATAACGGGAACGAAGCATTGCGTCAGTTAGCTGACGCTATGGGGGAAACTCCTGTTTACTCCGTGACTGAAGCCTATTGGTTAACGTCTGTACAAAGTACAGACCAATGACGTTTGAACCCGCGCGCGGGAGGAACGCGTCCTTATATAAGCGCGGTTCAATCGTCAGGAGCTCATATTATTCGACTGAAGCGCGCAGCCGAATAACACTCGCTGCGTAGACGTTTGTAGCACGGCAAGAGACGCAATGCTTCGTTCCCGTTATTTCAGGGAACCGGGGTTACGTGAGTAACCTAAGCGTTCCCTTTCAATACGGTTCACTTCGCATTGCGTCAGTTAGCTGACGCTATGGGGGAACGTAATCCCATCACGCCGTGCATACACAACGTACTGAAGTGCCTTACCGGAGAGATACTGCGTGTGGCCCTATACCCGGCATATTCACAGCTTTAAAAGCAAATGTGTAAGCACCATATAAATTGTTGACGCGCACACGGTGGGGTTTTAAACGCACCGGGGGCACATAACATAGCACAAGACGGCGAGGTACCGATCGCGCCGCGGCTGTGCGAGATAAGTAAATTCAGAGTCACGTTGGTGAGCTCGCTGAGCGCACCGTGGTGTACACATAAAACGCATGAGCGTGCATGATTGAGCCGAGAGAACCTGCGCTCGTAGGGCAGGGACGTCTAAGCTGTACAATCTGACAACGTAGACGGCGAAGACCAGCCGGCCGCGTAGCAGATATCAAATATAGATATAGATACCCCTGTAGACCAAGTTCATGAAGAAGCCAAACTCACACAGAGTGGGCTCTATATAGGACATAGCTCATAGAGGGGCGTGAGCCAGTGCGATGGTTTCAACGATCCATCTAAATAACCACTGTTAGCAACAGACATACGTAGTGAGTGATCTGCGAAGCTCACGAACGGCCGATCTGACTATAATATGCGGCAGAACGGTTCGTAGCGTGGGATTATACAGATACCACAATAGTGTGAACCCAGGTGCACCCTCGAGCGCATCGGGATGCATGTAGGTAGTATTATAGTGCACAGATCGGTGAGCTTTCCAAGCGCGCCATAAATGTGTATTGACTATAAATTGCACGGGCACAGGTGAACACTTGAATACATCGTGAATGCATATCAGAGTGTTATAATGCACAGGCCGGCAAGATTCTCGAGCGCGCCGTCATGTGTTCTGATAATAAATTGTGCGCACACGGGTGAACTCTTCAGTGCACCGTGAATGCGTATAGATAAATCAGTGCACAGAACGCGCCGTGAATGTGTACAGATATGATTGATGAACGTAACGGTGGGCACCCAACGCACCGTGAACGTACACAGATGAACAACAATGTATGTGTCACAAATCATAACACAGCTGTGTATACAGGTGAGCTTTCCCAAGCGCATCTTATTGTATACCAAAATGTTATAGCGTGTACATGTGAGCTTCTCTAAGCGCACGGTGGACGCATATAATTAAAAACCATATCGTGCATACAGGTGAGCTAATGGGCGCACCTTTAATGCAACAAACCTCAGTAGTGCGCGAAGCAGGGATGTCGAAGCTGTAAACTGACAACGTGGACGGCGGGGACCAGCCGGCCGTGTCACAATTGTCAAATGAGAAACCTCTAAGACCATGCCCATGCTCTAAGACAAGTGAGCATAATTGTCACGGGAGGTGATAACGTCAACGATCCATAAATAGCCTGTATTGACAGGTGCTCTAGTGAGTGATCTGTGACGCAGATGAACAGCTGATCGTCTGATGTACGTCAGACGTATCTGTCATCCAGGACCTTGGACAGTTCCAGAGCGCTGTGCCTCGGGCACCGTCCACATCTGAGAAATGACAGGCTTATGAATAAAGTGAATGGCCAGCCGTAAAAGCATGGTTCGCTGTTACCGCCGCCGTCCGCATCTGAGAGATGACAGGCTTGTGAATTAAATGAATGGTCGGTCGTAAAAGCGTGGTTCGCTGTTATCACGGCCACATAGGTAGGGGAGAGAGCCGCCGTGCCTCTGTAGTGAGGAGAAATGTGTTCCACCCACGATTCGCGGGGGGTATTGACTTTCAAATGTCACTAGACAGAATGGATCAGACTTTGCATAAGGACGCCTCGTGAAAGGGGTCCTAGCAGCTTGTGTCAATGTGTCATAAGGCACGTAATGTAGGTCGTGTCCCACGGATGCCATCTCCGCACGCCCATCGTAATGGGTTAATATTGGTAGTTTAAGCATGAGATGCGTATCACTCTGATTGAACATAGCTTATAAAGCGATGCAATGAGTTTATAAAGGAGATGACTCGTCAGCTTGTTCAGGGGGCGAGATCTCAGTCTGGTTCGGTAAATAATGAAACCACCGTAGATTTCCCGACCGCATTATCACAATAACACGGTCGAGAGTGCTGCAGTGCTAAATCATCCTCTTAATGTACCGTATTCACAGTACAAGGTGATTTATATGAGACAAACGGCGTTCCACGCGCCGAAGGCTGATTGCCGTCGTAAAGCGTGTTCAACCCACAGCAAATGCTGGGCTAGCTCGTAATGACAGCACTTCATGCAGCAGTGTGTAACTTAAGCAAGCTTCCCGGCCGTCAGCTCGGGGCGGGACCTTTGCTTAGTCAAACTGAAGTGGACTTATGAACAGAATGCCACGATATTCAGCTTTCTGAGGCTCGTTAGAGGGGTACGTGCGCCCGTCTTAAACGAGATGCCGCGCGCGTCTGACTGTGCGCGCGCTTTAAGCTTTGAAACTTATTGTGGCGGGTAGCAAGCTCACTTGAGGTTGATATTACCCTTAATATCTCCGAGTATTGGAGCGGAGGTCTGAGCGTCTTCGGATCCGCTAATATAAATCAGCTATATGGCCGAAAAACGTCATAAACCGCTTGGCTGTAAGCCTTTGAGTGGCCGTCCGGAGAGGGCGTGATTCAAACGCTTGGAGCCATGCAAAAGTCTGAGGCTGTCCTTTCTCTAGGAAGAGAGAATAACAGTCGTAAGACCGTGCTCGTTTGCGCCATCAGCATCGTAGCGGAGAAACCGAGGTGGGCTGCGAGCGAATTTGGCAGAAAGGTGTTAGAGACACCGTACAGTCGTGGGGTGTCAATACACAGTATATGGCCAAACCGGGGTTTTTTCGGCTAGCGTCGATAGAATTATGGACAGCGGGCCGTGTGTGCGTATAACTGATTGCTTGTCAGTAAGGCGATAAAGTGTTTAGAGACACCGTACAACCGTGGGTGTCAATACACAGTATAGTAAGCACGGAAATTACTCTTTTTAGAGGAATCAAATACCGTTCGCCACTATAGTGAGGTCGCATAGCCGACAGTATTACACAGTATGTTTGGATAAACAGCACACAGAAAACATTTCAGGGCAGTCCAGCCGAGGCGCGACATAACCCCTTTTTCCCAGACAGTTTCGTTCTCTGTTGATGCAGCTGTGCTGCGGAGACCAGAGCTCAGCCGTTCAGGTGCACAAGCCTCAGTAGTGACGGTGACCGAACGGCTCACGGAGCAGGGTAGTATGTCTAGGTGGTTAATGTCAGACTGAACCCATCGCAGAGAGGAAGTCTGCCGTGAGGCCCGCGGTTTTGCCGTTTATTAAAAGGGCAGAAAAACCGGGTATATATATAAGAATGTACCAATATTCAGCGCACTGATATAGGACGGGACTGAATAAAGGGAGGTATTCGGGCCTCAGTATATTATAAACAAATTCGTTCTGCCTCTGATTCCGTCTAAACCAGAGAGAAATTACCAGGCAGACGAAAAATGAGCTATCTGAAGTGAGATCGGCTCAGGCCAGTAAAGCTCTATAATAAGTGTTTTAGCGCTCCAATAGAGGCGTGTCCGCCTTATCGAGCAGACGAATGAGATCGTGCCGCTCCAGGAGGGGAGGGGCATGAAGCTCTCTTATAATGAGTGTTCTTGGTGCTCCAATAGCGGCGAATCGGCCCTATCAAGCAGACGAATGAGATTGCGCCGCTCCAGGAGGGGAGGGGCATGAAGCTCTGTAATCGTTGAACACTGGACAGCTGCATTTAGAGGCAGCGAGCCGTAATACCGCGTGCTAGCTAAGCCGTTAAGAGACCTCACCACTGTGGGGAAAGGAGCGAGGGACTCCGCGAGCGTGGAGCACGAGTGGCTGTGCTATGACAGAGACAGGGGCAGACCGCCCGTGTTTGCTTGTCGTATGCATCTATCCAGGTCTACGGTTCCCCGCTTGTTCATCTCAACAAGAGAGGAACGGCAGAGGGGAGCAGCAACACAGACAGAACAGCCATGTGTCGTGACGGTATCACCCGATGCACTCGGGGGATTAATATATGTGCCAGAGATCTCGCCACTGAATGTGAGAGGAGCGAAGGGACTCTGTAAGCATGAACGGTTGCGGTGTGACAGAACACAGGGGGGGTTAGTCCGTGTGTGCTTGTCTATGCATCCATCTAGTCTCATGGCTCGCCGTGTGTTCATCCCGGCGAGAGAGGAACAGCAGGGGGAGCACGAAACATGGATAAGACAACCAAAGCATAAGCGCGGTCCCGGCGTGGGAGGTGCCAGACCGGTAACGCGCTCGGAGGAAATTCATAGCAGAGAGGCTCACCGAGCCGCTGTGCTGGACGCTATTACAACAGCGCCTGCTCTTTTAGCTTATAGCTTTATATTAAAAGTATTGATCTTACCGGGCGGCCGCAGGGGAGACCTCGTCAGGCGTGTGTCCGCTGCACAGGGCTCGTACCACGGCAAGCGAAGGCTATCTTCGGTTCTCGGCCGGAAAGCGGCAGGGGAAGACGCTAGACCTGGACTCTGCTATCTTCGGTTCTCAGCCGGAAAACGGCAGGGGAAGACGCTAGGCCTGGACTCCGCTGCAGGGCTTTTGTCAACGGCGAGGTAAGGCTTCTTCTTTTTCTTCGGAGCAGCGAGAGGTTCGCGCTGAAGGAGAAATAATATGAGCTCCTGACGATTGAACCGCGCTTATATAAGGACGCGTTCCTCCCGCGCGCGGGTTCAAACGTCATTGGTCTGTACCTTGTACAGACGTTAACCAATAGGCTTCAGTCACGGAGTAAACAGGAGTTTCCCCCATAGCGTCAGCTAACTGACGCAATGCGAAGTGAACCGTATTGAAAGGGAACTTCAAATATCCTATGAAATCCTACGGGAGTCTTTAATTACATACCAAATCAGATTACTTTTCTCAATTAATTTCTAAAAGAACAAACAGCTCAAGAACTCTATTGAATCAGTTTTTAATCCGACAAGCAATATCTATTTAGCGGAGTCCTCAACTTTGTGTCACAGTGGATCTGTGTCATGTTTTGTGTCTGTTCCATATTGTTATCACCTGGACATTTGTTAATTATCACCTGATTCATTCCACCTGTGTGTCATTATCTGTGTGTATTTATACCAGTGTTTTTTGCACACTCATCGCCGGATCATTGTCGTTGCTACCATGTTTGTACCCTGTGCGATGTTCATCTGTTCCTGTGTTTTACTTACCTGCTGTTATTTTGATTCCCTTGTTTTGTTTCCCAGTTATTAGGGGCCAAGCCCACAGGGCGGCAGGCCACTATTGCAATTGATGGTTTTCTTATTATTATTATTATTATTATTATTATTATTAGGGGTCAAGCACCGAAGGTGCTGAGACACCTATTGCAATTGTTAGTATTATTATTATTATTATTCTTACTCTTGTCCAATGGGAGTCTATGGCAGCCCTATGAACCGTAAGTAGTAGAATGATGAAATTTGGCACAGTTGTAGTGGTGGTCCTAAAAAGTCATGTGACCAAAAATAGGGTCTTTAGCAGTAACTCTATAGCGCCACCAGCAGATCAAAAATTCAATGTTCGAACTGTTATAACTGGTGATACATTTGAACTATGAAAAAACTACTTAGTACACGTGATTGCCCTTCTCACATTTATTGCTTTTAATACCTTACAGTAAGACTCCTCCCATTACAGTAGCGGCCATTTTGAAATGTACAGTATTTTGTTTATTCGCTACTCCTCCTTCAAATTTGATTAAAATGTTATGAGATGTGGCACAGGTGATCTTTGGAGTGAGCCGCATAGAAATGACTGAACAGAATTTTGATATTTATCTTTGTTCAAAAGAAAGAAATGCATGAACTTAACGAGGTTGATGCAAAAATGGTTCTGAAGCTGTACCTCAGTCATTCTTTGATCAATTGAAATTAAATTTGGTACACTTAATGTGGACCATGAACTGGGGGTCCATATCAAATTTGGTGACAGCGCCACCTATGGGTCATGAGATATGAAAAAAGGCTATTTTTGCCCATAACTTCTGAACTGTTTGTCAGAAAATTATGATCTTGATGTCTTTGGATTGCTTACCTCATGCCGCATCTGTTGATGTGTATTATGCCGGGTTTGACCAAACCGCCTGTCCGCCATTTTGAAATTTCACATAAATTGTTATATTTTTTGAACTATTCGAGATATCCGCACAAAAATTTGTAAGGAGCTTTGACATGATGTCCTAAAGGTACCTGGGAAGTCAGAGTACAGCGCCATTTAGGGGTAATAAACTATAACAGTTCTTATGGAACTGCTTATAACTTCGGAATACTTTGTCTGATATTAATTTCTTTGTATTCACTGGTTTATGCCGGTTGCAACGATACCTCATTTGTCATTTTCGAACATTCTGTTCATGTGTTATTGTAAAGCATATGGTATATGATTTTTTCGCTACTCCTTTTACAAATTTTGTTTATTTTATGCCAGGTTCTGCTCGTATAATGTTTGAAGAAATCCGCACAGAAATGACTGAACAGATTTTTGATATTATGTTCTCTTTCTTAGAAAAACCACTCCAAAGGTGACCGTGCCTGTGACGTTGTCTATTTGTCACAGCAAATTAATGTGACTGTATATTACATTGTATAGCATTACTATACATAATGATCTGCTTGTCTTCAATTTCACTTGAGCTCATGTTCATTGTATTTCTGTTATTTCTGCTTCTGCTGTGTCTTTTCTGCATTTTTGGTGATTGACATATGTCAATCTTTGCAGATATCTAATCTTTTTCTGCTGCCCCATGATCTGTGTCAACTGAGTGGCGCATCCAGTTAATCACCTGCATTGAGATTCTGAGTTCTTGGGTTCGAATCCCACATGAGTCATGTATTAGGTTTTTCTATTAATGTTTTGTTCTTCCTCATCAATTCTTCTCAACCTGTCTGTAGTTCACATATGTTCTATTTTTCCATGTTTACTGTTGTTGCGCTTCATTGTGGTGGTTATGCTCTGTGATTCCTGAGCCTTGCGTGTTGGATGCACTTTATGGTGCTTGCTGTGCTTTGTGTGCTTGCTGTGCTTTGTGAGCTTCCTGTGCTTTGTGTGCTTGCTGTGCTTTATGTGCTTGCTGTGCTTTGTGTGCTTGCTGTGCTATGTGAGCTTGCTGTGCTTTGTGTGCTTCCTGTGCATTGTGTGCTTGCTGTGCTTTGTGTGTTTGCTGTGCTTTGTGTGCTTGCTGTGCTTTGTGAGCTTCCTGTGCATTGTGTGCTTGCTGTGCTTTGTGTGCTTGCTGTGCTTTGTGTGCTTGCTGTGCTATGTGAGCTTGCTGTGCTTTGTGTACTGGCTGTGCTTTGTGTGCTGGCTGTGCTTGGTGAGCTTGCTGTGCTTTGTGAGCTTGTTGTGCTTTTTGAGCTTGCTGTGCTTTGTGTGTTTGATATGCTTTGTGTGCTTGCTGTGTTTTGTGAGCTTACTGTGCTTTGTGTGCTTGCTATGCTTTGTGAGCTTGCTGTGCCTTGTGAGCTTGCTGTGCTCTGTGAGCTTGCTGTGCTTTGTGAGCTTGCTGTGCTTTGTATGCTTGCTGTGCTTTGTGAGCTTGCTGTGCTTTGTGAGCTTGCTGTGCTTTGTGAGCTTGCTGTACTTTGTGTGCTGGCTGTGCTTTGTGTGCTTGGTGAGCTTGCTGTGCTTTGTGTGCTTGCTGTGCTTTGTGAGCTTGCTGTGATTTGTGAGCTTGCTGTGTTTTGTGTGCTTGCTTTTGGTGCTAATTTTTGCGCTGAAGGTGCTTGGCCCCGAGTTGCTGCTTGCAGCTATATTTAGGGGTCAAGCACCGAAGGTGCTGAGACACCTATTGCTATTGTTAGTATTATTATTATTATTATTCTTACTCTTGTCCAATGGGAGTCTATGGCAGCCCTATGAACCGTAAGTAGTAGAATGATGAAATTTGGCACAGTTGTAGTGGTGGTCCTAAAAAGTCATGTGACCAAAAATAGGGTCTTTAGCAGTAACTCTATAGCGCCACCAGCAGATCAAAAATTCAATGTTCGAACTGTTATAACTGGTGATACATTTGAACTATGAAAAAACTACTTAGTACACGTGATTGCCCTTCTCACATTTATTGCTTTTAATAGCTTACAGTAAGACTCCTCCCATTACAGTAGCGGCCATTTTGAAATGTACAGTATTTTGTTTATTCGCTACTCCTCCTTCAAATTTGATTAAAATGTTATGAGATGTGGCACAGGTGATCTTTGGAGTGAGCCGCATAGAAATGACTGAACAGAATTTTGATATTTATCTTTGTTCAAAAGAAAGAAATGCATGAACTTAACGAGGTTGATGCAAAAATGGTTCTGAAGCTGTACCTCAGTCATTCTTTGATCAATTGAAATTAAATTTGGTATACTTAATGTGGACCATGAACTGGGGGTCCATATCAAATTTGGTGACAGCGCCACCTATGGGTCATGAGATATGAAAAAAGGCTATTTTTGCCCATAACTTCTGAACTGTTTGTCAGAAAATTATGATCTTGATGTCTTTGGATTGCTTACCTCATGCCGCATCTTTCGATGTGTATTATGCCGGGTTTGACCAAACCGCCTGTCCGCCATTTTGAAATTTCACATAAATTGTTATATTTTTTGAACTATTCGAGATATCCGCGCAAAAATTGGTAAGGAGCTTTGACATGATGTCCTGAAGGTACCTGGGAAGTCAGAGTACAGCGCCACCTAGGGGTAATAAACTATAACAGTTCTTATGGAACTGCTTATAACTTCGGAATACTTTGTCTGATATTAATTTCTTTGTGAAATTGTATTCACTGGTTTATGCCGGTTGCAACGATACCTCATTTGTCATTTTCCAACATTCTGTTCATGTGTTATTGTAAAGCATATGGTATATGATTTTTTCGCTACTCCTTTTACAAATTTTGTTTATTTTTTGCCAGGTTCTGCTCGTATAATGTTTGAAGAAATCCGCACAGAAATGACTGAACAGATTTTTGATATTATGTTCTCTTTCTTAGAAAAACCACTCCAAAGGTGACCGTGCCTGTGACGTTGTCTATTTGTCACAGCAAATTAATGTGACTGTATATTACATTGTATAGCATTACTATACATAATGATCTGCTTGTCTTCAATTTCACTTGAGCTCATGTTCATTGTATTTCTGTTATTTCTGCTTCTGCTGTGTCTTTTCTGCATTTTTGGTGATTGACATATGTCAATCCTTGCAGATATCTAATCTTTTTCTGCTGCCCCATGAACTGTGTCAACTGAGTGGCGCATCCAGTTAATTACCTGCATTGAGATTCTGAGTTCTTGGGTTCGAATCCCACATGAGTCATGTATTAGGTTTTTCTATTAATGTTTTGTTCTTCCTCATCAATTCTTCTCAACCTGTCTGTAGTTCACATATGTTCTATTTTTCCATGTTTACTGTTGTTGCGCTTCATTGTGGTGGTTCTGCTCTGTGATTCCTGAGCCTTGCGTGTTTGATGCACTTTATGGTGCTTGCTGTGCTTTGTGTGCTTGCTGTGCTTTGTGAGCTTCCTGTGCTTTGTGTGCTTGCTGTGCTTTGTGTGCTTGCTGTGCTTTGTGTGCTTGCTGTGCTATGTGAGCTTGCTGTGCTTTGTGTGCTTCCTGTGCATTGTGTGCTTGCTGTGCTTTGTGTGCTTGCTGTGCTTTGTGTGCTTGCTGTGCTTTGTGAGCTTCCTGTGCATTGTGTGCTTGCTGTGCTTTGTGTGCTTGCTGTGCTTTGTGTGCTTGCTGTGCTATGTGAGCTTGCTGTGCTTTGTGTACTGGCTGTGCTTTGTGTGCTGGCTGTGCTTGGTGAGCTTGCTGTGCTTTATGAGCTTGTTGTGCTTTTTGAGCTTGCTGTGCTTTGTGTGTTTGATATGCTTTGTGTGCTTGCTGTGTTTTGTGAGCTTACTGTGCTTTGTGTGCTTGCTATGCTTTGTGAGCTTGCTGTGCTTTGTGAGCTTGCTGTGCTCTGTGAGCTTGCTGTGCTTTGTATGCTTGCTGTGCTTTGTGAGCTTGCTGTGCTTTGTGAGCTTGCTGTGCTTTGTGTGCTTGCTGTGCTTTGTGTGCCTGCTGTGCTTTGTGTGCTGGCTGTGCTTTGTGTGCTTGGTGAGCTTGCTGTGCTTTGTGTGCTTGCTGTGCTTTGTGAGCTTGCTGTGATTTGTGAGCTTGCTGTGTTTTGTGTGCATGCTTTTGGTGCTAATTTTTGCGCTGAAGGTGCTTGGCCCCGAGTTGCTGCTTGCAGCTATATTTAGGGGTCAAGCACCGAAGGTGCTGAGACACCTATTGTAATTGTTAGTATTATTATTATTATTATTATTTTTCCCCAATGGGAGTCTATGGCAGCCCTATGAACCGTACATAGGAAAATGATGAAATTTGGCACAGTTGTAGAGGTGGTCATAAATAGTCATGTGACCAAAAATGGGGTCTTTAGCAGTAACTCTATAGCGCCACCAGTAGTCCAAAAATTCAATGTTCAAACTGTTATAACTGGTGAACCATTTGATCTATAAAAATTCTACTTAGTACACGTGATTGCTCCCATCCCGCTTATTGAATTTGATACTTTACAGTAAGACTCCACCCATTACAGTAGCGGCCATTTTGAAATGTACAGTATTTCGTTTTTTCGCTACTCCTCCTTCAAATGTGGTTCAATTCTTATGAAATTTGGCACAGATGATCTTTGGAGTGAGCCGCATAGAAATGACCGAACAGAATTTTGATATTTATCTTTGTTCAAAAGTAATAAATGCGCAAACTTAACGAGGTTGACGCAAAAATGGTTCTGAAGCTGTAGCTCAGTCATTCTTTGATCAATTGAAATGAAATTTGGTACACTTCATGTGGACCATGATCTTGGGGTCCATGCCAAATTTGGTGACAGCGCCACCTATGGGTCATGAGATAATAAAATAGGCTATTTTTGCCCATAACTTCTGAACTGCTTGTCAGAAAATTATGATCTTGATGTCTATGGATTGCTTACCTCATGCCGCATCTGTCGATGTGTATTATGCCGGGTTTGACCGAACCACCTGTCTGCCATTTTGAAATTTAACATAAATTGTTATATTTTTTGAACTATTTGACATATCCGCACAAAAATTGGTAAGGAGCTTTGACATGATGTCCTGAAGTTACCTGGGAAGTCAGAGTACAGCGCCACCTAGGGGTTATAAACTATTACAAGTCTTATTGATATTATACTGTTATCTCTTTTCTGCTGCCCAATGAACCGTGTTAACTGAGTGGCGCATCTAGTTAATCGTATGCATTGAGATTCTGAGATACTGGGTTCGAATCCCACCTGAGTCAGGTATTTTGTTCTTCCTCATCAATTCTTCTAAACCTGTCTGTAGTTCACATGTGTTCATTTTTCCATGTTTGCTGTTGTTGCTCTGCATTGTGATGGTTCTGCTCTATGATTCCTGAGCCTTGCGATTTTGATGCAATTTATGGTGCTTGCTGTGCTTTGTGAGCTTGCTGTGCTTTGTGTGCTTTGTGAGCTTGCTGTGCTTTGTGAGCTTACTGTGCTTTGTGTGCTTGCTGTGCTTTGTGAGCTTGCTGTGCTTTGTGTGCTTGCTGTGCTTTGTGAGCTTGCTGTGCTTTGTGAGCTTGCTGTGCTTTGTGTGCTTGCTGTGCTTTGTGAGCTTGCTGTGCTTTGTGTGCTTGCTGTGCTTTGTGTGCTTGCTGTGCTTTGTGTGCTTGCTGTGCTTTGTGAGCTTGCTGTGCTTTGTGTGCCTGCTGTGATTTGTGAAATTAATGTGCTTTGTGAGCTTGCTGTGCTTTGTGAGCTTGCTATGCTTTGTGTGCTTGCTGTGCTTTGTGTGCTTGCTGTGCTTTGTGTGCTTGCTGTGCTTTGTGAGCTTGCTGTGCTTTGTGTGCTTGCTGTGCTTTGTGAGCTTGCTGTGCTTTGTGTGCCTGCTGTGATTTGTGTAATTGCTGTGCTTTGTGTGCTTGGTGTGCATTGTGAGCTTGCTGTGCTTTGTGTGCTTGCTGTGCTTTGT
The DNA here is from genome assembly GCF_030506205.2 of Paramisgurnus dabryanus. Classification (NCBI taxonomy): domain Eukaryota; kingdom Metazoa; phylum Chordata; class Actinopteri; order Cypriniformes; family Cobitidae; genus Paramisgurnus; species Paramisgurnus dabryanus. The sequence continues at coordinate 9,205,658 of NC_133339.1, forward strand.
GTGCTTGCTGTGCTTTGTGAGCTTGCTGTGCTTTGTGTGCCTGCTGTGATTTGTGTAATTGCTGTGCTTTTTGTAATTGCTGTGCTTTGTGTGCTTGCTGTGCTTTGTGTGCCTGCTGTGCTTTGTGTGCTTGCTGTGCTTTGTGAGCTTGCTGTGCTTTGTGTGCCTGCTGTGATTTGTGTAATTGATGTGCTTTGTGTGCTTGCTGTGCTTTGTGAGCTTGCTATGCTTTGTTTGCTTGCTGTGCTTTGTGTGCTTGCTGTGCTTTGTGTGCTTGATGTGCTTTGTGAGCTTGCTGTGCTTTGTGAGCTTGCTGTGCTTTGTGTGCTTGCTGTGATTTGTGAGCGTGCTGTGCTTTGTGAGCTTGTTGAGCTTGCTGTGCTTTGTGTGCTTGCTGTGCTTTGTAAGCTTGCTGTGCTTTGTGAGCTTGCTGTGCTTTGTGAGCTTGCTGTGCTTTGTGAGCTTGCTGTGCTTTGTGAGCTTGCTGTGCTTTGTGAGCTTGCTATGCTTTGTGTGCTTGCTGTGCTTTGTGAGCTTGCTGTGCTTTGTGTGCCTGCTGTGATTTGTGTAATTGCTCTGCGTTGTGTGCTTGCTGTGCATTGTGAGCTTGCCGTGCTTTGTGTGCTTGCTGTGCTGTGTGTGCATTGCGCCGAAGGTGCTTGACCCCGTGTTGCTGCTTGCAGCTATATTTAGGGGCCAAGCCCACAGGGCGGCAGGCCACTATTGCAATTGATGGTTTTCTTATTATTATTATTATTATTAGGGGTCAAGCACCGAAGGTGCTGAGACACCTATTGTAATTGTTAGTATTATTATTATTATTATTATTATTATTATTTTTCCCCAATGGGAGTCTATGGCAGCCCTATGAACCGTACATAGGAAAATGATGAAATTTGGCACAGTTGTAGAGGTGGTCATAAATAGTCATGTGACCAAAAATGGGGTCTTTAGCAGTAACTCTATAGCGCCACCAGTAGTCCAAAAATTCAATGTTCAAACTGTTATAACTGGTGAACCATTTGATCTATGAAAATTCTACTTAGTACACGTGATTGCTCTCATCCCGCTTATTGAATTTGATACTTTACAGTAAGACTCCACCCATTACAGTAGCAGCCATTTTGAAATGTACAGTATTTCGTTTTTTCGCTACTCCTCCTTCAAATGCGGTTCAATTCTTATGAGATTTGGCACAGATGATCTTTGGAGTGAGCCGCATAGAAATGACCGAACAGAATTTTGATATTTATCTTTGTTCAAAAGTAATAAATGCGCAAACTTAACAAGGTTGACGCAAAAATGGTTCTGAAGCTGTTGCTCGGTCATTCTTTGATCAATTGAAATAAAATTTGGTACACTTAATGTTGACCATGAACCTGGGGTCCATGCCAAATTTGGTGACAGCGCCACCTATGGGTCATGAGATTTAAAAAAATGATATTTTTGCCCATAACTACTGAACTGTTTGTCAGAAAATTATGAACTTGCTGTCTATGGATACCTTGCCTCATGCCGCATCTGTCGATGTGTATTATGCCAGGTTTGACTGAACCGCCTGTCCGCCATTTTGAAATTTGACATAAATTGTTATATTTTTTGAACTATTGGACATATCTGCGCAAAAATTGATAAGGAGCTTTGACATGATATCCTGAAGGTACCTGAGAAGTCAGAGTACAGCGCCACCTAGGGTTTATAAACTAATTTGACATATGTTAATCCTTGTAGCTTTCTAATCTCTTTTCTGCTGCCTCATGAGCTGTGTCATCTGAGTGGCGCATCAAGTTAATCATATGTATTGAGATTCTGAGTTCCTGGGTTTGAATCCCACCTGAGTCAGGTATTTTGTTCTTCCTCATCAGTTCTTCTCAACCTGTCTGTAGTTCAAATGTGTTCTATTTTTCCATGTTTGCTGTTGTTGCTCTGCATTGTGGTGGTTCTTGCTGTGCTTTCTGTGCTTTGTGTGCTTGCTGTGCTTTGGGAGTTTGCTGTGCTTTGTGTGCTGGTTGTGCTTTGTGAGCTTGCTGTGCTTTGTGAGCTTGCTGTGCTTTGTGTGCTTGCAGTGCTTTTTTTGTTGCTATGCTTTGTGTGCTTGCTGTGCTTACTGTGCTTTGTGTGCTTGCTGTGCTTTGTGAGCTTGCTGTGCTTTGTGAGCTTGCTGTGCTTTGTGTGCTTGCTGTGCTTTGTGAGTTTGCTGTTCTTTGTGTGCTTACTGTGCCTTGGGTGCTTGCTGTGCTTTGTGAGCTTGCTGTGTTTTGTGTGTTTGCTTTGCTTTGTGAGTTTGCTGTGCTTTGTGAGCTTGCTGTGCTTTGTGAGCTTGCTGTGCTTTGTGTGCTTGCTGTGCTTTGTGAGTTTGCTGTGCTTTGTGAGATTACTGTGCTTTGTGTGCTTGCTGTGCTTTGCGTGCTTGCTGTGCTTTGTGTGCTTGCTGTGCTTTGTGAGCTTGCTGTGCTTTGTGTGCTTGCTGTGCATTGTGAGCTTGCTGTGCATTGTGAGCTTGCTGTGCTTTGTGTGCTTGCTGTGCATTGTGAGCTTGCTGTGCTTTGTGTGCTTGCTGTGCATTGTGTGCTTGCTGTGCTTTGTGTGCTTGCTGTGCTTTGTGAGCTTGCTGTGCTTTGTGTGCCTGCTGTGATTTGTGTAATTGCTGTGCTTTGTGTGCTTGCTGTGCATTGTGAACTTGCTGTGCTTTGTGTGCTTGCTGTGCTGTGTGTGCATTGCGCCGAAGGTGCTTGACCCCGTGTTGCTGCTTGCAGCTATATTTATTATTATTATTATTATTATATTTCTTCTTCCCCAATGGGAGTCTATGGCAGCCCTATGAACCGTACATAGGAAAATGAAAAAAATTTGCCACACTTGTAGTGGTGGTCCTAAATAGTTATGTGACCAAATATGGGGTCTCTAGCATTAACTCTATAGCGCCACCAACACTTCAAAAATTCAATATTCAAATGGTTATAACTCTAGAATAATTTGATCAACAAAAATTCTACTTAGTACATCTGATTGCTCTCCTCACGCTCATTACAATGAACACCTTACATTAAGACTCCACCCATTACAGTAGCGGCCATTTTGAAAAGTACAGTATTTTGTTTTTTCGCTACTACTTTTGCAGCGTTCATTGCATTGTTACGCAATTTGGCACAGATAATCTTTGGACCGAGGTGCATAGAAATGACCGAACAGAATTTTGATTTTTATCTTTGTTCAAAAGTTATAAATGCGTACATTTATCAATGTCGACCCAAAATTCGTTCTGAGTCATTATCTCGGTCATTCTTTGATCAATTGAAATAAAACTTGGTACCCTTCATAAGGACCATGAACTGGGGTACCATGTCAAATTTGAGGACAGCGCCACCTATGGGTCATGAGATATGAAAAATGGCTATTTTTGCCCATAACTTTTGAAATGTTTGATAGAAAATTATGCTCATGGTGTCTATGGATTCCTTGGCTCATGACAAATCTGTCGATATATATTATGCCAGAAATTACCAAACCGCCTGTCCACCATTTTGAATTTTGTCATATATTGTGATAACTATTATTCGATATAATGTATCGGCACAAAAATCGGTAGGGAGCATCGGTATGATGTCCTGAAGGTACCTGGGAAATCTGAAAACAGCGCCACCTAGGGTTTATAAACTATATAAAACAGCCTATAACTTCTAAAAACTTTGTCCGATATTCATTTTCTTTGTGAATTTTTATTCACTGGTTTCTGTCGATTGCAACGATATCTCATTTGTCAGTTTCCAACATTCTGTTAATATTTTATTACATAGCATATGTGAAGTAGTTTTTTCGCTACTACTTTTGCAAATTAAGTCTATTTTATGCCGGGCTCTGCTCACATAAACTTTAGAGCAATATGCATAGAAATGACCAAACACATTTTTTATATTCTCTGCCATTCCCGAGAAATACCTCTCCAAAGTTGACTGTCCCTGTGACATTGTCTCTTTGTCATATTAAATTATTATGACTGTATTATAACATGTTGTACATTCCTATACAACATGTTTTTCTTGACTTAAACTTTAACTGTTCTCACTTAAACTATCTGATTATCATATAAATTGTAATTTTGTTATTTCTGCTCTGCAATGTCATGTCTGCATCTTCCTTGATTGTGCCATTTGAATGTTTGCAGCTCTGAAAACCTTGGCTAGCTACACTGCTTGTGTAGCGCAGTCTACTAAACGCATGCATCAAAACTCAGAGGTTGAGGGTTCGAATCCCACCTGATGCATGTGTTATGTTTTACTAATAAGATTTTGTTTTGAGTTAATTCTCACCTATTATTCTTAACCAGTCTGTTTTCCATGTTCTGCACTGCTTGTCATAATTTGGTTGCCAATCGCCACCACCATTTCAAAAATGCAGTAGCAGCCATTTTGAAAAGTACAGTATTCAGTTTTTTTGCTACTACTTTTGCAGTGTTTCTTGAATTGTTACACAATTTGGCTCAAATTTTCTTTGGACGGAGCCACAGAGAAATGACCGAACAGAATTTTGATTTTTATCTTTGTTCAAAAGTTATAAATGCGTACATTTATCGATGTCGACCCAAAATTCGTTCTGAGTCATTATCTCGGTCATTCTTTGATCAATTGAAATGAAACTTGGTACCCTTCATAAGGACCATGAACTGGGGTACCATGCCTAATTTGAGGACAGCGCCACCTATGGGTCATGAGATATGAAAAATGGCTATTTTTGCCCATAACTATTGAAATGTTTGATAGAAAATTATGATCTTGGTGTCTATGGATTCCTTGGCTCATGAAAAATCTGTCGATATATATTATGCCAGAAATTACCAAACCGCCTGTACACTATTTTGAATTTTGTTTTAAATTGGGATAACTATTATTCTATATAATGTATCGGCACAAAAATCGGTAGGAAGCATTGGTATGATGTCCTAAAGGTACCTGGGAAATCTGAAGACAGCGCCACCTAGGGTTCATAAACTATATAAAACAGCCCATAACTTCTGAAAACTTTGTCTGATATTCATTTTCTTTGTGAATTTTTATTCACTGGTTTATGTCGATTGCAACGATATCTCATTTGTCAGTTTTCAACATTCTGTTCATGTCTTATTTCATAGCATATGTGAAGTAGTTTTTTCGCTACTACTTTTGCAAATTAAGTCTATTTTATGCCAGGCTCTGCTCACATAAACTTTGGAGCAATCCGCACAGAAATGACCAAACACATTTTTGATATTCTCTGCCATTCCCGAGAAATACCTGTCCAAAGTTGACTGTCCCTGTGACATTGTCTCATTAAAATTATTATGACTGTATTATAACATGTTGTGCATTCCTATACAACATGTTTTTCTTGACTTAAACTTTAACTGTTCTCACTTAAACTATCTGATTCTCATATAAATTGTAATTTTGTTATTTCTGCTCTGCAATGTCATGTCTGCACCTTCCTTGATTGGGCCATTTGAATGTTTGCTGCTCTGAAAACCTTGGCTGGCTACACTGCCTGTGTAGCGCAGTCTATTAAACGCATGCATCAAAACTCAGAGGTTGAGGGTTCGAATCCCACCTGATGCATGTGTTATGTTTTTCTATTAATATTTGTTTTGAGTTTATTCTCACCTATTATTCTCAACCAGTCTGTTTTCCATGTTCTGCACGGCTTGCAGTAATTTGGTGGCCAAGCATCATCACCAGTTCAAATATGCAGTAGCGGCCATTTTGAAAAGTACAGTATTCAGTTTTTTTGCTACTACTTTTGCAGTGTTTGTTGAATTGTTACACAATTTGGCTCAGATTATCTTTGGACCGAGCCACATAGAAATGACCAAACATAATTTTGATATTTATCTTTGTTCAAAAGTAATACATTTGTCAACAGGAATAACTTTTAAACCATTTAATCAACTAAACTTCTATTGAGAATATTTGATGGGGTAATCTATGCCTTCCCAGTAGCTCAACCAAATGCGTGATGGGCATGAAATCCAGAGGTTGTGGGTTCAAATCCACCATACGGCGGCAATCAAAATGGTTGACAAATTTGTGTCATGTAGAGTCAAATGTTCGAACAGGTTTGACTTACCTACAGGGGTTTTAAAAAATCTTCTCTTCTTGAGAAAAATCTCTCCAAACTTGAACATACACATTGTCACTTCAGCAATCTAACTTAAGCAACTGTCTGTATGTATGTCTCCCCTGTAGCTCAACCAGATGAGTGACAGGCATGACACCTGGAGATCATGGGTTCAAATCCTGGCTAGGGCAGCAATTGAAGTCTCTTACTTTAGAGTCAAAAGCTTCAATTCATTATTTGTATTTTACTTTATTATTTTAACAGGTATTATTTCGTTTGTGCTCTTTTGGTTTAAGTCTCATGTGTAACATGTATGATGCTTTAGTGGTTCAATTGTTTTCTAGGTCAGCATTGGACTAATCGGTCCTTCTTTCAACATGCACATAAATATTATACTTCAAAATTTTTATTTTTTCATTATGTTCATTCTCATCTCTGAGTCCTGTGTGCTGATAGTTCCCATACATATCTGCTACATTGCATTCTTCAATTGCATGTCCTTTCAGCTTCGTTGCGTGTTGCAGGACCATTGTTGCTTGGCCCCGTATCGCTGTCTACAGCTATATTTAGGGGTCAAGCACCGAAGGTGCTGAGACACCTATTGTAATTGTTAGTATTATTAGGGGCCAAGCACCGAAGGTGCTGAGGCACCTATTGGAACTGTCAGTATTATTATTCTTCATCTTCCCCAATGGGAGTCTATGGCAGCCCTATGAACCGTACGTAGGAAAATGATGAAATTTGGCACAGTTGTAGTGGTGGTCTTAAAAAGTCATGTGACCAAAAATGGGGTCTCTAGTCCTAACTCTATAGCGCCACCAGCAGTGCAAAAATTCAATGTTCAAATGGTTATAACTGCTGATCCGCTTGATCTATGAAAATTCTACTTAGTACACGTGATTGCTCTCCTCATGCTTGTTGTTTTTAATACCTTAAAGTAAAACTCCACCCATTACAGTAGCGGCCATTTTGAAATGTACAGTATTCCGTTTATTCGCTACTCCTCCTTCAAATTTGGTTCAATTGTTATGAAATTTGGCACAGGTGAACTTTGGAGTGAGCCGCACAGAAATGACCGAACAGAATTTTGATATTTATCTTTTTTCAAAAGTAATAAATGCGCAAACTTAACGAGGTTGACGCAAAAATGGTTCTGAAGCTGTAGCTCGGCCATTCTTTGATCAATTGAAATGAAATTTGGTACACTTCATGTGGACCATGAACTTGGAGTTCATGCCAAATTTGGTGACAGCGCCACCTATGGGTCATGAGATATGAAAATAGGCTATTTTTGCCCATAACTTCTGAACTGTTTGTCAGAAAATTATGATCTTGATGTCTATGGATTGCTTACCTCATGCCGCATCTGTCGATGTGTATTATGCCGGGTTTGACCGAACCGCCTGTCCGCCATTTTGAAATTTCACATAATTTGTTATATTTTTTGAACTATTGGACATATCCGCGCAAAAATTAGTAAGGAGCTTCGACATGATGTCCTGAAGGTACCTGGGAAGTCAGAGTACAGCGCCACCTAGGGGTTATAAACTATAACAGTTCTTATGGAACTGCTTATAACTTCTGAATACTTTGTCTGATATTAATTTCTTTGTGAAATTGTATTCACTGGTTTATGCCGATTGCAACGATACCTCGTTTGTCATTTTCCAACATTCTGTTCATGTGTTATTGTAAAGCATATGGTAGATGATTTTTTCGCTACTCCTTTTACAAATTTTGTTTATTTTATGCCAGGTACTGCTCGTATAATGTTTGGAGCATTCCACACAGAAATGACCGAACAGATTTTTGATATTCTGTTCTCTTTCTTAGAAATACCACTCCAAAGTTGACCGTGCCTGTGACATTGTCTATTTGTCATAGTAAATGAATGTGACTGTATATTACATTGTATAGCATTACTATACAGAATGATCTTCTTGTCTTCAATCTCACTTGAGCTTTTTGATTCTCATATACATTGTATTTCTGTTAGTTCTGCTCTGCACTGTCAGTTCTGCATCTGTGTTGATTGGCACATATCAATCCTTGCAGCACCTAAGCTGTTTTTTTGCTGCCCTTTGAGCTGTGTTAACTAAGTTGTGCATCTGGTTAACCACATGCCATGAGATTCTGAGGTCATGGGTTCGAATCCCATGTGCAGTGATATTTTGTCTTAACTTTTTTCTCACTTAAGTTTTGTGAATCTCATACTATACATTGTATTTCAGTTATTTGTGCTCTCTGTTGTAATTTCTGCACTTTTGGTAATTGCTGGATATCAATGTTTACAGCTCTAAATCTCTATTCTATAGCTTGGACACACCAACTCAGCGGTTTAATCGTTCACTCAGTGGCGCATGCGGTAACTGCTGTGCTTTGGGAACCTGAGGTCATGGGTTTGAATCCCAGCTCTTACTTTCACTTATTGAGATTTCCTTTTGTGTTCACTTTAACACGTTCTTCTCGACCTGTCTGGTTTTCCACACGTGTTATATTTTTGCCATCTTTACTGTTGTTGCTCCGCACTGCAGTGGTTCTGCTCTGCATTTGCTTTGCTTCGGGTTCGGCCTCTGTATTGCGCGCTTTCTGCGCTTTGCGCATTTGCTGCGTCGTGTGGTTTTTGCTGTGCTTTGGGTGCTCATTGCGCTGAAGGTGCTTGGCCCCGCAATTGCTGCTTGCAGCTATATTTATTATTATTATTATTATTCTGCTTCTTCTTCTTAGCCATAGGCGTCTATGGCAGCCCTATGAACCGTACATAGGAAAATGATGAAATTTGGCACAGTTGTAGTGGTGGTCTTAAAAAGTCATGTGACCAAAAATGGGGTCTCTAGTACTAACTCTATAGCGCCACCAGCAGTGCAAAAATTCAATGTTCAAAGGGTTATAACTTCTGATCTGCTTGATCTATGAAAATTCTACTTATTACACGTGATTGCTCTTCTCATGCTTGTTGCTTTTAATACCTTACAGTAAAACTCCACCCATTACAGTAGCAGCCATTTTGAAATGTACAGTATTCCATTTTTTCGCTACTCCTCCTTCAAATGTTGTTCAATTCTTATGAGATTTGGCACAGATGATCTTTGGAGTGAGCCGCATAGAAATGACCGAACAGAATTTTGATATTTATCTTTGTTCAAAAGTAATAAATGCGCAAACTTAACAAGGTTGACGCAAAAATGGTTCTGAAGCTGTAGCTCGGTCATTCTTTGATCAATTGAAATGAAATTTGGTACACTTCATGTCGACCATGAACTTGGGGTCCATGCCAAATTTGGTGACAGCGCCACCTATGGGTTATGAGATAATAAAATAGGCTATTTTTGCCCATAACTTCTGAACTGTTTGTCAGAAAATTATGATCTTGATGTCTATGGATTGCTTACCTCATGCCGCATCTGTCGATGTGAATTATGCCAGGTTTGACTGAACCGCCTGTCCGCCATTTTGAAATTTGACATAAATTGTTATATTTTTTGAACTATTGGACATATCTGTGCAAAAATTGATAAGGAGCTTTGACATGATATCCTGAAGGTACCTGAGAAGTCAGAGTACAGCGCCACCTAGGGTTTATACACTAATTTGACATATGTTAATCCTTGTAGCTTTCTAATCTCTTTTCTGCTGCCTCATGAGCTGTGTCATCTGAGTGGCGCATCAAGTTAATCATATGTATTGAGATTCTGAGTTCCTGGGTTTGAATCCCACCTGAGTCAGGTATTTTGTTCTTCCTCATCAGTTCTTCTCAACCTGTCTGTAGTTCAAATGTGTTCTATTTTTCCATGTTTGCTGTTGTTGCTCTGCATTGTGGTGGTTCTTGCTGTGCTTTCTGTGCTTTGTGTGCTTTGTGTGCTTGCTGTGCTTTGGGAGTTTGCTGTGCTTTGTGTGCTGGTTGTGCTTTGTGAGCTTGCTGTGCTTTGTGAGCTTGCTGTGCTTGCTGTGCTTGCAGTGCTTTTTTTGTTGCTATGCTTTGTGTGCTTGCTGTGCTTTGTGTGCTTACTGTGCTTTGTGTGCTTGCTGTGCTTTGTGAGCTTGCTGTGCTTTGTGAGTTTGCTGTGCTTTGTGAGCTTGCTATGCTTTGTGAGCTTGCTGTGCTTTGTGTGCTTGCTGCGCTTTGTGAGTTTGCTGTGCTTTGTGAGCTTGCTGTGCTTTGTGAGCTTGCTGTGCTTTGTGTACTTGCTGTGCTTTGTGAGTTTGCTGTGCTTTGTGAGATTACTGTGCTTTGTGTGCTTGCTGTGCTTTGCGTGCTTGCTGTGCTTTGTGTGCTTGCTGTGCATTGTGAGCTTGCTGTGCTTTGTGTGCTTGCTGTGCATTGTGAGCTTGCTGTGCTTTGTGAGTTTGCTGTGCTTTGTGAGCTTGCTGTGCTTTGTGAGCTTGCTGTGCTTTGTGTGCTTGCTGCGCTTTGTGAGTTTGCTGTGCTTTGTGAGCTTGCTGTGCTTTGTGAGCTTGCTGTGCTTTGTGTGCTTGCTGTGCTTTGTGAGTTTGCTGTGCTTTGTGAGATTACTGTGCTTTGTGTGCTTGCTGTGCTTTGCGTGCTTGCTGTGCTTTGTGTGCTTGCTGTGCTTTGTGAGCTTGCTGTGCTTTGTGTAATTGCTGTGCTTTGTGAGATTACTGTGCTTTGTGTGCTTGCTGTGCTTTGCGTGCTTGCTGTGCTTTGCGTGCTTGCTGTGCTTTGTGAGCTTGCTGTGCTTTGTGTAATTGCTGTGCTTTGTGTGCTTGCTGTGCATTGTGAGCTTGCTGTGCTTTGTGTGCTTGCTGTGCATTGTGAGCTTGCTGTGCTTTGTGTGCTTGCTGTGCTTTGTGTGCTTGCTGTGCTTTTTGTGCTTGCTGTGCTTTGTGAGCTTGCTGTGCTTTGTGTGCCTGCTGTGATTTGTGTAATTGCTGTGCTTTGTGTGCTTGCTGTGCATTGTGAACTTGCCGTGCTTTGTGTGCTTGCTGTGCTGTGTGTGCATTGCGCCGAAGGTGCTTGACCCCGTGTTGCTGCTTGCAGCTATATTGGTCATTGTTTCTGTTAGTAAATTTTTCTTCTTCCCCAATGGGAGTCTATGGCAGCCCTATGAACCGTATGTAGGAAAATGATGAAATTTGGCACAGTTGTAGTGGTGGTCATAAATAGTAATGTGGCCAAAAATGGGGTCTCTAGCAGTAACTCTATAGCGCCACCATCATGTCAAAAATTCAATGTTCAAATGGTTATAACTCATGATCCATTTGCTCTATGAAAATTCTACTTAGTACACGTGATTGCTCTCCTCATGCTTATTGTTTTTAATACCTTACAGTAAGACTCATGTGATCTTTGGAGTGAGCCGCATAGAAATGACTGAACAGAATTTTGATATTTTTCTTTATTTAAAAGTAATTAATGCGTGAACTTAACGAGATTGACGCAAAATTGGTTCTGAAGCTGTATCTCGGTCATTCTTTGATCAATCGAGATGAAATTTGGTACGCTTCATGTCGACCATGAACTGGGGGTCCATGCCAAATTTGGTGACAGCGCCACCTATGGGTCATGAGATAGTAAAAAAGGCTATTTTTGCGCATAACTTCTGAATCGTTTGTCAGAAAATTATGATATTGGTGTCTACGGATTCCTTACCTCATGCCGCATCTGTCGATGTGTATTATGCCGGGTTTGACCGAACCGCCTGTCCGCCATTTTGAAATTTGTCATAAATTGTTATAACTTTTGAAGTATTGGATATATTGGCGCAAAAATCGGTAGGAAGCTTTGGCATGATGTCCTGAATGTATCTGGGAAGTCAGAATACAGCGCCACCTAGGGGTTATAAACTATAACAGTTCTTATAGAACTGCTCATAACTTCTGAATACTTTGTCGGATATTAATTTTCTTTGTGAAATTGTATTCACTGGTTTATGCCGATTGCAACGATACCTCGTTTGTCATTTTCCATCATTCTGTTCATGGGTTATTGTAAGGCATATGGTAAATGATTTTTTCGCTACTCCTTTTACAAATTTTGTTTATTTTATGCCAGGTTCTGCTCGTATAATGTTTGGAGCAATCCGCACAGAAATGACTGAACAGATTTTTCTTGCACCTAGGAATTTTTTTGAGAAAAACCTCTGTAAAGTTGATCGTCCCTGTGATGTTGTCTATTTGTCATAGTTAATTACTTTATATTACATTTTATAGCGTTACTCTACGGAATGTTCTTCTTGTCTTCAATCTCACTTGAGCTTTTTGATTCTCATATACATTGTATTTCTGTGATTTCTGCTCTGCGGTGTCATTTCTACATCTTTGGTGATTGGCATATGTCAATGCTTGCATTTCTGTAATCTCTTTCCTGCTGCCCCTTGAGCTGAGTCTGCTGAGTGGCGCATCCACTAAGTCGTATGCATAGAGATCAGAGTTCATGGGTTTGATTCCCACCTGAGGCAGATGTTAATTTCTTCTATTAAAGTTTTGTTCTTTCCCACCTATTCTTCTTGACCTGTCTGTAGTTCACATATGTTCTATTTTTGCCATGTTTTCTGTTGCTGCTCTGCACTGCGGTGGTTCTGCTCTGTCATTGCAACGCTTTGGGTACTTGCTGCGCTTTGTGTTCTTGATGCACCTTGGGTGGTCAGTGAGCATTGGGTTATTGATACCTTCTATGTTGCTTGCTGTGCTTTGGGTGCTCATTGCGCTAAAGGTGCTTGGCCCCGAATCGCTGCTTGCAGCTATATTTATTATTATTATTATATTTCTTCTTCCCCAATGGGAGTCTATGGCAGCCCTATGAACCGTACATAGGAAAATGAAAAAAAATTGCCACACTTGTAGTGGTGGTCCTAAATAGTTATGTGACCAAATATGGGGTCTCTAGCATTAACTCTATAGCGCCACCAACACTTCAAAAATTCAATATTCAAATGGTTATAACTCTAGAATAATTTGATCAACAAAAATTCTACTTAGTACATCTGATTGCTCTCCTCACGCTCATTACAATGAACACCTTACATTAAGACTCCACCCATTACAGTAGCGGCCATTTTGAAAAGTACAGTATTTTGTTTTTTCGCTACTACTTTTGCAGCGTTCATTGCATTGTTACGCAATTTGGCACAGATAATCTTTGGACCGAGGTGCAGAGAAATGACCGAACAGAATTTTGATTTTTATCTTTGTTCAAAAGTTATAAATGCGTACATTTATCGATGTCGACCCAAAATTCGTTCTGAGTCATTATCTCGGTCATTCTTTGATCAATTGAAATAAAACTTGGTACCCTTCATAAGGACCATGAACTGGGGTACCATGTCAAATTTGAGGACAGCGCCACCTATGGGTCATGAGATATGAAAAATGGCTATTTTTGCCCATAACTTTTGAAATGTTTGATAGAAAATTATGCTCTTGGTGTCTATGGATTCCTTGGCTCATGAAAAATCTGTCGATATATATTATGCCAGAAATTACCAAACCGCCTGTCCACCATTTTGAATTTTGTCATATATTGTGATAACTATTATTCGATATAATGTATCGGCACAAAAATCGGTAGGGAGCATCGGTATGATGTCCTGAAGGTACCTGGGAAATCTGAAAACAGCGCCACCTAGGGTTTATAAACTATATAAAACAGCCTATAACTTCTAAAAACTTTGTCCGATATTCATTTTCTTTGTGAATTTTTATTCACTGGTTTCTGTCGATTGCAACGATATCTCATTTGTCAGTTTCCAACATTCTGTTAATATTTTATTACATAGCATATGTGAAGTAGTTTTTTCGCTACTACTTTTGCAAATTAAGTCTATTTTATGCCGGGCTCTGCTCACATAAACTTTAGAGCAATCCGCATAGAAATGACCAAACACATTTTTTATATTCTCTGCCATTCCCGAGAAATACCTCTCCAAAGTTGACTGTCCCTGTGACATTGTCTCTTTGTCATATTAAATTATTATGACTGTATTATAACATGTTGTACATTCCTATACAACATGTTTTTCTTGACTTAAACTTTAACTGTTCTCACTTAAACTATCTGATTATCATATAAATTGTAATTTTGTTATTTCTGCTCTGCAATGTCATGTCTGCATCTTCCTTGATTGTGCCATTTGAATGTTTGCAGCTCTGAAAACCTTGGCTAGCTACACTGCCTGTGTAGCACAGTCTACTAAACGCATGCATCAAAACTCAGAGGTTGAGGGTTCGAATCCCACCTGATGCATGTGTTATGTTTTACTAATAAGATTTTGTTTTGAGTTAATTCTCACCTATTATTCTTAACCAGTCTGTTTTCCATGTTCTGCACTGCTTGTCATAATTTGGTTGCCAATCGCCACCACCATTTCAAAAATGCAGTAGCAGCCATTTTGAAAAGTACAGTATTCAGTTTTTTTGCTACTACTTTTGCAGTGTTTCTTGAATTGTTACACAATTTGGCTCAAATTTTCTTTGGACGGAGCCGCAGAGAAATGACCGAACAGAATTTTGATTTTTATCTTTGTTCAAAAGTTATAAATGCGTACATTTATCGATGTCGACCCAAAATTCGTTCTGAGTCATTATCTCGGTCATTCTTTGATCAATTGAAATGAAACTTGGTACCCTTCATAAGGACCATGAACTGGGGTACCATGCCAAATTTGAGGACAGCGCCACCTATGGGTCATGAGATATGAAAAATGGCTATTTTTGCCCATAACTATTGAAATGTTTGATAGAAAATTATGATCTTGGTGTCTATGGATTCCTTGGCTCATGACAAATCTGTCGATATATATTATGCCAGAAATTACCAAACCACCTGTACACTATTTTGAATTTTGTTTTAAATTGGGATAACTATTATTCTATATAATGTATCGGCACAAAAATCGGTAGGAAGCATTGGTATGATGTGCTAAAGGTACCTGGGAAATCTGAAGACAGCGCCACCTAGGGTTCATAAACTATATAAAACAGCCCCTAACTTCTGAAAACTTTGTCTGATATTCATTTTCTTTGTGAATTTTTATTCACTGGTTTATGTCGATTGCAACGATATCTCATTTGTCAGTTTTCAACATTCTGTTCATGTCTTATTTCATAGCATATGTGAAGTAGTTTTTTCGCTACTACTTTTGCAAATTAAGTCTTTTTTATGCCAGGCTCTGCTCACATAAACTTTAGAGCAATCCGCATAGAAATGACCAAACACATTTTTTATATTCTCTGCCATTCCCGAGAAATACCTCTCCAAAGTTGACTGTCCCTGTGACATTGTCTCATTAAAATTATTATGACTGTATTATAACATGTTGTGCATTCCTATACAACATGTTTTTCTTGACTTAAACTTTAACTGTTCTCACTTAAACTATCTGATTCTCATATAAATTGTAATTTTGTTATTTCTGCTCTGCAATGTCATGTCTGCACCTTCCTTGATTGGGCCATTTGAATGTTTGCAGCTCTGAAAACCTTGGCTAGCTACACTGCCTGTGTAGCGCAGTCTACTAAATGCATGCATCAAAACTCAGAGGTTGAGGGTTCGAATCCCGTCTGATGCATGTGTTATGTTTTTCTATTAATATTTGTTTTGAGTTTATTCTCACCTATTATTCTCAACCAGTCTGTTTTCCATGTTCTGCACGGCTTGCAGTAATTTGGTGGCCAAGCATCATCACCAGTTCAAATATGCAGTAGCGGCCATTTTGAAAAGTACTGTATTCAGTTTTTTTGCTACTACTTTTGCAGTGTTTGTTGAATTGTTACACAATTTGGCTCAGATTATCTTTGGACCGAGCCACATAGAAATGACCAAACATAATTTTGATATTTATCTTTGTTCAAAAGTAATACATTTGTCAACAGGAATAACTTTTAAACCATTTAATCAACTAAACTTCTATGGAGAATATTTGATGTGGTAATCTATGCCTTCCCAGTAGCTCAACCAAATGCGTGATGGGCATGAAATCCAGTGGTTGCGGGTTCAAATCCACCATACGGCGGCAATCAAAATGGTTCACAAATTTGTGTCATGTAGAGTCAAATGTTCGAACAGGTTTGACTACCTACAGGGGTTTTAAAAAATATTCTCTTCTTGAGAAAAATCTCTCCACACATTGTTACTTCAGCAATCTAACTTAAGCAGCTGTCTGTATGTATGTCTCCCCTGTAGCTCAACCAGATGAGTGACAGGCATGACACCTGGAGATCATGGGTTCAAATCCTGGCTAGGGCAGCAATTGAAGTCTCTTACTTTAGAGTCAAAAGCTTCAATTCATTATTTGTATTTTACTTTATTATTTTAACAGGTATTATTTCGTTTGTGCTCTTTTGGTTTAAGTCTCATGTGTAACATGTATGATGCTTTAGTGGTTCAATTGTTTTCTAGGTCAGCATTGGACTAATCGGTCCTTCTTTCAACATGCACATAAATATTATACTTCAAAATTTTTATTTTTTCATTATGTTCATTCTCATCTCTGAGTCCTGTGTGCTGATAGTTCCCATACATATCTGCTACATTGCATTCTTCAATTGCATGTCCTTTCAGCTTCGTTGCGTGTTGCAGGACCATTGTTGCTTGGCCCCGTATCGCTGTCTACAGCTATATTTTATTAAATGTTATTTATTCAGTCTACAAACTCTGCACTTGCGTCCTCACTTTCTCACTCCTGCAAACCAGTCATGACACTTTGTGTGAAGACTTTTAAATATTTTTTTGTGGATAAAATAGATGCAATTAGACAGTCCATTATTCCATCTTTTGTTGACCCTGTAGATTTTTTGAGTCCCACTACTTTTTTTATTCATTTGAGCCGATTTCAATGCTGGGCTTAATGGATTCAGTTGTCAAGCTGAAACCTACTACTTATTACAAATTTATTTACATTTAAAACATAATGACAAGCAAGGCCTAAAAATTGCTTGCATGCCTAGCTGATGTACGATCTTGGATGTCTCTGAATTTTTGCATTTAAATGAGGGAAAGACTGAAGTAATTGTCTTTGGGCCTTCAATGGGAAAAGGAAAACTAAATATAAATTGTGGTCCTTTAAATGTATATGTTAAACCAACTGTGAAATATCTGGGAGTTCTTTTTGATTCTCAAGTTTGATCAACATATAAATTCAGTAGTTAAGTCATGTTTTTTCCATCTTAAACTTTTGTCAAAAGTGAAAACTTTTTTGTCTTTTAGTGACCTTGAGAGAGTAACACATGTGTTTGTTTTATCTTGTAGGATTAAAAATATAGGAATTTATTACTTCGTCACAATTTGTCACAACCCCCATTTCCATACTGTTCCATCTGCATTCCTGTGCTTACAAAGACTATTGTTACAGCTGTTTGTTCAATACAGTGGGGGTTAAAGGTGTGGTCTTCTGATTGGTCAGTTTGAATGTATCATGTTAGGTTTGGTCACATGGTCAAGGGATAGAGAATAAAGGTCTTGGTTTTAATGAGCTCTGGGCTTTTGCCTTTTGGCATTTGCCATTTGCTTTCTGCCCTCTGCTTTTCTTCTTTACCTGAGTTCTTGGGTTTAGGCCTTTAGGCCAAGATTCCAGTTCTTAATGGTGATTCTCTTTCTTCTAAACTTTCTTTCTTTCTTTCTCTTTTTTATCAGGTAATATCTCACATACATTGGAAACAGTCAATTGTTTGTATTAAGTACCATTTCATGCATTTATAGTGTAACCATTTCAATTGTAACTTTAAGTCAGTACTGTTATTAAACCTTTTCATTTACAAATCTGTTGTTTAGTTTTGATTTAGTGTTAATACTTAAACGCTACATATTGCAATTCAATATATTTATATTCTAGCAATGCTCTCCCACATATTTTGCTATTATAACTGCACTTATTTCCGTCGTTGGTATAGGTTGCAGAAGGGTGATAATTGACCAGAAATACACAGTTTTATAATATCTTACTGTTAACATTTCTCAGTCATTTCGGCGTTCCTACAGACTGAACCACTGTAGTGAATCCACCCTTACAATCTCGATTGGACTACTGTAACTCATTGTATGTTGGATTACCCCAAAACCTCCATGTCACGTCTTCAGATAGTTAAAAATACTACAGCAAGGTTCTCAACTGGGGTTTGTAAATGAGAACATATTACTCCAATCTTAGTGTCTCTTAACTGGTTGCCAGTGCGTTACAGGGGCGGTTCTAGGGTCAGTGGATATCTGGGGCTTAGCCCAAAGATATCCAAGCATGTGTCAAAAATACACTTTTAATAGCTAAAACATGATAAACATTTTCTAAGTGGTATTATTTTTGCCAAATTCACTTTTTAATAGTGCTCATTAAAATAACAATGTTCCACTGAGTTAAACTGAGAACATTTTACACTGATATCAAAGAAGTTGTTCACCTCAAAATGAAAATTCTGTCATCTTTTACTCCACTACTTTTTATTTTAAACCTGTATGACTTCTGCAGAACACAAAATAATATATTTTGAAAAATATTGGTAACCCTAACACTACTCCCCAATGACTTTGACTAATGTAAGTCAAAGGGGGGGCAACAGTTTTTTTTACATATTGGCTCTTTTTTACTCTCCACTTAACTCATTGTTCCTTTATTTTATCCACAACTGTTTTCTCTTTAATATACATCTTAATTTTTTCTTGTTGGATTTCTTTTTTATGTAATATTTTCCACCCTTTCACACTAATCTCTTAATTCATCCAGGATAAATAAAAATTTCATCCAGGATATGTTCCTGGATCTCAAACTCAAACCCAAGATTAACATCTCGTTGCATGGCTGCAAAGCTATTTTAACATAAAATACACAATATTTTTGTAAATTACATATTTTTATTTACCACAGAAAGCACTGTTTATATTGCACTGTATATTTAACAGTATAAACATTTTCTTAACCTTATCTTAAATAACTTTATATTCAAATTTGGCACTAAACTAACACATTAAATTCCTGAGTATGAATGTATTAATACTTATACATTTTCTGCAACCAGGTAGTGTTTCTGTTTTGATTTATTTAGGATTTTTTAAGTTACAGACTTGACTTGGTTATGTTCAATCTCTGTAAAAACGAATAAGGCTACTGCTCTATGTGTAACTTAAGCACAGGCACAGCAAGCAACATAATGATATATACTTCATACAATTCTTATATTGAGATGAGTGAGCATCATAGCATACAGTCTTTTATTTTTTGCGCCTTTCTCCTCATCTTTCCTCTTTTCTTAACCTGGGCACTGATGACTGATGACGTGGTTTAGTATGTGTTACATCTCCATCTCTACAGTATATGAGGTGTTGCCATTGAAGCTGTGACTTGGCTTGAACTAACCCTGCGGAGCTCTAACAGCTGAGAAACACACAGACAGAGTAACAGATCATCTCTAGACGAAAACTCCAAAGTCCTGACAAGATTAACTGATTGCATGGTGGCAATGATATGATTGACGTGTGGTGCATATGAGCAATTTAAATCCGATCACGCATTTAGTTTACTCGCGGTCACGGAGAGCGCGCTCATGGTTGCGCACAGTAGCAACGAAAGACGCGCTACCTCTCACGCGCTTTGGAAGGGAAAAGAAAGGTCTATAACACGCGTTTTTAACCGTTTACATAAATAATCAAACGAACAAGTTGACAGTTCTTGACGAGAGATTTACAGTTCGGCTGTAATAGAAAATATTTTAACAGATTAAAATAAGTGACGCCCATATTATAACAATCGGGGCTTTACAAAATAGGTCCGGGGCTCAAGCCCCGCTAGCGCCACCCATGGTGCGTTATAGAGTTGATTTTAAGATTTTGCTGTTTGTTTTAAAGTCTTTAAATGGTCTGGCACCTTCCTATTTGTCAGAACTTTTAAATGTAAATACATCAGTTAGAAGCTTGCGTTCCTCAGACAGTATTTCTCTGTCTTACACTAGATCAAGATTGAAGTTGAGAGGTTGAGAGTTGCAGTGGCCGATCCTGCAGTGGCGGGATTATGGGTATGCCTCATTCCAACATTTTGTACTGATAATTTTAAGTTTATTACACTTAATTTTTTTTTATGAATGTTATATGTTTAAAATTTAAATGAACTAAGATTTTTTAGTATTAGGTCCAAAACACAAAATATGAAGTAACGTTTACGTGATTGTTTAAGACAATATCTGAGTTTACAGTATATGCATACTACAAGCTGGGCAGATACAAGCAGTGATATCTTTGCCTATGAGGAAGTTTTGGTGTTTTTCTTTTGCCACTCCTCAATCATCTGGTTTAACTGGAATAGTTTTGGTTCCACAGAACTGCTTACAAGGAAGAAAACCACACCAAAACAAATATCATCTAACACAACATCACACACAATCTATTATCAAAAAACATAGGTAGTCATGGCCTAATGGTTTATAATGCTTGTAACCCAAAGGTCGCTGGTTTCGATAAGGCACATTTCCCCAATGCTCCCTGTGTGCTGCACACTGCTCCAGGTGTGTGTGTGTGTGTGTGTGTGTGTGTGTTTGTGTGTGTGTGTGTGTGTGTGTGTGTGTGTGTGTGTGTGTGTGCGTGCGTGCGTGTGTGTGTGTGTGTGTGTGTGTGTGTGTGTGTGTGTGTGTGTGCGCACGTGTCTCATGGCAATGCATATCCATCTGTTGACTGCTTTAAAATGCAATGTTTGAGAGATGCCTCTGGTGTTACATGTAATATGTTGTATAGATTTATGGATATTCATAAAATTGCTTCTATGTGTAATGTGGTGTAGGCTATCTGGTCATATTGCTGATGGTTATGTTTAACGTGATGATTACGTGCTGCGCGAATAGATTATATATTATTAGTACGTACTGTAGGCTAATAATAAGTGTGCCCACCCATGCATTTCATATGCCCCCCTTAAGACTGAGGTCTGGCGACGGGTCTGACCACAATAATACTAATATTTAATTGCATTTAATGTTTTGTAAATTATATTGAAAGCATTACACTCTTGTAAACATATTTGCAATTGTTTGTAAAGGTTTCTTTATATGTTTGGGCCTAGATCTCGTTGCCTTTACACATTTTGACCAGCAGGTGTTGCAAGCATGTTTGGCAGGGGTCGGCAAGTAACTTTGGCCATGGGCCGATTTTTTTTAGCCAGTAGATGGCGGGCCAGCTGCTTTTGCCAAGCATGTCTTTTTTGAATTAGCCTAGTATAGGCTATCTGATCTTTTGTCAAGATTGTCTTTATTTCCTATTTAAAAGACGAAAGACGGCATAAAAAATTGCTAAAAACATGGTTATGGGTCCATGTATCATTCGTTCAATCGTTTTTTCAAATTAAAAACAAAAATGAAAAAATTAACTCATTCCCCGCCAACGTTTTAAAAAAAGTTGCCAGCGCCAGCATTTTTCATGATTTTCACAAAAGTTTAATGCCTTCCAGAAAATGTTCTTCTTTAAATATATAATAAAACAATATATCAAATGAAAGAACAGACCCTCTGCTTTCAAAAAAAAAAAAAAAGTTAATTAAAAACATTATTTCTCTTTTATCACCTCTCAAATATGGGTAGGTTTCTTCAAAAACACCCAATTTTGAGCAAAAAGCTGAGATAATTCCATTTTTGTAAAGGACTTTTGATAGAGATCAGATTCAGAGCGATCTTTAAAACATACACAGAGTTCTTCTCTTTCAGGTGAGGTGCTACTTCCGGTTGTATAATAGCGGTATTGCGGAAAGCCGGAAATTGTCGTCATTGGCAGGGAAGCGCTTTCTCTTAATTGACGAGTTATCTCGTCAATGGCGGGGAAAGAGTTAAAAACGACGGGTTTTCTGATTGTGTGCTCAGATCAAAAAATTAATTACTGGATTAAACACATTTTTAATTTAACACCTTTATAGGCATGATATCTCAATGAAATCATTTAAACAGACCAAGTACTTATAGTGGTAACATATTACAGGCATTTATGCTTTCATGAAAGACTCTTACAGTCCGACTTTTGAACTTTATTCCTTTTTTTAATTAATATTTATCCGGGACACGACCCATACATACTTAAGGTTTAAGGAGGTCTGCGCTGGACTGTTTTTTTTTGTCCAGCTCCCAAGTTCTGTTCAGTAAACCGCTTAAAATAAACTCTGTGTTCACCCGCTTTATTTCCTGACCTGACGGGTCCGCAAAACTTAGATCTCGTTTCCAGAATCTCAAATTCAAATGTCTCTAACTGAAAGAGAGAGATGAAGTATTGCCTATGACCATTATAAATGCTATACAAAAATTGTGTCCATGCAAATATAAATATTATTTTAACATTGTACTGTCAGCAGAGAAAAAATGTCACATAAAAAATAATAAAACATAAATAACATAAATTAAATAGGACAAAGCCAAATTATTTTCTGCCAAACTATTTCAAACATCCTTACTAACTCCTCTCCAGGGGCATCATGCACTTTAAAAAATAAATTGTTGGCTCAATGAATTATTTTTTAGTAACTAGTTCCACAGAAATTTTACGTTCACTCAATTTCTGACTCCAAAGTGTTACCTGGATTGATGTTTTTTAGTTGGCCCAAACTTGACTCAAATATAAAAAAGTATGTTTGCTCAACTAGCTTTATAGTTCATTCAACTAAAATGTTTTAATAAGTTTAATCTTTAAAAACTTACAGCAAAGACTCTGTCAATTACATTTAAGTATTTACTCAATGTTTTATGTGTTACTTCAATTAATATTTATTATTTGGGAATTTTTAATAAACTTTTTTAAATTATTTATCAAATAATTTATGCTGGTGTTGTTAACAAAATAATTAACTTCAGTCACTTAAAAACAAAAGCTTTATTCACTTATCATACAGACTGAACATACAAAATTAAGTCTTTTCTAAATAGAAGGCATAAAACAGTCCAAAAAGCACTCCAATTTTATTCCCTAAAATTGCCAAATTTCCCTCAGACATCACACGTAATTGAATTAAACACTATTGGGCGGTTTTCTCGGACAGGGCTTATCACTGACTAAAACATCTCTTAACGAGTGCTATTGTTTTGTCTCAAAATGTATTTTTTTAAGGTTTGTTTGTAAAAATGGCCCAATTATAATTAAGACCGAGTCCTAAACCCTGTCCGGTAAACCAACCCTATATCCAGGCTATCTTAACTAAACTAGCTCCACTTTAACTCGGACACATAACATAACACAACTTTATATAACTTATATCTTTACAAAAACGTCGAGTATTTGCGTCTTTGCTAAATAATATAGTCTAAAATTAACCTTTTTTTACAAACACTTACCTGACGTGAACTTGAGGAAACGGCTGATGACTTGTGTCATTGTGTGAAACAAGTGATTCCGGCTGTTATGTGCGGATTGATCTCAGATTAAATGATCTGTGATCCAGATCCTTCCGAGTTAAGACATTTTAAATTTAAAACACACGCACGCGCGCGCACACGGGTACACACATGGGTATATTTAGAAGTTTTATTTAAGATTGTTATGATATTGGGACTATTTCTCCACCCGCTCCTTCAGCTCTGAAGTTCAAATTCGCATGCTGTCCGGTTATAACAAATGTAAAAGATATGAAACATCACTCAACAGCGATATCAATTAAGTGCAATCCTAAAATATGATTTAAAACATAACCCTTTCATTGTTAAGTATGAGAAATTAAAATGAATTAAATCACGTCTAAACGCCACAGAGATATCAGAGCCAGCAGTCGATTTCTGATGGGCTTGCCGAGGCGAGGCTGCGCTGGGCGGGGTGTGAGCGCTTAAGCGCCGGTGATTTTCTGGAGCTCATACGGAGCTTATCTCCGTCCAAAAGTGTCCGAGCACATTTTTAAATAGACGATATCTTTATTAACCGACCGCATTAAACTTAAAGCACATATATTCACGCCTGAACAACTCTTACAATTACATTTTGTGACCAAATAACAGTAATATTAGGAGCATTTTGTTGTCAGGAAACATAGCTGTCATAACTCCACATATTGACCAGATTAGATTTAATTAGTTCAGCCAACAGTAGCCATTCTGAATGTTGACTGGATTTGAAAATAACCATTCATTTAATGTTTTAAACACAGATTTATCTAGACTTAAAATAATATGTCTTCTCAACTAAGCTCAAACAAGAAAATTGCTTTAAGTGAGAGCGCCCTCTGGCTTTTGGAAGAAGCAGCATTTCACCATAGTTCATTGAGAAGCATAGCAAGCATAATCACACGATTTATCGTCCCAGCCCAAATCACATTGCGCAGCCTCTAATTGTAAATCCTGGAGAGATTTATATTCCTGATTTTTTTTTAATAAATTTTCAAAGGTGAAAATGTTTTGTTTTTGTACTACCTGAATATTACATGTTTTTAAAATACAATAACTTTTAAATGTTGTGTTAGGTAATGCTTTCGTCTTGGTGTATTGTGTTAGCAATTATAATGTTTGGGTCTACACAGCATGTAACATTTGATGATCATACATGCGTTTTACTACAGGGTGCTCAGTCAGCTGGCACTCAAGTGTTCACGCACCAGTTTGGTCATCAGATTTAAACTGAATTAATTTCCAGCAGAACATCCTACATTGTATACCATTACTTTTATAATGTAAATCTGTGCCAAACTAATTTTGTTGCTGGACAGGTTAAACCTGGGACTTTAACAGACACGCATTGAGAGAATGCACAGCTTTCATGCTTACATGAAAGATGTGTTTTAAGGTAATTTTGTGTCTGTTCAAGCTCAACGCTTGTGAGTATTTGCGTATTGAAGCCGTGAGATATTGTAGCTTTCTGGGCATGCATTTTGGTATGGGCACACACAAAAACAAAACTTCTCAAACAGCGTGTGAATATTGCATTAGGATCAGTTTCATGTCTTGTGCGTATTATATAAATTGTCAAGGCCTGAAAGCATGTGAAAAAAATAACAAAACCCAACCCCTAACCCCAACGTCACAGAGGTCAAGGCAAATCATACAAAAATCTACAAATGTGGTTGTAAGAATTAATACAATTTAGCCAATTTGTAAAATATGTACAAATTCTCATGAGATAGTGTTGTACAGGAGCATTTTATCACACGTGAACAGAACCAGAACTCATGTTGGCAATAAATAAGAAATATGAGCCTCAACAGACAAACACAATAGTAATGAGATTTTTCTTTAATTTTTTGATTAGGATGTCAAAAAATATTTTGGGTGAGGATGAGGAATTTTAAACATATCATTATGCTGAACATTTATGTACTGAAAAAATATGAATATTAAAAATACTAATCTATCATTATGACATCTTTTTACTTTCTTGCTACTTTAACTTAACCAACCAATAAGAGGAAACAAATAGAAACGTTAAATTAAAGGACTGAAATCTAAATCCCCGTTTCACCCTGGATATTCCAGTTTCTTTTTTTTGTATATCCAATAGGTCTCTCGGCCACCCTCATAATGTGACCTCTGCATTTAATCCATCCCAGTGAGTATTGAACACACACACTGTAGGTCGTGAACACACACACACACGCACGCACGCACGCACGCACGCACACACACACACACACACACACACACACACACACACACAACACACACACACGCACGCAGACTTTGAACCTACTGTACTTGAGTGGAGGCAGCGCTGTCGTCTCTCCCTTCCCTCCTGTCAGTACAGCGACAGGCGGCGTTTCTCCGAGCAGAACCTCCTCATTAATAAAGTGTCCATACGGAATTAAACTTGTGAGTGAGGTCCTTGTTCCTTTTTTAACCATTTGCGGATAATATCCATCTTAAAGCAGTATAGCTAAACTCATCCAGTTTAAAAAAAGTGCGGTAACTGTTGAGCGGCTACACTGACGTAGGCTACGTCACGTACGTGTCGTACGTAGCCTCGTGATAGGCTGTTGCAGTGTAGCTAGATTCCCATCAATCAAACAAAATCACACTATTGTTTTTTATATTTTTAATGTTTTAATTATAAAGAATACAACAATAATGCAACACAAAATTAGCAACTATGATCATTTAAAATTACAGTATTTTTTAAATACTGGGGGGGGCACAGGCGTCTTTGAAGGCGGGCCCGGCCCCCTATGGCCCGCCCATAGCGACGGGTGTGATTGTGGTATGTCAGGTGAATACATAGACCTAACGATATTGTTTTCCAAATTTTCAAAATGTTCCCAAACAATCGACCTTGCTTTTTTATGTCACTCATTATACAAAAAACTTTGACAAACAAACTCAATAAACACATTTCATTTGATCAACATTCATAATAATAAAACTGAACAGAAATTAGTTCAGCATATTAGACACTGATTCATGACTTCATTTTTAAATCAACACCCCCTAAGTGGTGAACCATCAGAGTTTCGAAACGTTTCGAAACAGTTATGACATAACAAAGTCTCATTTGCTAAAATCACATGACCACACATGGCCAGTTTGAAACACGCTCTGAACCAATGATTTGAAACAGAAGATTCATAAAGGTTTCAAAGCCTCACGAAGCAGTGTTTCGAAAGCGACTATCACTGAATCAATATCAGACTAGGGCTGGGGATCGATTCAGATGTTCCAGGTCGATTCGATTTTGATTCACAGGCTATCAAATCGATTTCGATTCTTGATTCAATTTTCGATTCCTGTTCTCAGGTACGTTTTTTTTTTTTTTTCGATTCTCAAATCAACTCAATGAATATAGATTTAATAATATATTAATAAAAAAGAACAGTAAACAGCAGTTTACAAGTGGGTAATTAATAAAAAGAAATTAAAAGCCACAACACTATCGTCGTCGTCTTGCTTGCGAAATCTAAAATGCTTCCACACCTCTGACTTGATGGTGACATCTAGTGAAGAAGACTAGTTATTAGATTAATGTTAATCTTACGTTCAATGTGTGTGGAAATAAATCTGAAAGAAAAAAAATCTAATCGATTTTGAATCGACCACGTAAAAAAAACAATTAATTGAAAAATCGATTGGTCCTGATTGGTTAACGCGGCGCGGAAATCCGGCCGAAGTTCAACATTTTCAACTCAACATTCTGGAAGGGGGAACTCAATTCGTATGTACCGCGCCACCGGATGCCTAATCGCGTCTTTGCATTAACATGTAAATCACCCATGCTTGCAGCTTTTACTGCGTCTGGTGTGAACGCCAAGGCTGCTGAGTCAGAATGTTAACATGAGAACCTGTTAAAATTTCACAAAGACTTCAGAAGTCAGGCTTTGTCTGCTGTCATTGTATTAACAAGAACAGGCAAAAGATTTACCTAAATTGCTTTGTTTGTGTTCTGTTGATGTTTATTTAATGTATTTATTTACTGCATTTAAGCATCTATGACTATATTCATGGTGAGAACCAGTTAATCTATACACAAATTAAGCTATAATTGGGCTGAATTTGGGCAGATTTTCCCCTTATAGGTAATGTCCAAATCGTTTTGTTGGTTATACCGATTATTGTATCCTTTTTATCTGTGGTACATTACACTCTAAAAATGGCTGGGTTATTTTTGACCCATAATGGGTGAAAATTGAACAGAACACAGGCTGGGTTAAAAATTGATCCAATGTTGGGTTGGTTCAAAATAGCAGTCAAAATAGCATAACTTCCATTTCTTCGTGCCCATCGTCCGCCATGTTTACTGTGAAGTCTTGTTGGATATTTTGTAAGGGTTCCCGTGTTCAAGACTTGAGTTGTTTGTGAAGGGAATCTTTTGATGTGTGGTGTGCTGTCATGATCACATAAGAACTAAACTGTTAAATCACAAATTTTTATCATCATGTTAAAAATCTGTATTGTGACTTAGCCTTGAATCTACACAAGTTGGTTGAAGGGCAATTTGACATGTCTAGTTAACCCAACCTGCATTTTTGGGACAGGAAACCTCAGTATCCAGAGTTGACACCGTAGACACTGAAAAACCTCCTGACCCAGCCACGGCTCAAACCTTTCTGAGACAACAGTGCCACTCTTTCTGAAGAGCAGTCAGTTAGATCAACACGAGGTGGGTCATGTGAACACATAAACATGAACACATATCTGTTTAATAATTTGTCCCTTTCATTAGCATACTATACATCCCTTAGATTTTTTGTGATTGAGGTTTCTGAAGTTCAACATTGGATTTCACACTGCACACGTGAGCAGAATGTAGGCACAACGTACTGTAAGCAGTGCATGAGGAGAGCATTTGCTGTGCGTGGCCATTGTGCCTTCACACCTGATGTATTGTCAGCACGTATGTGTGCATCTTAACAACAGTACCAAAATCTCAAGTAAAATCTTTAGTGTACATATATTAATGAGCAAAACCTCTTCAAAGTGCTTTTTCACTGCCATATAACTGATTTGTTTAATAATCCACATTGTTTCGTTCTGGTCCAGAAAAGAAAAGAAAAGAAAAGAAAAGAAAAGAAAAGAAAAGGGTTCACTCAGTGATTGACAGCATGATGCAATTGTGTTCCCCTCCAACAGTATAAGCAAAATTTAGATTTATCTGTGTCTAAGCGGTGTGCATGCTCTAACTTGTTAAAATGGATGCTGAAAAAAACATGCATAAGTTACGCGCTGCTAACTTATGCTGTGTGAATCCAGCATAATGTGATTTATGTATCTAACTCATGGACATATGGGCATGAGTTTCTATCTGTGTGTGTTAGTTTCCTAAAGCTTGTGTTTGTTTGTGTGTTAATAACTCCAACAGTTAATTACAGCATGTGATCTCACATTGAATACAGTGAATGACGTTTATTACAGATCAAATTGAAGAGCACTTAACTCATTTATTAGTGGTGCTGGCATTCATGCAGAGCATCACCATTGTTATCTCTCTTACTTCTTTTCTCTGGACAAAACTGTGGCATGTAACTTGTCCCTTACTGTTTGTTATAGACTCATGAATGAGGGCTTAAATATACCAGCTTAGAGATCTGAATGTGATATGACAGTATGACATTTTTAAGCGATCGGTGAGCCGGTTGGTTGTTGCGATATTTGTCCCGCCCCTCCTTCACTGTGATTGGACGGCCGTGTGAGAACTGACATTGACGAGCGGAGCTTTTCACCCAAAATTGAATTTCTTTCAACTCTCGACACTCAGTGCAGAGCACAGAAAAACCGCCGAGCGCCCGTTTTCAGCGCGGAAAAAACAGCTAGCTGCTGACTTATTTGAAAAACGCGGAGCTTCCATTGGAAACCATTGAAAACAAACGCCGGCCACGGGCGTAAAAGCTTCGGTGTGCACGCCCCCTAATCACACCAAATGCGTTTATGGCAGTTGTAGGCGCCTTTTTTGAATGATATTCTATGGGCAGTGAGTATATGTGCGCTGTTTATGAGTGCCGAACAGCTTGCGGTTTTTGCTGCCGGTTGCAGCACGCGTTTTTGACGGAGTGCTGAGAGCAGAGAAGCAGCCAACGTCATTTGCGTCTTTCCATTGTCCAATTGAATGAGGGGAGAGGCGGGCCTTACGTTGTGGTGAGGGAAGTTTACAGTTGCTTTGAAGAACCGGACTACACTCGCTTACTCTCTCCTGCGTGTTTGTGCACCTCTCATACTCAAACAAGGTCAGAGCAAGCGCCCTCTTTTTAAAGTTTCTGCTGATAGACCCTTTTACACCTCACGTGATCAAGTAGTCTGTGCGCGCATTTTGGCAACGGAAGTGGTGTTGTTCCTCAGTGGTTCTAACGTGTTAGCAACCCAGAAAGTTTATCAAAATGATTTTCCAGCATCAAAATGTCTGGTTGTTGCGTTTGGTTGCACTAATATAATATACTAATATACGTATATATGTATCTGGCAACTTGATTTTTGTCCATCTGCTAACATCTTCAATATACACAGATCTGGTAGCTGTGTTGAAAATGTTGATAAAGTCATTTTTTTAAATAACTTTCTCTGTCTGTGTTGCTTCACTGCTGATTCTTGCCATACTTCCGTTGCCAAAATGCGTGCGCATACGCTGCCACGTCATCATTGTGTAAGGTCTATATGACAGTTAACAGCAAAGGAGCGCTCACGCTTCAGTATTTGGTTGACAAGACAGCTGACTTGGTGGTAACCTAGCAATATAAAAAGTCGTGTCGCACTGCTCTTTAAAAAAAAGCGTTTAAAATGCATCTGGTGTGATTAGCCCCTAAGAAAGGATTTGTTAATTTTTAACACATTGTTTTGAGTTATATATTTTAACACATTATGTGTCATTTCATGTTGATTTTGTGTTCAAATAAATAAACAAAGTGTGTTGTTCCAGTAATGACACAGAGATGTGTCAAGTTAAGGACAACAAATTTAATGTGTTGTTCTTAACTAGACACAACATGTGCTGTTTTAACACATTCATTTTAAGAGTGTGGGAAACTGCTTTTAGTAAAATGGGAAAAGCTTAAATATAAGGTTTTAAAATATTAAAGTCCATATGAAATTATACTAACATTCATATAATGCATGGTAGAGTACAAAGTGTAATGCATTGTTTAAGGGCATAATGTATAGTTTGCCATTTGGGATGCAAATATAGACTTTACTTTGGCATTAAGAGCTGTAGACTGGTGAAGAAGTCAGAGATGAAATGAATAGGAAAAAAATAACTGAAGAGAGAATCAAAAGTCACTTAGCGTCAGCAATGAAATCCTAGCCGCTCTGCTCACACAAACAATACAGTAATAGTTAAACTTTAACAGAAATCAGTAAACTACATCATTCACTACTTTCATGATTCTGTTAAAGCTATAAATACACTTAGAAAATCTCCACACATGCACATCCAGTTCATAACATATCTCCATTGATTATCAATACAGGAGCAGAGGGTCCAGGTTGAGTCCCAGTACACATCACAGATCAGTATATTAAGAGTTTCGTTGCAAAACGAGATAAATCCGTTTTTAACATTTTTGTCAAAACATGTTAGTAGTTATAACGGGGCAGCATTCGTCAAACTTTTATGACCCCCTCCCCCACCCGGTGACAGTTGCTGTCTGACAGGTCGTTTTTATGACCCCTTTGACAGGGGGGCGGGACCATCAATCAAAATCTGTACAAGTTGTCAACTTTAGACAGAAAGTATTTAATGGTTTTATTGCCGGTCATTTAGAGTGATTGTTTTTCCTGAGTGTGTTTTATGTCAAGCGTATGGTGTCATGTTTAATGACGGCTCATGTTTCGACATTTGCTGTTTATTGACATTTGATGTCAGATCTCAACCATCCTCCCTCCTTTGCTCGCCCCGTGCGCTTCTCAATACTGACTGTCACACCGCGGGTGTGTTGTTGAATCTAAAGTTTTGCAACAGCATAAGTTTATTTAAAGGCAAGCACTAATCATATATATATATATTAGATGTACCTGGCTACGCTTAAAGCCGATGTTTTCTATCGAGCTATAGTTTCTGATCAGACACAAAGTCTGAACTAAATAAAATTTTAAACGGTTCACGAAGTCCGGGAATCTTTTCATGACCTGGTCTACAGTTTCACGCGTATTAAAGATCCGGCGGTGCCTGACAAAGCGTCGGGTGGTCGTTCATATCTGCCATTTTAAAATAATGTTAATAAAGGTAATTCTGTCCACTATGGCAAAATAGGAGTTTATTTTAGATTTAGGGGAATCTTTAACCATGTCTCTGATTAAAACTTTTGATTGTAACATCACAAGTTATTTAATTAAATATTCCGTATACGGGTATAGTTTAAGCAATGACCTGAGCCATTACCTTCGGAGCCGTCAATACTACAATCTTTAGACGATAGTCTAAACTAAATAAATTTTTAAACGGTTCAGGAATTCCGTGAATCTTTTCATAACCTGCACTATAGTTTCACGCGTATTAAAGATCCGGCGGTGCCTGACAAAGCGCCGGGTGAGCGTTCATATCTGCCATTTTAAAATAATGTTAATAAATGTAATTCTGTCCACTATGGCAAAATAGGATTTTATTTTAGATTTAGGGGAATCTTTAACCAAGTCTCTGATTAAGACATGTGTATACGTGCACAGATGGTGACAGAGAAACTTATATATGTCGTTAATAAACTTTTAAATGTTTTTAAGACGTATTCACCCCATTTTGGGGTTTTATTTTTAATTAAAGGCTTCTTAAAACATGTGTGAATATGTGTATATTATACAAAGAGTCTTATATTGTCTGCTCTGACAAAAATAAAGTATTTTTTAGATTTAGGGGAATTGACTGCGTGTGTCTTATAAATACAACTTGATAATACGTTTGTTTTGTAAAGAGACTTCTTTAAAGTCACGCAAGAATAAAATATTTTAGTTGTAACTGGTTAAACTTAAATCTGTTATTATCTATTTAACTATAAGCTGTATTTTTCTGATAAGACACAAAGTTTTTGATGATGAACTTATGACCGTGTGTGATAGATATTTCACAGCAGGGTCGGTTTGTAATCTAGGTAGAGTCTTTTAAAACTGTAATGGTAAAATGTAATATGGACACTCTGTCAAAAATAAAGCATTTGTTTGTAACAAATTATTTAATGAAATATTCAACAGTGGTATAGCGATGAACAGTGCCAAAACCACCGGGGACACCAATAACACATTCTTTAGACTAAAGGTTATTTATTTTAAACTAAATAAAAGTTTAATCTTTTCAGACATAGTATTCTGATCACACCATTAGATCGCGCTCCGGCGTTTACAATAGAGAACATACGCGGATGAGTGTTCATATCCACCGTTAAGAAACTTTTAAACGATTAAAAACACTTTCATATCATTTTCTGAGTTTGTTTTAAATTAATGACATCTTAAAATCAACTGTGAATATGTGTTTATTACACAATAAAATGTAATTCTGTCCGCTCCGGTATAATAGGGGGTTTTATTTTAGATTTGGGACTTTCTTTAACCAAGTCTCTGATTAAAACATGTGAATGCGTGTACCAACGTTGCCAGAAAACGTACGCTGATGCGCTCATATATCTGGCGTTAAGAGCCTTTTAAACGTTTTAAGACATTTCACACCCTATTCTGAGTTTAATTCATTAATGTCATCTAATATCCAAGTGTGTACATGTCTATTTACGATAAATGTAACACGGTACACATTTGTCAAAATTAAAGGGTTCTTGAACATGTTATTCCAGTGGGTGTTTCTTGTTTTGCGAGTGTTCGACATATTTATTGATGTGGAAAAATTTTGTTGTATGGACGAACAGTTTCACTCTCTCTCTCTCTCTCTCTCTCTCTCTCTCTCTCTCTCTCTCTCTCTCTCTCTCTCTCTCTCTCTCTCTCTCTCTCTCTCTCTCTCTCTCTCTCTCTCTCTCTCTCTCTCTCTCTCTCTCTATCACCAGACCGCTATCAACCAGCAGACAACCCCCCCAGATGTCTGGACAGACGGAGTGTTGGTAAAATAAAAGAAACTCAGCCCCCCCATTGTCAAAAAGTAAAAGGCTTATTTTAGATTTAGGCATCATTACACAGATACTGATTAAATCATGTTATCCATTATTTGCGATTTAAAGAAACTTAAAAGGTTTAAGACATTTTATATCACATTGTGGTGTTGTTTTTTAATTAATTTAACCTTAAACCCATCTGTTATCCATTTAGGGAACAATAAAATGTTTGCAAATATTATTTATCAAAGTTGACGATGTTATAATCCAGGTTGTCACATACGTGACAACAATCATTTCTTTAAAGACAAAACATTTAACAAATTTGACATGGCCCACAGAGACGTATTGTATGATTTTGTTAAACATGGTTGTGTGCGTCCATAAACACAACAGTTAGGACATGGTTCTACATAACATTAAAATCACGTACATACGTTAAATAGGTAAACCATAATTTTTACTAAATAAAATAAAATAAACTATTTGAACATCTTAACCGACATTAGGTTAGGTTTAAGATGAATTAGTGTCTATAGCTTTACGAATTACATCGTAAAACCCCCCAGAGGATATGGTATGTGTGTGTGTGTGCGCGTGTGTGTGTGCAATGGATGTTATCACGTGGTGCGGACCAAACAACCAATGCTGCGGGGGTTGTGAAGCGAAGAAGGAGTTCTGTATAGATGAGAAGTTTTTCCTTCTGAACACAGAACCTTTAACAAAAACGTAACCCCGGATTAACACATCACAGAACAATTTGAACAACCGTGTCGGATTCGTACACAACAGAGGTCTGTTTTATGTTTTGCAGAAACTGTGGAAACTTTTGATGCTGCGAAGGTGTCCGAATTCGCAAACAAACTATCAAATGCAACTCGGCGGAAACAGTGGACACGAGCCTTTTTGTTGCTGAGAAGGCGATTGAACTCAGAAACAAACAAGCAAGCAAAGTTGTCTACGAAACTACAGATTCTTGAAAAAGATGGCACAAAGATCATTCGAACGACTACGCAATGGCCAGAGGGGGTATGCGTACGGGACCGACCTTTTTAAAGATATGCTTAAAAAGAACTACAAGCGAGAGATGTCCAATCTACTATGTACTGTGATATACAAAGAAGCCAATGTGTGCATGCCTCCAAATTATTGCGAAGCGAGCGCCGAGTGTGTAAACAGACTCAGGGAAAAAACAGATGTTGTGAAAAGTATAGATGGGGCTCTCAATAACATGGTGCAGACGCTGGTCCAGGCCCAAGAGGAACCCAGTGTGATTATTAGAAAGGCCCTAGAGATATTTTATGAATGTGACGAGGTCGAGTTTTACGTTGTCAATATCATAATTATGATGGCGTTTGTAATTGATGTATGCATTGATATCCTTGTAAAGAAACGAGAAATTAATGTGTGTGAAATCATAGAAAATACCGTAGATTTCATGTTTGAAAAGGGTCTTGGATCATGCACGCACTTTCTATGGTATCTAGATAATATCATAACGTTTAATGATGATGACTAAAAACCAATCGTGTGATCCAGTGGTATATCTTACGCAAGTTTTTACAGTTGTTTTTAGTTTTCCAAAAGTTTCATTCTGTTTTATTTTTACTCAACATTATGATTGGCAAGCCATGTCCGGCAACAATTGTATACGTTAACAAAAACTACGTTCTAGTAGTTTCAATGTATGGTCACTGTTGTTTTTCATCATTGATTTTGTTTACTGCTTATGTTTTTTGTATGTTTTGATGTACCGATTTCATAAAAACAAAAAATATACAAGGATTTTTGGTCTTAATGTCTGTGTTGTTACCATTAGAACATTTAGACATCTTGTTCAGACAACGTGTGACATTGCTCATTCTTCATATGTTTTTGCAAATCCACACAGAGAAATGTGAAAGATTAATAGAAATTACATGTGGCTACATCACATGTTTTTTCAGAGGCGTAAAAATAAAAGTCAACAGTGTTAGTATGGGGATCTAAAACATCACATGCACGATATGATCCTAATTTTGTTACCTGACGTCTGTCACATAGCCAAAGATCATCTACTTCATGTCTCTACGAATCCTGACAGAGCTTTAGTTTCATATACACAACACATCAAATGTAAACCACGGTAAACTAAATACATTTGACAGTCAAGATCTCTAATTTTCTGACAAGCCCAAAAAAGATGATGAGGTCATCATCAAACATCGCTCACTTTTAAGGTACCGAAAGGTTTTTGTTTATTTTAGTATAACTCGACACTGAAATTTTAGTTAAGCACACAGAAATGCACAGATTTTACGTTTTCAGTATACATGTGTACATCACATAGTGATTTCAGTCTCAACTAGATCGATGATCTATCAATATTAGCCACAAATGTTGTTTGTATGCGTGCTCTGATTTCACAAAACATCCATTTACATTCAAAACCTTTTGGATTCAACGCCTTAAAGTCATCAATGTTATTTCGTTCACATCAAACGCACCAAAATTTTGAATGTGCAAACTGTTTTACTTCGTTTTAAACATGTTTGTGCGGTTTCGGTCTAGATTTT
Organism: Paramisgurnus dabryanus; assembly: GCF_030506205.2. Taxonomy (NCBI): domain Eukaryota; kingdom Metazoa; phylum Chordata; class Actinopteri; order Cypriniformes; family Cobitidae; genus Paramisgurnus; species Paramisgurnus dabryanus. The sequence continues at coordinate 9,241,629 of NC_133339.1, forward strand.
TATAGAAAACTTCAGAACATGACACCATTTTAACATTTACAAAAGGATGAAACATTTTACTTTTAACTGGATCCCATGAGTATGTGATGCTGTGACAAATACCTTTGATTGTTTGGAAATTATATGAATGCAGAGAAACAACGCAAAAGTTTTGAACTTTAACATAATTTATATGCGTCCTGATTTTTAAAAACAGTAAGCTGTAATGTTTCTTACACACAGATCTAAACACATCACAAGTCTCAATGTTTAATAACATAAAAACCTGTATGCAAAGGTTTGTTGGCGTATTTTTAGACACAAGCTGTTTATTTTCATCTTTAAACAAATGTGTATGACAAAAGTTGTTCTGCCTGAACTGACACTAAGGATCGATGCCGAAATGTTAAATCTAAGTATTTGCAAAACAACCTTCACCGTCATATAGATGTTTTCAATCTAATGGTACCTGATTAAATGTGACCATACTATTTCAAACATTACCAAGTTGTAGATGGTTGTGACTCAAGTTACAAAGGTTTTAACAAACATTACTGTTTGTCACGGTGTGTTTCATCGCATTGCTGATGTATGCAACAGACTCTCAAGTTTTATGTTAAAAGGATTACTAAAAATAAAAACCTAAGCATTCTGTATTATGTTGGTGCTGATGATTTTACAAGTTTACAGTTTCAAACATTTTTTGCTATATTCGCTGTGAAAGATTTAGTAAATAAATCTAAAACATAAACAGTGTTGAAGAGTTACCTTAATCTTCTAGCAACAATTTTCAAGAGATTACCAACATGTATGATGTACTAGCTGTCAAGGGGTCTGTGATATTATTTTCTGAAGTAATTAGCTATCTTATGGCTACTGCACAATAACTTAAGCGATAAAGAGTTTGACAAATGTTACATAAACTATAGAAACGAAACAAGATAAATTACAAAGTCACTGGCATGAGGTTTACACTTAAATAAATCACGCAGATGTTTAAAGTGGTACATGTGTTTTATTTCTCATCAAGTAATAGAAATACATAATTTGTTATCATTGTAGTGTAGAAATATCACAACGTTTTTCACGACCGGTTCATTTCACAAACAGCAATTTGATCATTATTTGATATTGTAAACACACACAAACACACAGTAATAGTCTCTAAAGATTCTACAGAATACCATTAGCTTTTTGTCATCAAGTTTGTAACAGATGTATCATGAAGACTGTTTCATGATCCTGAAACCAAACAGTCTGTGGAATCGATACACGCACTGTGTATTGATTCATCAGGCATTGTCGTATCCTTCTTGGGGACACAGGTCCATTGGAACATCATCAGACATTACTTGAGCCGTACAAAGGGGTGTGTTGTTGTTGTAGGTTGATGGTCCCCCATCAGATACTGTGGAGGACTTAATGAGTGCACAGGTCCAACTGTAGGTTCTCTCATATACATATTGCTCTGGGGTGGGGGTAGCGCGAATGTGTTGGTGTAGCAGTAGGAGTCCATAGTTTCTTGAAACTTGTTAGGCAATTGTGTTTGAATGAATCATACTGGCACCGATTTAATGACTGTAATGGATAGGTGGAGATAGGAGTCCTGGAGTTAGGGACATTCCTCTCTGGGCGTAACAACTGCACTTTAAACATCTGCGTGATTTATTTAAGTGTAAACCTCATGCCAGTGACTTTGTAATTTATCTTGTTTCGTTTCTATAGTTTATGTAACATTTGTCAAACTCTTTATCGCTTAAGTTATTGTGCAGTAGCCATTAGATAGCTAATTACTTCAGAAAATAATATCACAGATCCCCTGACAGTTAGTACATCATACATGTTGGTAATCTCTTGAAAATTGTTGCTAGAAGATTAAGGTAACTCTTCAACACTGTTTATGTTTTAGATTTATTTACTAAATCTTTCACAGCGAATATAGCAAAAAATGTTTGAAACTGTAAACTTGTAAAATCATCAGCACCAACATAATACAGAATGCTTAGGTTTTTATTTTTAGTAATCCTTTTAACATAAAACTTGAGAGTCTGTTGCATACATCAGCAATGCGATGAAACACACCGTGACAAACAGTAATGTTTGTTAAAACCTTTGTAACTTGAGTCACAACCATCTACAACTTGGTAATGTTTGAAATAGTATGGTCACATTTAATCAGGTACCATTAGATTGAAAACATCTATATGACGGTGAAGGTTGTTTTGCAAATACTTAGATTTAACATTTCGGCATCGATCCTTAGTGTCAGTTCAGGCAGAACAACTTTTGTCATACACATTTGTTTAAAGATGAAAATAAACAGCTTGTGTCTAAAAATACGCCAACAAACCTTTGCATACAGGTTTTTATGTTATTAAACATTGAGACTTGTGATGTGTTTAGATCTGTGTGTAAGAAACATTACAGCTTACTGTTTTTAAAAATCAGGACGCATATAAATTATGTTAAAGTTCAAAACTTTTGCGTTGTTTCTCTGCATTCATATAATTTCCAAACAATCAAAGGTATTTGTCACAGCATCACATACTCATGGGATCCAGTTAAAAGTAAAATGTTTCATCCTTTTGTAAATGTTAAAATGGTGTCATGTTCTGAAGTTTTCTATAAAAATCTAGACCGAAACCGCACAAACATGTTTAAAACGAAGTAAAACAGTTTGCACATTCAAAATTTTGGTGCGTTTGATGTGAACGAAATAACATTGATGACTTTAAGGCGTTGAATCCAAAAGGTTTTGAATGTAAATGGATGTTTTGTGAAATCAGAGCACGCATACAAACAACATTTGTGGCTAATATTGATAGATCATCGATCTAGTTGAGACTGAAATCACTATGTGATGTACACATGTATACTGAAAACGTAAAATCTGTGCATTTCTGTGTGCTTAACTAAAATTTCAGTGTCGAGTTATACTAAAATAAACAAAAACCTTTCGGTACCTTAAAAGTGAGCGATGTTTGATGATGACCTCATCATCTTTTTTGGGCTTGTCAGAAAATTAGAGATCTTGACTGTCAAATGTATTTAGTTTACCGTGGTTTACATTTGATGTGTTGTGTATATAAACTAAAGCTCTGTCAGGATTCGTAGAGACATGAAGTAGATGATCTTTGGCTATGTGACAGACGTCAGGTAACAAAATTAGGATCATATCGTGCATGTGATGTTTTAGATCCCCATACTAAAACTGTTGACTTTTATTTTTACGCCTCTGAAAAAACATGTGATGTAGCCACATGTAATTTCTATTAATCTTTCACATTTCTCTGTGTGGATTTGCAAAAACATATGAAGAATGAGCAATGTCACACGTTGTCTGAACAAGATGTCTAAATGTTCTAATGGTAACAACACAGACATTAAGACCAAAAATCCTTGTATATTTTTTGTTTTTATGAAATCGGTACATCAAAACATACAAAAAACATAAGCAGTAAACAAAATCAATGATGAAAAACAACAGTGACCATACATTGAAACTACTAGAACGTAGTTTTTGTTAACGTATACAATTGTTGCCGGACATGGCTTGCCAATCATAATGTTGAGTAAAAATAAAACAGAATGAAACTTTTGGAAAACTAAAAACAACTGTAAAAACTTGCGTAAGATATACCACTGGATCACACGATTGGTTTTTAGTCATCATCATTAAACGTTATGATATTATCTAGATACCATAGAAAGTGCGTGCATGATCCAAGACCCTTTTCAAACATGAAATCTACGGTATTTTCTATGATTTCACACACATTAATTTCTCGTTTCTTTACAAGGATATCAATGCATACATCAATTACAAATGCTATCATTATTATGATATTGACAACGTAAAACTCGACCTCGTCACATTCATAAAATATCTCTAGGGCCTTTCTAATAATCACACTGGGTTCCTCTTGGGCCTGGACCAGCGTCTGCACCATGTTATTGAGAGCCCCATCTATACTTTTCACAACATCTGTTTTTTCCCTGAGTCTGTTTACACACTCGGCGCTCGCTTCGCAATAATTTGGAGGCATGCACACATTGGCTTCTTTGTATATCACAGTACATAGTAGATTGGACATCTCTCGCTTGTAGTTCTTTTTAAGCATATCTTTAAAAAGGTCGGTCCCGTACGCATACCCCCTCTGGCCATTGCGTAGTCGTTCGAATGATCTTTGTGCCATCTTTTTCAAGAATCTGTAGTTTCGTAGACAACTTTGCTTGCTTGTTTGTTTCTGAGTTCAATCGCCTTCTCAGCAACAAAAAGGCTCGTGTCCACTGTTTCCGCCGAGTTGCATTTGATAGTTTGTTTGCGAATTCGGACACCTTCGCAGCATCAAAAGTTTCCACAGTTTCTGCAAAACATAAAACAGACCTCTGTTGTGTACGAATCCGACACGGTTGTTCAAATTGTTCTGTGATGTGTTAATCCGGGGTTACGTTTTTGTTAAAGGTTCTGTGTTCAGAAGGAAAAACTTCTCATCTATACAGAACTCCTTCTTCGCTTCACAACCCCCGCAGCATTGGTCGTTTGGTCCGCACCACGTGATAACATCCATTGCACACACACACGCGCACACACACACACATACCATATCCTCTGGGGGGTTTTACGATGTAATTCGTAAAGCTATAGACACTGATTCATCTTAAACCTAACCTAATGTCGGTTAAGATGTTCAAATAGTTTATTTTATTTTATTTAGTAAAAATTATGGTTTACCTATTTAACGTATGTACGTGATTTTAATGTTATGTAGAACCATGTCCTAACTGTTGTTGTGTTTATGGACGCACACAACCATGTTTAACAAAATCATACAATACGTCTCTGTGGGCCATGTCAAATTTGTTAAATGTTTTGTCTTTAAAGAAATGATTGTTGTCACGTATGTGACAACCTGGATTATAACATCGTCAACTTTGATAAATAATATTTGCAAACATTTTATTGTTCCCTAAATGGATAACAGATGGGTTTAAGGTTACATTAATTAAAAAACAACACCACAATGTGATATAAAATGTCTTAAACCTTTTAAGTTTCTTTAAATCGCAAATAATGGATAACATGATTTAATCAGTATCTGTGTAATGATGCCTAAATCTAAAATAAGCCTTTTACTTTTTGACAATGGGGGGGGCTGAGTTTCTTTTATTTTACCAACACTCCGTCTGTCCAGACATCTGGGGGGGTTGTCTGCTGGTTGATAGCGGTCTGGTGATAGAGAGAGAGAGAGAGAGAGAGAGAGAGAGAGAGAGAGAGAGAGAGAGAGAGAGAGAGAGAGAGAGAGAGAGGGAGAGAGAGAGAGAGAGAGAGAGAGAGAGAGAGAGAGAGTGAAACTGTTCGTCCATACAACAAAATTTTTCCACATCAATAAATATGTCGAACACTCGCAAAACAAGAAACACCCACTGGAATAACATGTTCAAGAACCCTTTAATTTTGACAAATGTGTACCGTGTTACATTTATCGTAAATAGACATGTACACACTTGGATATTAGATGACATTAATGAATTAAACTCAGAATAGGGTGTGAAATGTCTTAAAACGTTTAAAAGGCTCTTAACGCCAGATATATGAGCGCATCAGCGTACGTTTTCTGGCAACGTTGGTACACGCATTCACATGTTTTAATCAGAGACTTGGTTAAAGAAAGTCCCAAATCTAAAATAAAACCCCCTATTATACCGGAGCGGACAGAATTACATTTTATTGTGTAATAAACACATATTCACAGTTGATTTTAAGATGTCATTAATTTAAAACAAACTCAGAAAATGATATGAAAGTGTTTTTAATCGTTTAAAAGTTTCTTAACGGTGGATATGAACACTCATCCGCGTATGTTCTCTATTGTAAACGCCGGAGCGCGATCTAATGGTGTGATCAGAATACTATGTCTGAAAAGATTAAACTTTTATTTAGTTTAAAATAAATAGCCTTTAGTCTAAAGAATGTGTTATTGGTGTCCCCGGTGGTTTTGGCACTGTTCATCGCTATACCACTGCTGAATATTTCATTAAATAATTTGTTACAAACAAATGCTTTATTTTTGACAGAGTGTCCATATTACATTTTACCATTAGAGTTTTAAAAGACTCTACCTAGATTACAAACCGACCCTGCTGTGAAATATCTATCACACACGGTCATAAGTTCATCATCAAAAACTTTGTGTCTTATCAGAAAAATACAGCTTATAGTTAAATAGATAATAACAGATTTAAGTTTAACCAGTTACAACTAAAATATTTTATTCTTGCGTGACTTTAAAGAAGTCTCTTTACAAAACAAATGTATTATCAAGTTGTATTTATAAGACACACGCAGTCAATTCCCCTAAATCTAAAAAATACTTTATTTTTGTCAGAGCAGACAATATAAGACTCTTTGTATAATATACACATATTCACACATGTTTTAAGAAGCCTTTAATTAAAAATAAAACCCCAAAATGGGGTGAATACGTCTTAAAAACATTTAAAAGTTTATTAACGACATATATAAGTTTCTCTGTCACCATCTGTGCACGTATACACATGTCTTAATCAGAGACTTGGTTAAAGATTCCCCTAAATCTAAAATAAAATCCTATTTTGCCATAGTGGACAGAATTACATTTATTAACATTATTTTAAAATGGCAGATATGAACGCTCACCCGGCGCTTTGTCAGGCACCGCCGGATCTTTAATACGCGTGAAACTATAGTGCAGGTTATGAAAAGATTCACGGAATTCCTGAACCGTTTAAAAATTTATTTAGTTTAGACTATCGTCTAAAGATTGTAGTATTGACGGCTCCGAAGGTAATGGCTCAGGTCATTGCTTAAACTATACCCGTATACGGAATATTTAATTAAATAACTTTTGATGTTACAATCAAAAGTTTTAATCAGAGACATGGTTAAAGATTCCCCTAAATCTAAAATAAACTCCTATTTTGCCATAGTGGACAGAATTACCTTTATTAACATTATTTTAAAATGGCAGATATGAACGACCACCCGACGCTTTGTCAGGCACCGCCGGATCTTTAATACGCGTGAAACTGTAGACCAGGTCATGAAAAGATTCCCGGACTTCGTGAACCGTTTAAAATTTTATTTAGTTCAGCCTTTGTGTCTGATCAGAAACTATAGCTCGATAGAAAACATCGGCTTTAAGCGTAGCCAGGTACATCTAATATATATATATATATATATATATATGATTAGTGATTGCCTTTAAATAAACTTATGCTGTTGCAAAACTTTAGATTCAACAACACACCCGCGGTGTGACAGTCAGTATTGAGAAGCGCACGGGGCGAGCAAAGGAGGGAGGATGGTTGAGATCTGACATCAAATGTCAATAAACAGCAAATGTCGAAACACGAGCCGTCATTAAACATGACACCATACGCTTGACATAAAACACACTCAGGAAAAACAATCACTCTAAATGACCGGCAATAAAACCATTAAATACTTTCTGTCTAAAGTTGACAACTTGTACAGATTTTGATTGATGGTCCCGCCCCCCTGTCAAAGGGGTCATAAAAACGACCTGTCAGACAGCAACTGTCACCGGGTGGGGGAGGGGGTCATAAAAGTTTGACGAATGCTGCCCCGTTATAACTACTCATGTTTATTATTATGTTATCATGTTATTATTTTGTTTTATGGTGCTACTTAGCTGTATTTTTTTAAGTTATGAAGGTTTAAAATCAAAACAAACCAACTGCAGTTGAATTGATATTAATTGAATGCACAACCAAAAAACGAGATTTCTGAAAAATAAAAATCTCGTTTTGCAACAAAGCTTTTCATATGTTTTCAATCTTCTTGATATGCTCTAGAGTGCAAGTTGTTCACCCCTCTGAAACAAAGACACACAGAGAACAAACACAGCTTTCTTAATGTTTAAGTCTTCAGACATCTTAGCTAGTTTGGGAAACATTTCAAGAACATAGTTATAGATTTGCTTCTCCACAGAGCAGAGAAAGCACAGTTTTCATTCAGTGGTGAAGACGAATGTTTTAATTTTGAACTGTGCACACAGAGAAGGGTCTACTGTGAACTATGTACCCTGTTCTGTCACAGTCAACTTAAAGAGGTGCAAATATGTTCTCTGTTTCCCAACAGCCAATCAGTCCTCTCTCTCTCTCTCTCTCTCTCTCTCTCTCTCTCTCTCTCTCTCTCTCTCTCTCTCTCTCTCTCTCTCTCTCTCTCTCTCTCTCTCTCTCTCTCAATTTGAGTTGTTTTTGGATCACTCTTGTGGTACTTTGATGTCATAGTCTATGCCGATATTATAAGTTTGTACATGATTTTATTAATAAAAAATAATGTATTAATTAAACAACCCACGTAACAATAACAGTATGTATGTGTTCATGTTTCCTGTGCTGTAGAGTCATAATTACATCTTCATGTTAACTTCTGTTAAGACATTCGAAGAAAATAGTTAAGCAACTACACAAATTAACCTAACAAATTACTTTGCAAATACAAACAAGGCAACAAAACACTTTATTATATAATATATAAAGGGAGAGAGAGAGTAATTTTTCAAAGTGTTGAACCGTTGATTTAAAGTTTATTGAAGTTGACAAAGCTGCTTGATGTGCTTCTGTCTTGATGTGCTTACCTGCATAAACATAGTTGTGTTGGATCAAAGGTCGACCATTAAAGTCATTACATTAGTCCAGTTTTAAAAATGACAAGAGCTTGTACGAGGTGCTGTGTAGCATAATCAGAAAGGAAAGATCTTACTCTCCTGATGTTGTAAATCACAAACCTACATGACTGATGTATTGTTGAGATGGAGAAGCTTCAAAAGAACACACAAGTATCATTAAATAACTCATTCCATGTCCATGTTTCAACAAGTTGTGAAGCCCAAGGCCGCCTTAATGCACGGGCTTACCTGGGCTGAAGCCCAGGGGCCTCCCAAGTTCAAGGGCCTCCCAAGTTTGCGTTCATGATGAGCTGAAAAGGTCATATTGTTTTGTAACTTCTCAGGTTTTCTGTCAATCACTCTAATTGAACGTTACATGGCTGGTGATTGGTCCGTTGTAACTTAACGTGAAATAAAATGTCAGACGTAACATATTTTTTATTCCGCGTAATGTAATTAAGTGCGCGTTGTCAACTTGACATTCCTGCACGTTAGACGGAGTATGACAGAGAAACAGGAAATAATCCACCAACAAATGAAAGAGTAATTTCTGAAATTTCATAATAAGCACTAGTGAGGTGCAGGTCTCTCTCTCTTTCGTGCGCGCGCTCGCTCGTTCGCTCTCTCTGTGCTCGTGCAGCTGTCTGAGTCTCTGGCATGCAGAAGTCTCTCCAAAAGTGCACAAGAAACTGTGCCGCTAAATTAAGAAAGGAGTTCCCGCACACTATGCTGTTAGTTGTTATAAAGTTTAAGTTTACTCGCGTTTATATCAGTGACGCGTGCGCAGCTGGAGCGATGTTTGACGCGACGTTAGCTCACAGTACACACATCTGTTGGTTTAGAAAGACGAGAAAGAGACGCAACGGTAAAGGTGCAAGTCTAAGAAAGTAAAGAGCGACAAGACCATCTCAAATGATCATCCCCTAATAGCACCATTATAATCTCATTATCTAAAGATCTTATACACAGGTATGTTCCCTGTCTGTCTTGTGCATATTCATACGTGTTCGTTTTACATGCTTATGTATGCATAAATACTAAATACAATGCATACTATATCTTCAATAGCCTACAAAATAAATAACTGATTAAAAAACAAGATTCTGTCAGACTTATCTTTTGTTATCATTAATGCATTTTTACTTTAAAACTAACTTTAACTTATTATATTTTTAAAACTGTGGTGAGCATTTAAGTATGAGTGGCAATTTTCTGCAAATTTGTATATTCCAAAAACTATATAAATATAAAGCTTATAAACATATATACTTTCACACATTTTGGTTTTATTATCACCACATGTTGCTGTGTGTGGTTGTTAAATAAAGTGTCTTGTGTTTATGCTCAAGTGGGCTCAGTGATATGTTAATAATGATATTATGGTGTTTTCTGGGTCAAAGAGGGAAAACTCACTGTTGTATGTATTGAAAGAAACTAATGCATTTTGTGATGTAGATTACCTAGATATTACACTTAATAAAATAAAATTAGACTATAAATCGAGGGGAAGGGGGGCCTACAAAACCTCTTAGCCCCGGGGCCTCACATTAGGTTAAGGCGGCCCTGGTGAAGCCATACAGAAAGGTTTTGTGAAACACAAATCCAATATTAAACCAACTTTTTTGTAATCATATGCAGATCAACATTGGGCGTTGGGGATTTAAATACTACATTTTAATTTAGAGGTGAAAATATGCATTTACTGATGATATTAAAATGTTATTTTACTCAATGCGGTTTCTCTGATGACTGATACTGAAAACAGGCAAGTCAATGAAAATATTTTCATAATAACCAATTAGCTTTTTATATACCCACATTATAATGCAGGCAAAAGTATGTGTCCTCTCCCTTCTCACAAGCTGGTTTGGCTATTTCAGTCATTCCAGTGAAAACCAAAAAAACATTCCTATGCATTCTAGAAAATCATCTGCATTCTGCTTTGTTTGTAAGAACTTGATTGACCTGAACAACGACTTGAGGTTCATAGATTCATATGAGTTTTGTGCAGGTTAAACAAGTTCATCCACACCAGTAAATACATTCTTTATAAACCTTGCATTGTTCACACATTTTACAGAAAGAGTCTCACCAAACTGTTGCTACAAAATTTAAAGCACCTGATTCTCTAGAATGTATAAGACAGGAATGACTGGTATAACCAAAACCATTCATGAATTGTTCACATAATGTTCACCATTTACTGCATTTATTTGTTCTTTCACTGAGTGAGTTTGAAATAATAATTTGGGGTTGAGTGCCTCATTGCAGAAATCATAAAGTTATTCTGATCAAATTATTGTGTACTGCTCTGGCTTGCTTACTGGAAAACATTATTTTAGTTCAGGGTTTAGTAAATTCTGTTAATATAGATTTATTATAATAATTTGGCTAGTTGACATCACTGTTTCACTTTTGTAGGTATGTGGAGCTGAGGTTCATTTAAGGACGTTGCTACAGTTTCTCTGTGCTTTTTACAATGCTGTTCATGGTATTATATGTAATGTTAACCTGAGTCCTGCTCATTCTTTCTTTTAAGGGCCATTTCAAAAGTTTAATATGACACCTGTTATTTATTATACTACATAACTGACTGAATGTCCAAAAGTTGAAGGAAAAGTATATACTGTTATTAGATTATATTAAATTTATGAGGAGATTGTAATTTGCATGAATACCATACAGTATATTTATTCTTTATAGACGTTTCAGCAGTAACAACATAAACAAACGGCTTTCGTGGAACACACGTAACTACTGGTAAACTCCGCTAAGAATCAATAATAACAAAGTCCTTTGTTTATTTATATAACAAGCAAAATAAACAACATGTAGATTACATAGGAATTGTAATTTTCGAAGAGGTATTTGTTCAAGAGTTCAGTTTAGCAACTACTCAGACCATTAAATAAACAGAAACCGGAAGTAAAGTTCCGACCAGATGCGTAATTGCGTCACCACACGTGTGTCCGATGAAACCGTCTATACTGTTTATTTAATAATATTGAAACAATGCAACATTGTAAAAAGCAGTATGTAAATAAACTTGATTTAACTGTTTGTATTTAACTGAAAAACTGAAGACAGCGGTAATATTATTGAATTTATTGTGTACTAAATAAGAAGAAATTGTCTCTATGCTAATATATTTTCATTACTTTCATAATTAATAGTGAAGGTTTATTTGGGGATCTGAGAATCGTGGATTTTCCTTCGAAAGTGTCTTTACCGCATCTGTGCTGATGTTACCGCTGTTTTCACACTGTAAGTGAAACTGAACTTTATTAAAGACATTTATTTAAATGACTGTTCTGATCATTACATGTTTTGATTCCTCCCACGTTTGCTTTATGATAAGTGATCATTGTTAAAATGGCCACATATCTGTTTAAACATTTGGCAGACTCCTTTACTAAATAAATCATCTTTTTATGATAATGTCTAAAATCTTAAGTCCTTACTGATCAAACTAACTCCAACAAACACCAATCTTCTGATTTTTTTTTATAAATTATAATGTTGATGTTTGTTGGATCAGTGTGAATTGGATGTAATGTAAGGATGGACTGCGTTGTGTTTCTATTTGTTGGTGTGGATTTTCTGAAGTTGGTGTTTGTGTGTTATAACCTCAACAGTTCCATTCACTGCTCACAGTGAACATGAATGTGTTTATGATAAGGGAAAATATCACTCATATCCTTGTTGTACTGAACACATCATTACATTAATTTACAGAGATTTGCAACTGACATCATTTGTGTGAATATCTGATTAGTAGTTTATTAATCTGTGCTTTAAATCAGTGTTTCTCAACTCCGTTCCTGGACTCCACTGCTCTGCACATTTTGTATGTCTCTCTTACATGCCAGCCTCAGTTCAGTTCATGGAGATCTCTGCCGATAAGCTAATGATTTGATTCAGGTGTGTTAAAGGCACACCGCGGAACTTTTTGGCCACTAGGGAGCGCTAGACATGTATTTTTCACGCCTAGCGCCCCTAGAGGCCACAAGCACCGCAGCACTGTTGCAAAGGAAAAGAACTGGCCAACCTTAAAACTAAACTAAAAACTAAACCTTTAAAACGCTAAACGATCAACATTTTGAGGCATCAGGGAGAAACGCAGTCATGTTACAACTTTCTGATGAGGAACTCGTGGCAGAAGCCATTTCTCAATCTGAAAGTTGCAGCCTCCGGATGTCGTATTTCTAAGCTGCATACGTCATCAAGACTGTCTTATTTCAAAATATTAACAATTATAAAGTTGACTATTATACTTAGTTAATCGTAAATTGTTGCAGTATGCTTATGTCTTGCGAATGTAATGCTCAGTTTACCTTAATAAATCATGCTTGATGACGTATGCAGCCTGCATATTTGACCTCCGGAGTCTGCAGCCTTCCAATTGAGAAACGATCAGAAGTATTTCCTTGCCTTTTTCCAAACAAATATTGTTGCATCGTCCCTCTCTCCCTCACCACCAGGATTTTCCGCAATGGCGCTCGTTTTTCCTCTCTTTTGTGTGAAAATTGTCGCTCCAAATCCAAGTAAACCGATGTGTTTAGGTCTGCCGCTTTGTAGTACGTCACGCGAGTGACAGCGAAATGCAGCAAAGGAGGAAGAGAGAAGAGAGAAACGCTCGGATCTGATTGGTGAATGAGTAGGGTTTGGTTTTACACTGTGTGAGTTTGAGCAAGTTTGACTGACTGCTATAGCATCCTGGATTGTAATGTAAATACCATAGACACAGTAAAAGAAAGTTAAATACGTGAATCTGAATACAGGGAACTATATGCAAGATAATCGTCGTCATTTATGAAGATCACATTTATGTATGAATCAAGATCGTGAGTTTATATAAAAAGTTGCCTTAAAGGGGAATCAAACCCGGGTTGCCCGTTTCATAGGTCCGTGACACTAACATGGTGCCACAGAAATTGCTCTCTATACTCCTTAAGTAGCCTCCAGCAAAATTCACGTAAAAAAAATTGTGTTGAGGAAGTGACGTATGCCGTAAAGCTGTCGAATTTTGTAGTTTTTTTGTGCTCTGGTAACTACCCGAAACCCCAAGTTTTAAAGTACGAGTAAAAGCGATACAGACCCCGTCAGGCTATGGTAGACATGTCATTCAACCTATTTAAAGTCGATGTACTATCACAAGGGTCTTGAAAATTTATTATGAAGGTTGAAAAACTACATGGTGTCGCTTTAAATAAGGGAGACATACAAAATGTGCAGAGCAGTGGGCCTCCAGGAATAACGTTGAGAACCACTGCTTCAAATGATCCATACATGTTTAAATATAATATCCTTATTGTCTTTTCCTCCACTGCTCTGAACATACTGGGTTAAAAAAGGTTATTTGCAATGTTGTCAGGTTAGTAACCTAATGTAAATCTTATTGATTTGTGATTTGCAGTTAAAGGGGTAAAACTTATCCTTTTTTTATTATTTACTCACTCTAAGTTTGTTGTTCAGAACCTAGATGGCTTTCTTTGATCTCTGAACCAAACACACTTTTTTTTTAAATGGTCTTTGCTTTTTACGGTTACAGCAGATGTTTAGGTTACAAAATAACTGACAGATCTCAGAATGCTCTTGGTTAAGTCTCTTTGTTAACATAACAACTGGGATGCTTTAGCATGATTTATAGATATACACGGTTTCATCGGACGCACATGCGGTGACGCGATTATGCGTCTATAGGTTTCAGTGGCAACATCATAAACAAATGGCTTTCATGGCCCAAACTTCCGGTAAACTTTCTCAAAAAATCAATAACAACAGAGTCCTTCTAGAGTAGATTATTTCTGATAACAAGCTAGATAAGTAAAGGAATAATTGACGATGGGACACGGAATTATTCTAAAATAATGCACACCCAAGGTGGTAATGCCACCCGTTACACCACGGGTGTGCATTATTTTAAAGGTGTGCGTTTAATTTCTAAACCAGTCAGAATAAAGCATTCAACAGCCCGTGGTATAAATAAAAAGTATATCACCTCAGTTCAATTCATAGCTAAAGCGTATCAAAAACTACAATGAACTCTACTGTGTTAAATTAATGTGCAATATTAACTTTAGATCAGCTGCCAAACCTCCCTTCACACAGCGGTGATCCATACTCGCCATCTCCCCTTGTTTTTAGGAAACTTTTTTGTGTGTATTTATTCCAGAGTACAGTTTAGCCATCAGCCAGACGATTAAAAAAAGACAGACCGAAGTTAACTTCGGGCCAAACAAGTAAACTGTGGCAACGCTCGTGTGTCTGATGCAAGCGTCTATACAACAGTTATTTCTGGTTCTTGAATCTTATTGGCTTAGAGTCTTTTCCAGCTGTGTGATATTCCACGGAAATTGCTGTACTGTTTGTATCATTCCACCACTGGTCATTTTAGAATTAGTAATGGAGGTTTGATTAACACAGACTTGTATCCTGAACATGTATCTTGATGGATATAAGCGTTAATTTTCAGTCTTGCGCTTTTCGCACTTCCGTCATGTGCAATAAAAACCTCACATTTGGTGAGTCAGTTATGAATATTGACTTTCAAAACCATCGGCTGAAAGGGTTATTAGTTCTCTTGCTGGTAGAGGTCTTCTCAGGTCCAAAGAAATGTACCCGGCCTGAAATGACCCGAATCACTTAATACCCAAGCCCGACATGCATGAATAATTTTTTTTTAAACAAAAGACCCGAATGTAAACAGCACAGACGTGTGTGCAGTCTGCATCTCCGCACGCACCAGTCAGAAAGAATCCCTGTCGCATCCAATTTGGCCCGCTGCTCCATTTTTTTTCATTTGTTATCTAACGACGACACCAAGGTAACCGCTACAGTGTGCTTAGTGCATTCAAAATTTATTTAAAAAATATATATATTTACCAATCACATAGACACAAGTGAGGCATAAAGGAAGACAGAGAAGGAAATAATAATAACAATACATATACAGTTACAGAGATTAGTTAAATCTATTACTAATTCAATCTCTGTGTGTTGTTTGGTAAAAAAAATAGTAAGTGTAGATATTGATACGCCGCTGAGCTTTTCATATTGCTTATCGCCTTACCATCACAGGCTACTGAATTTACATAGCTAAAAATGCATGATACGAGGCCAATTCACATTATCCACCAAACCACCAGGATAAATATGCTGTTATTTTACCCTTTATACATTCGTTGAAGTTGTGTTCTCACATTGTTTTGGATTGCTAAATCTGTTTACATGCGCACAATTTTGTCAATCCGACTGAATTTAATTCGATTGATGGTTACGACAGTACAGTTTACATGCACCCTAAACATTGCAAACTGTTTAAAATGTTTGTTTACATGTACATATTATATAATCCGAACGAAACGTCTGTGCAAGCGCACAGCCATGGTTGCCAGATTTGCGTATCAAAACCAGCCCAATGGACATATAAAACTAGCCCAAAAGCATCCCAATGACTTCACAGCCCAAATGCCAATAACTAATGAACGAAATCCTTTCATCTTTAACCTGCAGAAACTGTGGAAACAGTTTAAACAGTAGCCCAAATCTGAACATGAAAAAAAGCAGAGGACTTGGCAATGTCACGTTGCGCACAGCATCTCTTGTCGAGTTCATGCTCTGCATAAATGTACAAAGTAAAAGTTATGAGTTTGAGAAAGTTGTTCTTAAGAAGTTTTCATATATACTGTAGTGTAGGCAATGAAAAAACACTTTTCGAAAATCACAACACTATTTAATTGCGTAATGTAATGTTATGAAAGACATTAACTTTTCAGAATGTACAGCGTGTGACCCCATTACCATTATAATGTGTGTTGCTATTGCCTTGCTCTTGCATGTTTCTTTGACGAGAATCTTGGGATAGTAGGGGTGTAACGATTAACCGTGCAAATGCGCGTTTTCTCAATGAATGAATTTGAATGAATTACGGTGAAATCCAGGCACATCCGAACGCCAGGGGGCGCTCCCGTGCAGAAACTCCCTTTGTGCCACAGAAGAAGTAGCATTACGAATGCTATTCCAGGAAATGTCTACAGGAATATTTATATCACTGTTCTTCAAATTGTGTCAGGTATTTTCATGATAATATTGAATATTTTAAATGATTTTGTTTAACGAGTGTTGCTTTTTTAAATGCACGTTATAAATGACTCCGACTTGTTATGATTTTAGATTGATAAGGACTTCCTACTGACCAAATGCCGTAGTACACGCACAAGCTGTGCATTAAACAAAGAATCGCAGCCTTGCGATTCAGAATCGATTTCAGACAGGCATTTTTAATGGGACACACGGTTGAATCGTTACACCCCTATGGGATACGTAAATAAAAGGGTAAATATAAGACATGAACTTGAGCACAATTCTTCTGTGCATGTGCACACCACATGGTATTTTTGCATTAGATTAAGAAAATTCTGATTTACGCCTTTACATGCATACTTTTCTCCTGATTATCGGATCCCAGATTTAACTACACTACCCCTTTCAATACAATCCAAATTTGAAACCGATCGACCTCAATTGTATTGATTAAAGTGTTTACATGAAGGCTTTTCCATTCGATTGAGCCATTAATACGATTAGGAACAGATTATTTAGTTGCATGTAAACGTAACTACTGAGTGTCACTTCCCAGCCAACACTTTGATCTCTCAGTGAAGTCACCATGAGCTTACAAGATCCTCATAATGTTGTCACAATGTGTGGGTCACAGTGATCTAAAATTGTAACCACACAGCACACTCACGGTTTGCTCATATATTAAGGTCACTATATGAGGTCACTGCACACTCACTGTCAGCTCATACTACCCATAAAGCACATGGTATGAAAAGTACCAGATGTCGCTCAGAGAACTAATATTCTAGCGTTTGCTAATCGGAAACATGTCGCAGAGACGTCAGCATTTAATTGCAAATAATATACGGACAATAAAAAAAGTGAAAGAGAGACATGATTGTCTCTGCATTTTATCCCACCACTGAGTAGTGAAGCCATCCACTGCTAGTCATGAACACACACAAACGGCAACTATCACTGCAACACCCCAACAATCAATCACTTCCTGCCAGCTGTGGGAATCGAACCACCAACCTCTGGGTTACACACAGAAGTTTGACTCTCTAACCACTGGGCCACAATGCTTTCTAAAACCTTTATTTAGGCTTCTTGATGCCATAACGTTGTTGTTGACATTTTATATGGTATACACATTACACCATGTATATGGCTGTTTAAAGTGCTGTGTAGGAAGTGTCCTAAATTTGATCCTATGATCATTCCTATAATAATTCTTAGAAATTATAGGTAAGAAGGGTGACATTCTACTCTTGGGCCAACATTTTCCAGACATGTGTGCTCTCCTGCTATAACAAAATAAGTGTGCCGTTCCCCTAAAATTATGACCATAGTATGAGCACACAGTGAGTGTACCACAACTTCACATCATGAGCTGTCACGATGTAAGGTCACAGTACATTCACTGTTCACTCAAACTATGTTCACGATGTGAGGTCATGATACACTCATTGTGCGGTCATACTATGGTCACTGTGAGTGTGCCATGGCCTCACATAGTGACCATAGTATGAGCGCACTATGTGAGGCGATGGCACACTCACAGTGCGCTCATAGTATGGTCACTATGTTAGGCAATGGCACACTCACAGTGCGCTCATACTATGGTCACTATATGAGGCGATGGCACACTCACTGTGCACTCATATCATTAACTCAACATTCTCAATTCACAATGAGCTCAAATATAGCTCACACTGTGATTATCACAGTATGAGAATGCTGTGACATCACTGTGATCCTTCAGTATCCACCTTTTCCTAGTGAGATATAGGAAGTAGAATGCCCTACTTGTGTTGTATTGCTTCCTTTTAACCTTCTCAACATTTTGAAATCACAATAAGCTCACATACAGCTCACACTGTGAATATCACAGTATGAGAATTGTGTGACGTCACTGTGACCATCACATGATCTCATGTGTTGACCGGAAGACTCTCTTACTTTTGACGCAAGGCCTCATGGGGCATAGGAAACTTGTGGATAAAAAGAAACTATTTAGAGATATCCAAATGATTCCTTAAAAACATGAAAACTGCCCATGTATTATTTACTTTTTTATATTAACTCTTGATGCACCACTTTTAATGAACAGGACTCTATTTCTTATAAGATATTTTGTAAAGTAAATAATATGAGACAAATATTACATAAAATCGGTGCTGGGCAGATAGAAGCAGCGCTATGTTGAACTATGAGAAAGTTTCTATGTTTTTCTTTTGCCACTCCTCAATCATCTGGTTTAACTGGAATAGTTTCAGTTCCACAGAACTGCTTGCTTACAAGAAAGAAAATCACACCAAAACAAATATCATCTAACACAACACCAGACTATACAGTATCTAATATCAAAACTAGTGATCAAGATCGATTTCTGCTTTCTCTGACTCGTCTCGGACTTGTTCCTTCAAAGACTCGTCTTGACTCGGTCTCGGACCACAGTGGGAGAAGAACGACTCGTAATTTCAGACCGAGTCCTCGAGACCAATGCATTTTAATAACAATAATAACATCTCTAACATAACGTTAGCCTAACATTAGAAAACGTTAGCTTCTAGCTGCATTGTACCTCAGGTCACTTAGCTTCATTAAAGTATCTGTAAATAACCAAGATAAACATTTTTTATTTTTGTAATAGCAATGTTGTGCTAAATGATTCATGTAAATACTGTAGCACCAAACTAACGAAGAGGTAACTTACTCTTGGTAAAGATAGTAAAAAGGCTTGTCCTGTATGCAACTTAGACCTGTACATATTTAATTTGATCACGATGGCAACAAGATCTGGTTTATCGGGTTTACACTGTGACCTGTAAATTTTTGCGTGGAGCTGAAGCTTTTCATCGACCTTCTCAACAATAAAATTATTAATATAACCCTCCAATAGATAGTTAAGATTCTTTTGGTGACTTTGAGATGATATATAGTCTTTCTGTCTCCAAAAATCATCAGTTGTCTCCTGTGAAATGTCTCCTCCTGTGACAGCTGCCATAGTGCCTATCACCGCAACCCAATCTCACGGCAAGTCGTGTTATAGTAACAAACATTTTGAGTAACTTATTCGTGTTTGATGACACAATCACAATCAGAATCACTTTCTGCGACTTCCTAACCCAAATCCCAACTCTAACCCCAACTCCAGGCGAGAATAGTTTTAAAAGCGGACAAAAAACATGTAGAAATCAATGCAAAAAATGTCATACTAACGCAAACCCTGAATCTAACCCTAACCCCAAGCGACAATGATTTAAAAATAGGAAAGAACAATGAGAAAACAAAATATAAAATGACACGATAAAGAAAGTGTTGATAGAAATTCGTGCTGGGAAGGACGAAAAAGACATTCGTCTCCAGAAACGAGAAAACAGCGGAAATTCGTGTCATCAAACACGAATAAATTAATCCAAAATTTTCGTTACTATAACACGACTTGCCGTGAGACTGTGTTGATCACCGAATGTTGATTGTTTGTCAGAGTGAGTGGAGGGGGCGTGGCTTAGCCATAGGTCAATTCCCAATCTAGCTTAGTCTGTAGGCCTAACTGTGGATTATTAACTGGGGTAATATTAAATCATGAATATGAAAACTGACATGTTTTTATGGTCTTGGTCTCGACTCCTAAAGGACTCGGTCTCGACTCCTAAAGGACTCGGTCTCGACTCGGACTCGACATAGGTGGTCTCGTCCCTATCACTAATCAAAACACATTTGTCTTGTCTACTCATATAAAAATCTATACTAATCAGTGAGAAGATCATGAAATGGACCTGCATGCTTATGTTTATCTTTGAAATCCTGATTATAGTGTTTTGAAAGTAATACACATGTAACAAGAAGGTAAAGGTAGGGGAGAGTGGGGACGGTTGCAACACTTTTTACATTTCCTTAAGTTTCTCAGAGACTGTTTGCATTAGAAAACCAAGATTTTTATACAATAAACCCACATCTGTCAGCTACTCAACCACACTGTTGTAGCATGTGTATATATGATAATAAATGTACAATTTATATTTGAATAGACATAGTGAAATGTTGCAACTGACCCCACAATAGGGGACAGTTGCAACACTCCTAAGGGACAGTTGCAACATTTATTAAAATGTAATAAAACCAGTCTTTACCTTAATCATTGCACTTTATTTTGTTTGTGCACAGCAGGTTAAAGTAACAAATTACAAGAAAATTTAATTAACAATATTTTAATTAATTATTCCCACATTTTAACAAAATGTTTTTTATTTAAAATCGAGAAACTGAAATTTCATAAAACAGAGAGAACTGAACTGTTTTGTCCTATTTTCTTACCATTTTCGCTTCGGTTTAGGGTTAGATTTACATGAAATGACATCCCTACCCAAACCCAACTCTAACCCCAACGCCAGGCGACAATTTTTAAAAGTTTAGAAAATATAAAAGAATAAATCAGAAAAAATAGTATAAACCAATAGTTAAAGTGACATACTAACGCAAACACCAAATCTAACCCTAAACCGAAGCAAAAATGGTTTGAAAATAGGAAAAAGCAGTTGAGTAACCAATCCATGAGAATGCCACGGAAAAAGACAGTCCGTAGCAGGGCCACGGAAAAATGCGGAGATCCGTGAGAATGCCACGGAAAAATTAGCACAAAATTCCGTGACTATCCCACAGAACTTTGTGAGATCATGTTGCTCTGTCACATGCTTTCTCTCTAGTGATATACTGAAAAAACATAACAAGTGTGCTACATTATGGCCTAATCTGATTTTTAAAAATCTATTTAGTTAAAAAAAGGAGATACTGGACTCTTTGAAAGGATTCTTTATTAATGCATAATATTACTGTTTTGTTACGTTATGATGATGAGCTTTTACATTAGTGACTGTGTAGGGACAGTTGCAACATGCTGTTGCAACTGTCCCTACACTCAGGGGCGGATCTAGAAAATTATTTATGGGGTGGCAAGGGGGTGGCATGAGAATTACGAGGGGTGGCAATGAAGTAAGCATCCTTGCATGGTTGTCGTGGATACAAAAAATTATATACTGTATATATACTATATGCGGTGTATACACTGGACCTCAAATTTTTATAACATAAAAACAGGCAACAACAAATGTTCCTATAAGTACCCAAGCAGCTACCTTTAGCATCTCTACTGTAGCACCCTTTGTCTTAATACTACAGTAAGTAAATACATACATCTTACCAATATCTAAAAACACTGACTGTAACCATGATGAGCAAGGTTGAACATAATGGTATAAAGACTGTTATATAAATAAAATAGGTTTGCCTAGTTTATATTAATGTAAAACATATTTGAAAGGCACACATCTCTTTCTATCATAACCCTCTTCTTTAATCCTTTCACTTACTTCATGATGGATTTCTGTCTTTTCACTTCTTTTAGCTATTTGCCATCCATATGTTTCATTCTTTTATGACTTCATCTAAGTTACTCCTTTCCCTTCCACAACATATTTTTCTGTTTTATTTGTACCTTCCACTCCCATAGTATTTGATATTTCTATTCTTTTTGGTTAAAAAATGGATATCAGCCTCATATTTTTATAGTATCATTAAGTTTTGTCTTTCAAGCTTTCTAAACATACACAACACTGAATACTTTTGTCTCCTTAATGAAGACTATATCATAACGAGTGATTTCATATGCACGTATGGAATATTTACTAGCTAGCACTAGCTAACAAGACATGACGGGCTAACTCTAGAAAGAACTGCTTAAAAGATATTTACTGCTTACACAAACGTGCAGTTCAGTTGTTTTAACTACCAAACAACTACCTCAGGCAATATTAAACAATCAACAGTTTAACTTTTGTATTTTTATCCTGATGCAACATTTATTTGTAAAATATGCCCGTATTCAGTACACTGATTTGCTGATGTGATGCTCAACTTAATCACTTAAAGACACTAAAGAGAAAACACTATTTTTTCCAGCATGTGATGATGTGAGGTGCTTTAATAGATCAGAATTACTTGCTACAGACGTGAAGAGACTCTCTCTTCATGGGCATAAGTTGCACATTCATAAACATTCTTGCCTTTCACCTCAACGATGGAAAAGTAACGTTTGTGCTTTTTATACTTTGTGCTTGCGTCCGCTACCTTTGTTTTGAGCTCGTTGTACTTTCCATTGCTCTGTTGTCGCGGGTTTGTGCGACTCGGATCACGGATGGACTGCAGCGCGAGAACCGGGCTGCATGTGAATGCCTTATGGGGTGATGCATGCTTTCACGGCAGTTTCCAAAAGTTTCCATCCACGCCAGAAAAGATCGCTAGATTTGTCCAAGTTGTTTTTTTTAATAAAGTCGCTAAAGGGGTCTAAAAAGTTTCTTAATATAGCGACAAAGTCACTGACGTTGGCAAGACTGCACAGACTTTTTTTACACTGTAAAAGACTTTCTGCTCGGACTGACTGTTCATGCTTGTGTATGAACTCTGCTGCCTCTGGTTGGCTGACGATGGAAGCCATTCACCATCAGCTTTGTGGTTGTCCCACCCCCTCTAAGACACACACACACCAATCATCGTCAGATATGTGTCTCCCACCCCTAAACACACGCAGAGAAAAACTACATTGCCTTTCTGGTTAAAAGAGCCTACTCGGGTATATATTATATATATTAGGATACCAGCGCTGGGGTGGCATATGGGGTGGCAATGCTTTTATAGAGATTTTATGTAGATCCGCCCCTGCCTACACTGACAATCATGATAAAACTTGCTATGCTAGCTTAACAGAATATCTTAAACACATGATAGCTATTAGAAGCTAAGAAACCACAAATTAAAATTATGTTACTTTAGAATTCCTTGAAAAAATTAATGAGACGGTGTGACAAAAACTCTGATCATAAAAAAATTATTTTTGACCTTAAAATGAGTTTTGTGTGGAAGGAATTGGGACATGTGGCTGATTTCTTCCAGAATGAGAGAGGGTCTGATTTAATATGTGCAGTACAGAGCCATGGATAAACAGAGTTGTGCCACCGGAAGTCCAGAAGCTCGGCCGTCACGTGATTCACGGAGACTTCAGTTAGTTCCTAGAAGCCCATAGTGAGCCATTGAAATACATTGAGTTAGAGGCAAAGAGCTGTGATTTTTCTTAATTTATAGTCAAGAAACGCATTTTTTTTTTACAATATTTATATATCACATCAAAATGTGAAGGTAGTATTGTTATGTAGTTATATAAACAATGTTTTTTGACAAATTAAATCCACCAATATAGGAAGATTTGTATGGTCATCTGCTGGTATGCGGCTTGTTAACATGTTTTACGCTGCCTTTAGCCACTTTAAAATGCATCACACTGTACTAATGTAAGTTTATAATGTTATGCTTGTTTATAATACACAAAGTGAATGTGCTGTGAATGTAACTCATACTGGTTTAATTTATAAATATACAAAGCACAACATTAAAAAAGACTTACAAAGCACTTTGTTTAATTTATTATAAATTATAATAATATTTCTGGCTTAGAAATATTTTCTTTTTTTCTTTTTCTTTTTGTTGTTAATATAAACATCTGATGGAAAAATAACATCATTGTCACTTTAAATTATTACTAATCTCTTAACTATGTAAGTATACATTTGACAAGTTATTAATAAATTCATTTATTTTATTTTATTTATTAACCAGCAAAACCACAGTGACAAAAACACTACACCTATACGTTTTGATGCATAAATATGCACTTTATACCATCATCACGTTATTTAATAGCCTCTCTAATTACACAATATGTACAATAATGGATGAATCTGCATTAAGAAAACGAAATTTACCAATAAAAGGCTGTTCGTGGTTTGTTGTGTGTTGCTAAAGTTATCCACAGCTTGTCCTAGCCTGACCCGTTTTCTACTAACACCCCCTAAATGTACTTATTAAATGAGAAAAAATGCACTTCAAACACACTGATGCATAAAGTCATTCGATTCACATGTATTGCTAACATACAGTCTTATTTGTCAAGCGTATTAAGTCTTAAAACTTGTATTAAGTTCAACACATTCAATCTTTCTAATGCAACTCTATGGAGCTGACTGTGACTTCTGGGAACTCTGGAGAGACTCCGTGGTCCGCCATTGCTGTAAAAAAACGTTCCATTGGAGTCAACGGAGTTGACATAACTCTCTATCTATATGGCTCTGGTGCAGTATAAAAACCATCACTCTAGCTCATTCCTGATTGGAGAAATCAGCAATGTTGCAACTGCCACACGTTGCAGCTGTCCCCACTCTCCCCTATAACATGAGGATGCAATATTTATATTTTTTCAGTATGTAAATGTTTTAGTATGAAGTGGCTACACTGGTTTAATGCAGTTATTACTATTACTTCATGCTTCAATTGCTGTGTATACTACAATGATTTTAACAATAACTCTTAAATTCAATAAAATATAACATTTCTGTGTGTAAATTCATAAAGGCCTGCAGATTTTCATTGATTTAACTGACTAAGTCCATACCCATATTGTAAACAGTTTGCTACTTCTATGATAATTTATAGAAAAAATTTGTCCAAACTAATGTTGTTTATTGAAACATAGTAATATGTTTATATTATTGTAGCATCCAAGAAAAATGCACAGACACTCGTTTAAACAAAACTCTTGCTGAAGGCTTTAATCAACTGAGCACCCGTAAGCCAATGCTCACGCCTTACGCACTCAGCCGCGGGACCCCGCCAGAGAGTGCACAACCGAAACACAAAAACAAAAACCCCTCCCCCGTTACACCATCCAACAACATTTCAGGCAAGACATGGAAAACAATACAGAAACTCAGCTTTAACCCTTACAGAACAGAGTTGTAATAAACATCCAAGAACATAATTTTATACATTGTTACATTATTAAACCCTCTCCCCCAACATTTTGTTTTTACATTTTTTATTTAGTCTCTAACCATAGACTTAAAACTAAAGGATAAACAAATTACTGTGTTCCCAAATCATACAGCTCTTATATCTGGAAAGGCTCATAGTCTCTCTTTTATTCTCTCTGTCAGGTTTAAGGAAATCAGATAATTCTTTCATTTTTTTTCTACACGTGATTTGTGAAAATATGTTACACACCATTATACTGTCTTTAATAGCCAGTGAGAAGCTTGTAATCATAGGGGAAGCATTTTTAGTGCTATATAGCACCTATGAAGAGTCACATAAGTGATGATATAGCACCACTTATGGTTCTAGCACCATATGGTTCTAACTTGTAAGTTGATTAAAGTGTAATATGCACTTACTTTTTTAGATTGAGGGGACTCATAATCTGGCAGACTTTTTAAAAGTAATATGATCACCTTATTTTTTATAGTGTACTTTGTGTTGTAGCCTACTAACTACTGACAGAAAGAGAGAGTGAAATGTTTCAATAACTTTCATTAACATAACATATTTTAAAGACTTAATAATGTTTTCATAGGAATTAATCTTTTTTGTATAATATACAGCTAGAGGGGGTGTCTAAACTGTATCTCACATTCAAAAGTAACATTTACTTGTGGCACAATCTGTCCACTAAAGCTTAAAAAACAGCTTAAATCCAGCTAGGCAGAAGTTTTATCAACTGATGTGGTAACATGTGGGTGTGATCGGAAGATAATAAAAACATGTAGAGATTTGTAAAATGGGAGGAAACCCACACTGCCTGTCTGTTCAAGTCTCAGGTTTAACCCATTCAACAACAAAATCTGTTTAGCACTGTTATAAGATGTTATGCTGGAAATTAACTTTTATTATTGGGCCAGCACATAAAAATCAAATGAATATGGGTTTTGTCATTACAAAGTATTTTTTTCCCCTTAACAATTGTCAGGAGACAAGTTAGTTTTGTGTTCCTTGCATATTTTAAGAACTACTCCTCCACAGAACAAGTTTATAATGCTTATGAAGTCATACCTGTAATATTTAATTCTTCCTCAGATTGATTATCTTCAGTTAGTACAGTATTCATTTATTTTACCCTATAAATTTCCTTTTTTAAATCACTCCTGATCACCTGACTCGACCCAACCCTTGAGAACAAAATGAAAGTAAAAACATCAAGGTGAAAAGAAACGTAGGTCTGCCGACATTTTACAATCATGAGCGTCCATCTGAAGAAAGAAAACTATTTTTGCAGTAATTTATAGCAGACCTGATTGTTTTGTCTAATTCTGTAACTATTTAAAAATGTATTTGCTCAACTGTGTTTTGATGTCAATACTGCTGATGATCACTGAAGGTGAGTGTTAATCATGTAAGAGAAAACTACAGCAGGCTACAGCAACTACATCATAAATTCTAAGGGCTTATTTCGAGGCTTTATTGGGATAGCTTCAGCTCTTTGTTTATATATATATATATATAAACTCTTTTGTACATGTAATGTTAAACAGTCTAGTGTTTAACTATTTAATGACTAATGTTTATTTATTGTTTAGGGTTCACAGTAAAGGGTTCTTCAGGTCCTCTGGTTGTTCCTCTGGGAGGTTCAGTGGTTCTTCCCTGTTCTGTTGAGACACCCTTACCACTGGAGGATCTGGAGGTGGATTGGAAAAGACTGGACACACAGACTCTCGTTCATCTGTATCAAGATGGAGATATCAGACCAGAGGCTCAACATCAGGATTATCATGACAGAGCTCATTTCTTCACTGAAGACATTAAACATGGAAACTTCTCCCTACTGTTGAACAATCTGACAGCTGAAGATGAGGGACAATACACATGTCAAGTTCACACTGGACAAGAGTCTGGAGAAACTGTGGTGGAAATTAAACATGTTGGTGAGTAAAAGGTGCAGATTAATGTCCAATATTTCACAACAACAATTTTATCTCAGTATATTTTAATCTGTTCCTACAGAGCGTTTAATAGTATCAGGTTCAAGCCGCTCTATTTCTGCATCTGTGGGTGAAGATGTCACTCTGAGCTGCTCTGTGAAGTCTCACATAAAATCCGAAGAGATTGAAAAGGTTTTATGGAAGAAAACAAATAAAGATGAAGACATTTCAGTTCTTCTCTATCAAAACAACGAAACCGTATCAGACGCATCAGATGAGCGATATAGAGACAGAGTTGAGTTCTTCACTGATGAAATCCACAGAGGAAACTTCTCTCTCAGACTGAAGAGACTCACAACTGAAGATAAAGGAGTTTACATCTGTCAAGTGATTAATGGACGACTATCAGCAAACACAACTGTAATACTGGAGAGACTTGGTGAGTCAATACAAAAAAAACTACACAATCATTGGCCTAAACTAATACAAGCTTAAAGTAGTTATTTAGTTATATTCAGTTTTACACAAAATCAGTATTTCTAGTTTTACAGTAATGTTTATTTTTATTCATATCATTGTCAGATATCACAAAGCACCACTGCAGTCATTTATTGTGTGTGTTTGTGCATGTATTTGCAACATATGTGATTTAGGGTGTTTTCACATCTGTTCGGTTCATTTGGTCCAGACCAAAAGCAAAAAATTATACATTGTAGCTGTTTTCAGCAGTTTTGGTTCCTTTTCACACAACACTGATCTGCACCAGTTGAAACGAACCCAAATTCAGTCATGTGATAAGATCCACTTTACTCATTGGCCATATGTATTTGAACATATATTCCTAAACTCGTTCTCGATTGGTCAGAATCAAAGTGCACGAAATTCCAATGGAACCCCGGAAGTAAACAAAAAGAAGGAGAATACAGCAGACACCACGGACAGACGGCCTCGCACTGTAATTATGTCCGTGGTTGTTATACATAGTTTGTATAGCTGTAGACAAACTATTCATTTTCAGAATGAATTGCGGATGCGACTTGAAAACACGTTTTAATGCACTACAAACGGCGAAGACACCAAATTTCTGAGGCTCCGCCCGCACCTCCTCGCAAATCCAGGTATGTCCGCTATCTGTCATTGTGCTAATATTGGTAATAGAAACTGTCAACAAACACTTCCTCATCTCGGTCCGCTTGTTTGGTCCGCTTTTGGTGCGCACCAGAGTTCGATTGCTGCATTCTCACCTGCCCAAACGAACCGCACCAATTGAGCAATCGAACTCTGGTATGATTCAACTGAACTAAATGAGGCAAGTGTGAAAACACCCTAAGACAAGAATATGTTGTCCTTGCCAACACTTATATACATTTGACAAAAGTATTGGGACGGCCCTTTTAATAAACGTTTTTGGGGCGGAATAGTGGCCACCCCAAACAGAGCACTGTTGTCTCACAGCAAGAAATTCCCTGGTTCAAGGCCTGCTTGTGTAAGGAGGTCTTTCTGTGTAAAGTTTACATGTTCTCCCTGTGTCAGCATGGGTTTTTCTCTGGGTACTACAGTATATGGTTTCCTTCCACAGTCCAAAAAGGAAGGAAAAGGGCAATGTGACGTTTCCAATTTACCTAACCTGCATTTTTACCTGCCCATTAACCAGGTCTCACCATGAATAAAGCCGTAGATGCTGAAATGGTGTTAAAGGCGCACTAAGCGAATCTGTGTGACGTCACTTCCTGTTGACCTTCGAAGTGTTGTCAAACAAAACGGAGCGTAGCTAACTCCTCTGCCTCCCTTCCGTGCTTTCTGAAAGAGTCATGAATGCGCCCAACCCCCACTCCCAAATCCTTCTTGTCATTTATTGGCTGGAACACTTTGTTATGTTTCGTGGTGGTATTTGACACCTTTGTTTTTGTTGTAGTTTGTGGAGCCTGGGCTGTCTACAGAGACCGCGTTTTTTTACAGTGTCTTCAGGGGACAGGCAGCTAGCAGATAGTGAGGAGATGTTTACTGTATGAAACAAAAAATGTTTTATGGCCTAAAACGTGTGAATTCGCTTAGAGCGCAAGTTCTTTCACACCAGACTGAATCAATCATTTCTTTTTCAACCTTGCTTTGTACATATAGGGGCATTGTCATGTTGGAATAATAAAGGTGCTCTGCCAAAACTGTTGCAATTAAATTAGAAGCACACGATTCTCTGGAATATCATTATATGCTATAGCATTAAGATTTGTGCTTAAAGTAGTCAAACCTGTTCATTTGTAGTGGGCGCCCCAAAACTTTTGTCCATATAGTGAGCAGAACAACTGATTTTCTGAGTTTATTCAGTATTTGGTTGTAGATTACTCAGTAAAATTAATGGGTGTAATAGCACTAAAAAAACATAAGTTCATTGGTTTCAGAATTTGTGATATTTTACATGTATAGATAATTCTGCACATAAACTGTAATATTGTTTGTGTGTTACAGGTTTCTCTGGTTTACACATAATGGTGTTGATTCTCTGTATTACTGCATGTGGATCTGCAGTTATAATCTACTCTCTTATCTACTGCAGACCAGTAAATAAAGGTATGTTTTTTCTGTATATATATTTCTCCTGTAATCAATGTTCATTTGGAGATTTAAAACGTCTATATTATAATTTTATTTATGGGCTTTGGAAAGGACAGTGGAGGGGGGGAAATGGGTTAGGATTTAATGCAGGATTCATGCTTTTGTCCTCGTAAGCCAATTGCTGCATCCTAAATCGCATACTATTTTACTGTAATCTGTAAAGACTTAACAAGCTCATAAGCAGGGTGCGATTTGCGAAAAAAAAAAAGAGGGGGGGATGTTTTCATAGGCGTCAATTCCAGTGACAGTGGGTACGCATACCCACCATATTTCATCATGAGTCATTTTGTACCCACCACTTTTAACTTCCGTCCATAATAACTACTTCTCTAGCCTAGCCTCTGCTGAACAACGGATTGATTGCAAAGTTTTAAAAAGAGGGCGCTTGCTCTGACCTTGTTTGAGGATAAGAAGTGCACAAACACGCAGGAGAGAGTGAGCGAGTGGAGTCTGGTTCTTCAAAGCAACTGTAAACTTCCCTCACCACAACGTAAGGACCGGCTCTCCCCTCTTTCGATTGGACAAGGGAAAGACGCGAATGACGTCGGACGCTTCTCCGCTCTCAGCGCTCCTTCAAAGCGCGTGCTGCGGCTGGCGGCAAAAACCGCAAGCCGTTCAGCGCGCATAAACAGTGCGCAAACACTCCCTGCCCATAGAATATCATTCAAAAAAGGCGCCTGCAACTGCCATAAACGCTTTTGGTGTGATCAGCCCATAACTCTGCTTGTCATCATAAACAGATAATCAGATTGTGATGTTTATTCCCGCTTTATTTATATGCTGAATAATATGCTGCTGAATATGTTATCTTCCATGGTTTCGACCCACAGCTCCACAACCATCTCGCAAGTGTTGATAGGCTATTACTCGTGAGGTGTAACCGGTTGTGTGTAACCAATCAGATAACGCCGTGGGCGGGACATTGAGCAGGTCTGCAGAGCGGTGAATACAGAGAGGCTGCGCGGCAGCTATATTAGAGCCAGCCAAAGTAGCGCATTTTAAAATAAAATTAACTTTAATCAAACCACGGATACGTGATAAGTTTTGTGATCCGTCTCGCCACTAGTGTAGTAGCACTGATCACTTTGAGGGGGGGATAAATTTATCCCCACCGGGGATAAAAATAATTAAGCAGAGGCAGGGATACATTGACCAGAAAGGGGGAAATCCCACGCATCCCCCCCGGCAAATCGCACCCTGCTCATAAGTATGTTCTACATATTATGAATGTGTGTAATATGAATGAAATCCATAAAACTTCATTCGCCATGTTGTCATTGTCATGTGACCTACCCAGTGTCAGTTGTGTTGCTTCATCTTCTTTCACAAATCCTCTCCCATGACCTCATGGGACAGAAAAGTGTCCATTGTAGCGAAGCAGCGGGAGGAGGAGAACAGCGTTATTTAAAACACTATGAACCTCTGACCGAAACACTATGGGAATTCCCAAGGGAATCTTGGATTTTAGCTCAAAAGGGAATATTAATAAGTACAATTAACTGTAATTAATTATACAAATTAATAAGATTTACACTGATTTAGCAGAATAATAATAACAATTAATTAATGTATTCGTCCAGCGAATATACTCATAATTGTACGTTAAGAAGTTAATTCCGTGGCCTTTAGAAAATAACATTCTTACTGCTATACAGTTTTGTTTAGCATGTAGCTTTAGATCTTAAGGCAGATTAATTGACTTTATTAGCTGAGCATTGAACAATATCACTAAAAGAAGGGCAATATCACAATAACAAAAGAAGGGCAATATCACTATAGACTTAACTTCTGCACAAACCATCAGAATCACCATAATTGATAAGGGGCAATAACTTTTTACAGCGAATGAACAAGCGATACTTGCGTTGGCTTTTGTGAGGCGTGTGTGCACGTCCAGCTGTGTGGGCGCGTATGCGAGGAAGAGAGTTCCGCTGAGTTTGTGGTCACGTGACAGAGTCCTTGGAGGTGTCCGTAGGAGTTGTTCCTTTTTGGGTTAATCCGTCGGTCTGGTTAATCTGTGGCGATTAACTTGTTCAGTTTGTCAAAGTTTGTTCAAGTGGCGGATGCCTGAAACTATACCAAGAGAGGGACAGGGGCCCCACAGCAGGAAGCTGAGCTGCGAGCTCATCTGCACGCCATGAACGGCGTGTCTTTGAGAACTGTAGGCCAACTGTGAGCGAGCCAAGATGAATTGGGGTTCAGGCCTCTTAACCTGAGCTAAGACCAACCCCTTGAATTTCAGATGGCCAATGCGAAAGGGTGTTGATCGAGCGGGGAAACTTTGTTTTTGTTTCACCAGACTCATCTGCATAGATGGTAGTGCTGGGTTTCGATTCAAATTTCAAGAATCGATTCAATTCCGATTCTCAAGATCTTGAATCGATTATCATTATTCGATTCAATTCGATCCGATCTGACCTGATCTTCGAGATTAAGTGTTTTTGAAAAAAGCATTTTTCCAGCTGTTATCTGAATTACAGTTTTCAAAACAACCGCTTGCTCAGGGGCGTTTTCAGCATTGAAGGACATCCGGGGCTTAACCCCGGCCATTTTATGTAAATACAGGGATCACTAGCCTAGATCACCCGTTCTAGCTAGCCTAGAACCAATTATAATGGCTGTGCATGTTTTCTTATTCATTTTTTTTAGAATTGTAATTAAATGATTTTTATTTTTAGGGGCGAACTATCCCTTTAAAGTGCACTTGAGCTTACTGTACACATACAGTATTGCAGAACATTTAATGATGAAAGGGCAATAATAATGAAATGCATCTCTATTCAATTATTATATATTTCAGGAAGCATCTAGTTCTAGGTAACTAAAGCTTCTGGTTGCAAATCTGTTGGAGTTTTTGACTGAATCAATAATAATTTTGCACGAATTTGGCTTTATTCCCCATTTTTAGCTCTCAGTGTCTTTGATCAAAGGCAATGATTTTGTCCAGGAATCGTAAATCTAAATGCTTAAAAATAGGTTATATCTACCGCATTCATTGGATCTTGCTCATCCAACTTCCACTCCGTTAAATCCATGTTAGTAACGAACATGCTTGCAGCGGCATAATATCATTTAACCAGAAACAATTCTCATTTCTTTCTGATTATCTGATAGGATGCATTAATATGTGTGTACGACTTCATGAGGCGCTGCAAGAAACGTCAAGTGGATGACATCAGAGTAACGCGAGAGCGATTTGAAATCAGCATCCTCCGCAAAATTTCTTGCGGCACTCTGATTTCATCTGCTTGTAAGTTCTTGCGACGCTGCGTAAAGTTGAGTACACTTAAAAAACTCAAAGCAGCTGAACTCCATATAACTGTCCTGCATATGCCTGCGCCTCGTCCATTAATTGTATATAGCAGGACAATTTATCTCTTACCTCTCAGCGTGAGAAGTACAAGGTGTGGCGTGTGAACTGACTGAAATTAGCCCAGGTCATGATGGAGTCACGGGGCTTGACTCAAAACATTCGGGGCTGAAGCCCCAGCAAAATCGGCTGGCGACGCCCCTGCGCTTGCTTAACGTTACTGACCGCCATGTTCATTGTTTTAATGTCCTTCCACGCATGCGTGAATTCAATGACGCGGCAAGTTTAAGTTATTAATTATTAAATCGATCCTCTGAGTTACGGATCGATCTTTAGAAATTAATATGAAAATCGATTCAGAATCGGTGAATCGTTTTTTTCAACACAGCCCTAATAGATGTGCTATGCCAGAGATTTTGTTACAATAATAATTTGGATTAATATTGAACAAATTTGATATCAGTTATGGTAAGATGATGCACATAATTGATCAGGAAAGGAAAAGGGGATTATTAAGAGTGTAAACAAGGTATGGTTTGAAACACACATCAAATAGTAATCTCATAAATGTGAAATATGAGACATGCTAAGATAAACAAAGCATTCCTATAGTGTTACAAGAAAGTGATACATTACAGATACAAACATGCAATATGTGACGGAGAAGAACTAGCCCTCCCCGCTGGGTAATGATTACTGGCAACCACACACACACATATCGCATTCACTCACCTCTCATAATCCATCCCGTTTCCCCTGGCTGTCGAAGCTGTGAGTGCACGCACACTCTGATGGCACATGGACATGTTTTCACACCACTCTTTCCCTCTGTTAGCATCCATAACCCAGACCCTCCATACACACACATTGTCTTTGCACATCCGCTGTTTTGTTTGTTTGTTTGTTTTGGTTAGCTGCCTTCGGACTGACACGCTGTGCCAGCATACCCGAACGACCGAGCGGCGCGCGCTTATTACGTCACCAAAGTGCGCTGCGCCGGCGCAGTACACCCGAAGGTTGGCGAGTCCATTTATTTTTGTTAAAGGGGTATTGTTATTTTGTGTATGTTAATGTTACGTGTTTATTGCGTTTGATTTATGTGTTAATAGGTGTATTTATCTTTTAAAAGATAATGTTATTTATGTGTTTGTGTATTTAAATTCCTTGGAGATGAAGGAGGTTTTTAATTAATTTATACTTACCTGAGAGTTAAGCTCCCGATTTAGGGGAGGAGTCTGGCCTATAAAGAAGGAGAGAGGCCAGACTCACTGAAAGTACTTGTTTACCAAGTCGACCAAAGTGAGTGGTAGTGGAGGAAGTTGTCTGATATATTGTTGATATTTGCTTGTTGTAGCGATTTTAAAGGAGGGGCTTAATGATAAATAATAATTAATAATATTAATTATTAATATTTTAAAAACATTCTCCACCATCCCAATTAAGGGAAACAAACATAAGCTCAAATGTAAAGTACTTACAATGGGTTGTAATCTATTATAAGTATCTGGATCAAATAAAGGTCTTGGGTGTCTGGCCAACACTCGTCCAGCGAATGTTTAGTAAGACACTAAAGACTAAATTAGGATATAGCTCTCTTGGCTAAGGAGATGAATATCCTAAAATTGATCCAACAGCTTTAAGAGCAGGTAGCGATACCTTTAATGATTAGTGACTCCAGATTATGAGCATGAACTACAAACAACATCATGTGTGATACAAATCAGACTTTATTGACTAACTAAACACATACTAATCTAAACATACAACACACACACATACATACAGTTCAGCATTGGAAGAAGGTAAAGGTTTAAGTAAAGAAAAGAATAAAGCATGAAGTTATGGCAGTATTTGTAATTCAGCAGATCAAAGCCTAAAACGAACCATCAGTTACTTAATGGGAATGCACCTTATTTATAAGGGGATAATGATGCGTGATGCATCAGTGAATAAGACTAAGTATGATACTTGCATGTCTTGCCCATTAATAGAAAGTGTCCTGATGTAGTTTGGTGAGGCTTCAGTTGATCTTGGCTGAATGGATTGATGAGAGAAAAAACAACTTGATACAGATGATCCTTAGTAAATTAAAAGACAAGGCGTCGGCCTGGCATAAACTTAGAGGTACGCTGGAAACGTCTAGTTTCGCATCCTCATCCTGATGAGAGTCCTGAAAGGACTCAAATGTATCCAGAAAGAAAAACCACACACACAACTCGGATAAGAACGCAGATAACAACTCCCAACTCAACTACATCTCGCAACTCAACCCAGGACTCAGAACTCAGAACACAGAACTCAGAACTCTTAAGAAAACTCAGAACATCTTTGTGTGTTCTTAGGTAGGGGTTTTTAAGCTGTTAAGAGGTCACACCTTTAAGATGTGTCTGACCCAATCAGAGGTCACACTTTCAGAGGGAAAGTTAACTGTCTTTGTCTTCCAACATGCTGTTTTGCATATGGAATTGGATTCGATGTTAAGGTGGAAATGTTAAAGAGTTTCATAATATTATTATGAAGAAGAGTTTCCTAAACATAAAGAATATTATCATTCAGGAAATCAAAAATGGATTACATAGATACCATACAAGGACTAGATATGATTTGGATTAAGTAAGTAATACTAAACATTCATTTAAACTAGTTTGGGTTAATATACTAATATAACATAAACACCAAGAACATAATCCATGATGAGATTAGAAATAGTTGATTAAGACAATTCCCAATACATTTATAAGTGAATACATGCATGACTACATAGAAAGTTTCTTTGTCTGTCCCAAAATCTCCCACATTCTTTTGTGGTCGTAAAACTCGTAATCTTGATGTGTTGCCACAAGAGGTCTGTTCTGCTTTGAAGTGTTAAAAGCAGTTTTGGGGTAGTGTTACAGACCTGCTTGTTGGGTGAGGGTCTGCAGTTATATTTATGAAATACAAGAAGTTATTGTGTGTCTAATCTGGCTCAGTCGTTACATTGTGTATACGTTTTTATCATTATTTTGCCTTTTTGTTTATTTATTTGGTATTTTGGGTTTTTTTTTGTCTGCACTTGTAAATATAAATATATCACATTTGGTTATCTTCTCATATACTGTAAATAAACTTCAACTTGTACGAAAGTACTCTTACGGTTTGGGCCATCGTTATTGTGGTATTTTGGGACATACCCACATCTCAAAGCGAACTGGTGGTGTTCGCTTTATCACACAATACAAGGATATATAATATATACAGTTTAAACCAATTATTGTGATCTTTAGCTGTGATCTTTGGTCTCTTCTGTGTCATGCATAGACACATAGTCTGCGTGTTATCCAGCTGTTTGTCTCAAACAAATGGTCACTTAAAGTCTTTAGGTCTCACGTTTTCTCTGGGCTTTTGTTTGAAGTTTGCATTTGTAAAGATTGCATTTTAATTAGATTGTCACCAAAAAGGCAGACAGAGAGGACTCAGAAGAAGAGCAGAGCTTCTGATCAAAGCATTATGTTGGGGCCAAATTCTTGGGGTCTAAATTCACAGCATGAAGTAAGTTAACGATCCAGACTACTGGAGACGACTGGTCAGTCGTTACACCATCGAATGCACACTTAAGAATCCAGTTGGAAGTAATAAGTCATCTGGGTACTTTTCGACCACTCTTTTATGACTGTGAATTCAGACATACTTCTTTTGTCACATACTGTTTTTCCACCTACTAGTAGGAAAGTATGGGGTTTCGGACACAGACAGTGTTTCTCTAGTCCTTGCCCCTCACCATCTGTTTTAGATGTCCATCATTTAGATGGAGTTGAGAAACACTGCAATGTGATTTCAGCATGCTAACCACTGCACTACAGCTCTGACATTAATTTAGTTATTTGTTAAAATTATAAAAGACTTCATCCACATTATAGTTATTAAGTCCTAATTGTTGTTGTCTATGCAATAGAAGACAATAAATATATGTTTTAACTAGAACGGTTCTTCAAAATATATTAAAATGATGCATTTAACAGAAATAACTACAAGGGATTGTCATCCACCATTTCTTTAAATTACAAATTCGTTAAATCATATATACTATTACACATTCAGACCATTTCATTAAGAATTTAAACAACAGCATGTTTTCTAAAGTTCACGTTCTGCCTTAAAATATGCATCACCTATTCAGTTTGCAGACAATGCATGAGAGGGTAAATAATTTATTATATTTTTTCAAGTTTATAAATAAAAAAAGGACAAAAGTGTGACAAATAAAAGTGTGACAAATCTGAACTTGCATAGGGATTTTTCTCTGTTTCAAATAATTTACATAGTCATGGACCACAATTACAGCAATTGTATTTATTTTTTAAAACATTTTCTCTATGACTAAACAAAGGAAATTAATGTATTAAAATGACTTTGCAATTTTCTTAATAGATATTTTAGTTAATTTTTACTTTTATTCAATCTTGTAATTAATTGTTTAACTATTTTCAGAGTTTGTTGTGAATCATTCTAGCAAGACATTCTATGATCTGGGAGATTCAGTGGATCTGCCCTGTTACATTGATCCACAATTACTGACTGACAGTCTTAAGGTGGAATGGAGAAGATCAGACTCACAGACTCTTGTTCATCTGTATGAAGATGGAAATATTAAATCAGATGTCAGGCATCAGGATTATCATGATAGAGCTCATTTCTTCACTGAAGACATTAAACATGGAAACTTCTCCCTCAAGTTGAAGAATCTGAGAGAAGAAGATAAAGGGCTTTACACATGTACAGTTTACAGTGGACAAGAATCTGTGTTTACCATCAGCACAAAACTAGTACTTGGTAAGAATGCAGATTAACAAGAAAATTAAACTGAACCTATTGTAAAAAAATAAATCAAATGGCTTGACCCCGGCCATAAATGAACTGTGAGATATTGTAATGAAATTAACCAGTTGGCAGATTGTAAATTGTTTTCTGCAGTCAGACAAACAGTAACTCTACCAAACTCTACAATCTGAACCATTATTCCTGTCTGAAATACCAAATTTTCTATGTTATGAATCTGCTTGGCTTTATAAGGTTGTGAGGGGCTGGAGCCTGTCTTGGCTGAGAATAGTAGATGCTTATTCACTCACTGAAGGGTGTTACTTCAAATCTAAAATACATAATACATCTCTTTATTTTCAGGGCTTTTAGTGAATCAGCGTTCATTTGATCCTCTGGGAGATTCAGTGGTTCTGCCCTGTTCCATTGATAAAGAGTTAACAAAGAAAAAGTTGAAGGTGGAATGGAGAAGATCAGACTCAGATACTGTTGTTCATCTGTATGAAAATGGAAATATTCAACCAAAGGCTCAGCATCAGGATTATCATAAAAGAGCTCATTTCTCCAAGGAGAAGATTAAAAATGGAGATTTCTCCCTCCAATTGAAGAAAGTGAGAGCTGAAGATAAAGGAGAATACACATGTAAAGTTTACAGTGAGGACAATTCACCACTTCCATTCAACAGCAATTTAGAACTGGGTAAGTGAATAATAAAATAAAATACAACTAAATCTAGTATTGTAGCTGTCAATACCTAATTTTAGTTATCAGATTTGAAGTAAGTTTGAATAGAATAATAAATAATAAACTGTCAGATATTGTCATGCGCATGATTAAAGCTAAAGGCCAGGGTCCCATGTTGTCTGACCCATAATGTTGTGCCAAAGGCCCTGACATTCAGTTTGCTTCGGCAGTCTCAGAGCCTGCACAGCATGTGGCTTTAGAGTTACTGTACTCATCTTCATGAAATTGCTCTGATACCTAAAGTAAAATGGATACTTGTCTTGATTGACAAGAATGTTTAGTACTCAGAGGCACTGACAGTGTAGGCCGTGAGCATCTATGAAAATGAATAAGATACATTGGTATGTTTCTCTACATCGTTTTGTAGTATAAATAGTGTAAATAGTGTGTTCGCAGACAAAAAAAAAAATAATTAATGCAATTTAAGTACCCAGATCAATGAATGCACTCATTCAATAAATGAAATGTGTGTAATGCAGGACACTTACTGTGCATTCAGACCGCCACCGGCGAGAGCGTCAAAGTGGCCGGAAGTCATTCATTTTCAATGAGAGCCGGCGGCGAGCTCCGGCGAGCAGCGGCGCGGCGAGCTTTGGACGGTTTGAGCGTTGAGGAGAGTTGAAATCAGCTCAACTTTATGGTAATGAGCTATGACGCGGTTCGGCGGCAACCAATCGGAAGGCGGAAATGTTCACCGGCAACCATTCGGAAGGCGGAAATCTCCGCCTGAGAGGAGTTCAGAGAATGCATTCGAGCGTCAGAGCGTCCACTACAATTTTTCTTTAGCGTCGTTGTCAGGGCAGCCAGAGCTTTTATTGACGCTCTCGCCGGTGGCGGTCTGAATGCACAGTTATTGCTACACCTCAATGGATGTAGTTTTTATTACAGTGGTGAAAGGGAAGCAGGCTGAGTAAAGTTGTGTAAGTTAAGCTGTGCATCTGCTCATACGATTACACTTCAGTTTGATGTTGACTGAGGCCATACTGGGCCAAACAGATAACACAAACATTAAAAGTACAATGTACACATTCATTTTCAATGGCTTATATTGTGTTATTTTTTAACCGTTTGTGTTATACTGTATGCATTTTTTGTCCTCATCTGTGTTTCATATCAGATGATTCCAAAATTCAATCACTACATGCTAGAGTACATAGTACAACATATGTGACCCGTGCTGGCAAAATGAGTTGGAATGCAAATTTTCACAAATGAGTTATTTATATTTGGATATTATCTATTAATAAAATTTAAAACGATGTATGATTTGTTGGAATCTGAGGAAAAATGACAGAGCTACATGTGTTTGAAGTTGACAGAATCAGCAATGTCAGTTTTGAGAAAAATCGAGTTAAAGATTTTTAAGGGTTCAAAAGCAAAATCACTGCATTCATATGTTAAAATCACTGGTAAAACTAATAGATTTAGCACACTCAAAGTCAAAAAAATATAATATAGGAAAAATATATGTTCATTTTTTTCTTTCTTTAATTGTTTGATTGACACTGAGAAAGCTTTAAGATCTACTGTAATGCAATGATCTAATATAATGTTACACATCAGATATTTTCCCCCAACAGTTAACCAAACATTCATTTAAGACATAACAGATCTTTTAAAACCGTAATTCTGTTGCATGCTCACATAGCTGTGCATGCTTTGGATCTTTCAGTCAGCATTACGTCTTATCGCTCTTAACTCCCCCCAGGGTTTTTTCATGATTTTCACAAAGCTACTGCAATAAACTTAACCTAACCTTCATCCTCTTTAACTCTTTCCCCGCCAATGTTTTTAAAAAAAGTTGCCAGCCAGCGCCAGCATTTTTTATGATTTTCACAAAAGTTTAATGCCTTCCAGAAAATGCCTTCCAGAAAATGTATTTAAATGTATAAACATACAATATATCAAATGAAAGAACTGCCTTTAAAAAAATATGGATAAGTTTCTTCAAAAATACAAAATTTTGAGCAAAAAGCTGAGATAATTGCATTTTGTAAAGGACTTTTGTTAGATATCAGATTCAGAGCGATGATCAAAACATACACAGAGTTTTTACTGTTTTTGGATCAGTGGATGCTTCAGTGTTTTATAAGTTCGGTAAGAGCGCCACCTAGTGTATAATAGTGGAAGTATGGATTGCTGTAAAAACGCATCATATGTGCCGAGTCTCCTCTGGCACGCATCACGCACCGGGTCTGCTATTCTGTATGGTGTAGCTTAAGTGCAACATGGAGTTTGAAGATATAAAGAAAAAAAGAAAAACAGGAGAATTAACTTTGAGCAAGTTTGCAGGAGAGTCGAAGGTATGGAAACAGTTTATGTATACATTCTCACTCATGCCAGTAGCCTATTTGTGTCTCAAGTTTTGTTTCAGTTTGCCATGCCTCCTGCACAGCGGTGTAAAAATAAGATATTTTTTGACTTTAAAATTCAAACATCATATCCTAAATTGTCGGAATATATTCCAAATAGATTCATTTCGATTTATAGATGTTTAACATTAAAATTGATGCATGGGAATAATTTATATTAATTTTTGAAATTAACCACTCTTAAATGCGCATGTTCCTTATTGTACATAGAGGCTTTACAATTTAGTTCCTTTCATGTCGTTTTAATAATTTAATTCAATCTTTTTTACTTTAAATGTTTACTTTAAATGTTCTGTAACATTTACATGTGCGTTAAACACCGCGAAACAATTTGGCTATATTTTTAAATAGTTTTTGAAAAGATGACCTTTTTCTGATATGCAGGATGAGGAGTGAGTTGGAGAAATAACGCTAGTCCTCGGGACTTTTGGGCTGTTTGATTGAAAAAAAATCCAAAATTCTCTTCTGAGACATAGCGAAGCTGATAGATACACATAGCCTAGTAAATGCATTCATCATTGTGGCTGTGAGTGTGCATGCTTGTCTGTTATGCTTATACGTATTTGCAGGGCTGAATCGCAATCACGTCGTCAAAACAAATCTGATTGGCTAATAAACACTGAATTAAATTAAATCATTTTAAAATTACTAAAATTATCCCTCTATTCATCACACCCCCCAAGCATGACATACAAAATGTCTTGGAACAGAAACAAACAATCAGAGATATTTATAATTTTATTGTCATCGCAGTTTTAAATCTTTGCCACAAGGGGGTGCTGCAGCCCCCCTGCGCCCATGGGGCTTAATGTACTTATTTTTATGAAACCTCAATTTCGACCTAATTCGACATTTATACTGTTCTTATTTTGCCTCTAGCTCAAAATAAGATGGTGCACAGTTTTGCCAGCACGGGTCACATATGGGATGCAATTATAAACTCCTGCATTAAAGTTCTGTAGTGGGAATTACAGTAGACTGTTTATAATGAATGAAGACAAGAAGTCAATTGAAATCAATATAAAATTTTTACTAAAGAAAATTATTTGCAGTTTAATTATCAGAAGTCACACAGACACTGTCAAACCCCCACAAAGCCACATATACTCAAGAAATTACACTAAATTATTATCAAAAGGTAAACCTTGATTACTTATTTAAAGTTTACTCTCCTCCTCCTGGTTGCATCAAACTGCTTTAGCTTCCTCGCTGTTAAGTTTAATTTCAGAATTATTGTTCATAAGGGCAAGTCTGGTAGCTATGTCTCTCATTATGTTATGTAACAGACACTTCATTTGCCCTGACAAACCGCTTTGCAGAGGTCCCACTGGCAGAGTAAGAAAGTAAAAATCAAATTATTTCATGGGGATACTTTTGCTGCTTTTTCAAACATCAGTCAGTGCTACCGCGTGCTGTACCATTAAATTGCCTCCACATCTCTAGTTTAACATACAAACCCTTTACATCAGTGGCCCAGAGCAGATCAGTTTTCTTTTTACCTATCCCCATTGATATATATAAGTAGGGACATATATTTGTGTTTTATTTCATTTATCTCATTATTTTATTTCATTTATTACATTAATTCAATTGTATGCCATAAGCATCATTTGAAATCATCTGAAAGTTATGTAAAAAGTAAACGGCATTAATTATCGCCCTTTCCTGATAAACACGTACAGCTTTACGGATGCAGGTACCACTGTCCTGGGTTTGTGTGGATTTGGAAATATATGAGATTAACAGCATTGAATGGACAAAACACCACAGTCTATTGAGTTTGTCGATAATTGAAAATCATCTGAAAAAACAACAAAAACACAGAAATCTTAATCTTAGTTTACATTTAATTAAAATGGAAAACATAGACAAAAGAAAATTGATAAGAATTAAATTATAAATAATTTTCTAATATACATGTGCGGTTATTGGTTTACACACACACACACACACACACACACACACACACACACACACACACACACACACACACACACACACACACACACACACACACACACACACACGCACGGACACACACACACACACACACACACACACATTCTGGTTTCCATGTTTTGTGGGGACATTCCATAGAATTTTATACCATCCAAACTGTATATTCTATTCCCCTTACCTACCCCAATCCCTAACCCCAACCATCACAAAAAACTTTCTGATACTTCACATTCTCAAGAAACATCATTCTGTTTGATTTATAAGCATGTTTCCCCATGGGGACATCAAAATGTCCCCGCAAGGTCACAAAAACACTGGTATTCCTATCTTTGTGGGGACAATTGGTCCCCACAGCGTGGTAATTACCAGGTACACACACACACACACACACACACACACACACACATCTACTATAAAAAGGGATGTGCTAGATATGAAGCTTGTATGTTACTGGTTAGTCAAGCTTTAAGTAATGATGTCTTTTTATTTTTAGGATTTGTTATGGACTCTACTATTGTTTCTCTGGGAGGTTCAGTGCTTCTGCCCTGTTCCACTAATCTACATTTCATAACTAATAATATTAAGGCAGAATGGAGAAGATCAGACTCAGAGACTCTCATTCATCTTTACCAAGATGAAGATATCAGACCAGAGGCTCAGCATCAGGATTATCATAAAAGAGCTCATTTCCTCACTGAGAAAATTGA
Organism: Paramisgurnus dabryanus; assembly: GCF_030506205.2. Lineage (NCBI taxonomy): Eukaryota > Metazoa > Chordata > Actinopteri > Cypriniformes > Cobitidae > Paramisgurnus > Paramisgurnus dabryanus. The sequence goes on from NC_133339.1 coordinate 9,285,651, forward strand.
ACATGGAAACTTCTCCCTCCGACTGGACCATATAAGACCTGAAGATGAGGGAAAATACAAATGCGAAGTTTACAGAGGGCAGAATTCTGTGTTTTCTGGCGACACAAGTTTGACACTCAGACTACTACGTAAGTATTAACATGATGCATTGTTTATAGGTAGGGTCATGGAATAGAAAAACAATTAAAACAATTATACAAACACATTAAAATGGTATAAGTCAATACAGTACACTCTTAAAAATAAAGGTGCTTCATGAAACCATTTTTTGGCTGAAGGGTTCCAAAATGAACCATCCATTCTGTTCCACAAAAGGCTCATTGTAGTTAAAAAAAGTTATCTTCAGATTATAAAAAAAATTATGTAAGAAAGAAATGATTCTTTAAAGAACCTTTGACTTACTGTAGTAGTTTTTTAAAGAATCAAATGATATTCTTCTGTGGCATTGAGAAGTACCATCAGGGTTATCTGAAGTCGGCTCTTAAAGGGCAAAACACTTAATAAAGCTTTTACTGTACATAGCTATTAAATGCATTTTTTCGAAGACGTTCTTGCGACCCGGTGTCTACAGCACGGTACTAGGTGCACGACCCAGTGGTTGGAGACCTCTGGTTTAGGGTATTAAAATAATAATTTGCTTAGTAATATACACAGTACCATGCAAACTTGTGATATTTACTGCTCTGAGGCAGAAATAAACCTCTAAGGATTTTTTTTTTATTGAGTTGAACAATACTACAGTACTCACATCTACGTAACTCCTCAAAATGATTACAGTATCAACATCTGTGTGTATTTGGGAGAATCTTGTGTTAGAAAAGTCAAGAAATTAGTACAAGGGATACAGTTTGTGTACAGTAAATAACACGTGTGATTGTCTTTGCTAGCACATCACTGAAATATAGAAGCTAAATAACATTAGTCTTCCTACCAAGAATGCATGCGAATTTGCTGTTCTGTTTTTGTGCTAGCTAGTCTAAAACTGAATTAATTTAAATTTTTATTTATTTATATTAAATCTGAAAAATTTAAACATTTTAATAATAATTTAATTTGTATTTCTTGTTAGACCCAGTTTTTCGTCTTCAGTTGCTTCTGGTCTTCTGTCCAAACCTCATCATGTTCTTTGCTTTTATCTTCTGGGGTGTTTCTGAAGGTCAGTGTTTATAATCAACATATAACTCAATATGTGTGTATATCAGTATATCAGTTTTTAGATTTAATTATTTTTATTATTTTTTAAAAACGCTATAAATCTGTTTGTGTTTCAGGATCTGCGAATGAGACAATCTTCTGCTGTGCTCTTTATTGTCTTAGACCTATTTTGTTGCTCTTTGCTGCACCATATTGTACACAGTTTAAAGGTTTGATCCACTTCTGATGATTGTCAGTTTATCAGAAGCTATAGGCTATTAATCTTAACTTCTACCTTAGATGTGCTGACATCACATATCTGTGTTAGTTATTATTGCATGATTTTCCATCAAACAGTAACTACGTTTACATGGACACCTTTTGCCTCATTTGGAATGAAATCATTCTGATTGATAAATCATATTATAGCGTTCAGTGTTGGGGAAAGTAACTTTTAAAAGTAATGCATTACAATATTAAGTTACTCCCTAATTGCGTTACTTAGTTACTTTTCATTGAAAGTAATACAGTAATGGCACAAGCTTTAAATCTGCTTTGATCATTTGACATGCGCACATTGCACAAATATACATTTAGTTTTGCTTTGTTACATGATACGCATACAAACCATTCTCCTAAAATCACTGTGCGTCTATTTCAGGTCATAATTAATAAACGACAAGCACAAGGAGCTTTATCAAGCAGAAAAAACACCCATTCACGTGTGCCCAAAAAGTGCATTTGACCACAGTATACATCGGGGACTGGCTGGACAATGCACAGAGGATTTGAACGAGATTAGGAAAATTTAAGAATGACAAGCCAGTCACTTCATGTGCCTTCAATAACACAAGCTTGCGTTCTTTGCGTCATACGTCATTACGCCAATTCTAAGTCATTGCACATGCGCAGAGCGTCCCAGTTTCAGTTATCAAATCTGATTAAGTGTGTACATGTCCTTTTGAGTGGATTACATAAAGGTATAAACCACTCCTCTCAAACCAATTAGAATAGTTATTTTTATTCAGATTGAGGTGCTTACATGGAGCATTTTCATTTGGATTAAACATTTAAACTGATTAAAATGTAAATGTAAACGCAACTAGTGTTGATGATTTAGTGCACTTGTGTTTCTGTGTTTTACTGTAACTGTATGATGTCATGATCTCTTCTTTTTTACAGACAACATTAAAATATGGATCCTGGATACCAGTTATGAAACAGAATATATTTTTTTCTCGACTTTTCTTTTTTCAGGTAAATAAATGTCACTCGACAGACTTTTATTATGAACTGTAAAACATTGATTGTTAAAGGAGACATATCATGCTAAATCCACTTTCTTGGCTCTTAAATGCATTTTGTTGTATATTTGTAGTGTTTATAAGTACATAAAAGTTGAAATTAGTCTCTTCAGGTGCTTTGTTGATATCTTTATATTCTGTTTTGGTCATATTTTCCAACCGGTTCTGATTTTTCTATTATCTATTACGTTTTTTGAACAATTACGTCACAGTATTTGCAGCGGAACTGCTAAATAAGGACATCGACTTCCAGCCCAACACTACGAGCAATCCGCCATTTTATATTTCTCGCTGCGATATTGTAGTCCAAGCTCAAGGATGCAGAAGTTATGAGAGCGTAAGAAATGTACTCACATCTGTGGGCAAAGTCATTTTTGTGTGCCCGAGGCACTTTAAGGATAACTACTTCACCAATCTCCGCCAGTATAAAGAAGGATTTGCCGATAGACTTCGTCTGATTGAGGGGTAAATTACTTCTTTCTTTGGAGACGACGAGCAGAGCACTTCGGTAAGCAGTTTATAACTTAAAGTAAAAAAGTAAAGTACACGGTGGTCATGGTTTAGCAGTGCTGTTTCTCACTCCGAAGGCTGCAGCCTGCAGAGATCGTTTTTGGGCATCAAGCCTGGTTTAAGTTAACTGAGCATCACATTTGCAAGTCATGATCATATTACAACAACTTACGATTAACTAAGAGTAATAGTAAACTTTATAATTGTTAATATTCTGAAATAAGACCGTCTTGATGACGTATGCAGCCTAGATATGCGACCTCCGGAGGCTGCAGCCTCACACCATTGCGATACCTCCATATGAAGACGTTGTTCTGCAGGTTCGTCGTCTTCATTTTCCTCTCAGTCCGTTTCCGACTCTGGCGCGAACATATAAGGCTGGATGGACAAGTCTTCCGTTGTTGACATTTTGTGAATAACGAGTAAATAAAAAGTTTCTGTGCAGCTAGATAATAGTATCTCTGCTATAAAACTACAAAAATGGCCGAACGGGGTGGAGTTTAACCGAGTGTCACCTCTGCAACCTGGAGAGGGGGCAGGGTATGACGGGCATTTAAAAAGACAGCACCAAAACGAGTTGCTCTCAGATGCACATCAGAAAAGGGGTAGAAAGGGGGCCTGTGGGGCTATAATAATGAGGAATTCAGACCCAAGCATTGCAGTTTCGCTTTACATAGACCACAAATAGATGATTTATATGTAAAAAGGACAGATTTAAAAGCATGATATGTCTGCTTTAAGTAAAACTATCAGAATGTAAATAATACTCTGATGATATTTTGAATGTTTTTTGGCATGTAAAACAGCATTATGAATAAATACGTTAATGTGTTATGTACTGCTTTATCTGTCCTCAAATTTTATGATTTATGTTCATTTGTCAGAATATACATTTAAGGACTGATCACATTTTACAATAATTCTTATAAAATTCACTATGATTTTGGCACATTAGGAAGTAAAAGTTAATGTTGAATGAACATTTTTAAAAACTGTTGTAGTCAAAAATTAAATCAACCTCTAGATGACTTCCTCATATGTTCTGTGGTCATAAAAGATGTCAGATAAACAACACAAATGTTACAGCATAGTCAGAACAGTCCTGACACTGTGTAATTACTGGACTATAAAGCTGTAAATAAAACATACTGTATCTTATACTGACAAAAGGTGCTGTAACTCATACTACCCGTTCTCACCAAGATGCGTACAAATGACACGCAGTGTGATTATCATGCAATAGATACGCCAAATTCCAATTTTGCGTGCATATGATACGCCAGACCTTCCCATTCACTTATATGGCGAATCGTTTTGTGTCGTTTTATTTATTGTCGCTTGGGTTTAGGGTTAGATTTCAGATTTGTTTAGGCAGGTTATTTAATATACAGGTTTCTCTATGTTTTTGTTTATATTTAAGCCATGGTCGCTTGGAGTTGGGGTTAGAGTTGGGGTTTGGGTTAGGATGTCATTTTTATATAACAAAAAGTTGTTCTAACCCTAAACCCAAGCGAAAATGGTAAAAAAAAAACAGAAAACAAATGAGAAAACAATAAATAAAACGACACGAAACGATTCGCCATAAGTGAATGGGAAGGACTGGCGTATATGCACGCAAAAGCGGAATTTGCCGTATCTATTGCACGATAATCACACTGTGTGTCCTTTTTATGCTTTTTGGTGAGAATGGGTTGAATTCATAAGATACGTATTTATTTTTTGTCTGTACTTTATGTTTGGTAGTTAATGTTATTTCATCTCTTCCTGTCTTTCAGTTCTTTTTCATTCAGCCTGGGAAAAAGGTTTGAGTTTTGCTGGATTTGAAGGCATTATGATAATAGTCCTCTGTGGAATAGTTCTTCTGTTTTGCCTCTTCTATATTATTTACGGTGAGTGTTTGTCTTTAAATCTCTTTAGTCTCTACATGAACATGCTGTAAAGTAGTGTTTTAATCAGATTTTGTTTCAGACTAATAATGTACAAAAATGCAATAAATTAAAATTAATTTAACTTTCCATTAAGCTTATTATAAAAAACATGCACACAGGACCTAAAAATAGCTTTTTGCCAAACCTGCCAAATTTTACTGGCCATAAATATTTTATACTGGCCATGAAACTGTTTTTCAAACTACATCTGCACTAACCAAACATATTTAAGTAACACTATACAATATTGTAGCATGTTTTAGCATTTGTTGGCTACATTTGCTAACTAGAACTGACAATAAATAATACATATACATGATTCATTTATCTTAGTACATGTTAATTAACATTAACCTAAACATTTTCAACTTCAAACATAAGTTGATGCCCATAAATTAACTTGAAAAGACGATGCGAGCGCAAATGTTAATGTAAGGCCCTGCATGCACAAAGTTTATTGTGTTAGGCACTTTTAAAAATATTTTACATACGCATGATAATGAATCAGTAGGGAGCCCCTAGGGCAGTGTTTCTCAAACTTTTTCAGCCCAAGGACCACTTTATCTTCCAATATTTTTCTGAGGACCACCTAACAGAATCCCACCCTAACACGCCCCCATAAACAACAAAATAGGAAGGATAAGCTAAATTTAAGTTTAATTTGCAACTGTTTCAAGTCAAAAATGAATTTTTTAAACAAAAATGCAATGCTATGTTCAGAAATTATTATATGAATTTTATTTCATTTGAAAAAGTAAATGTGAAATGAGTTGCAGCTTAATATGAACAACAAACTGCTTTTTAGTTATAAAAAGCCATTAGTTTAAAACTGAGGTGGTGGGTATAAAGTCTATGGTATGTAACTAACTTTTCGGAACACAGTTTAAGATGTTTTAACGTTAGATTTTAGTCCGAGAGCTTTTGTCCCCTTCATTGAAAATCTATGTACGGTTTCCATGTCCAGAAAGGTAATAAAAACATCATCAAAGTAGTCCATGTGACATCAGTGGGTCAGTTAGAATGTGTTGAAGCATCGAAAATACATTTTGGTCCAAAAATAGCAAGAATTACGACTTTATTCAGCATTGTTTCTCTTCGGGCTGGAGCGTGAAGTCACGTGACTGTAGTGACGCGGCTGTTCCTCAGACATGTTTTTAAGTTTTTTTTTCAAACTGACAGCGTGCTTTTCTTCAGACTGTAAACCAAGCTCGGGCGCACAAAAAAAAGCTGGGGCGCAACAGATAACAGTTTGCTCGACTTTATGCGGCGCCGCAGTTGAATGACATCAAAGTACCGCGAGAGCTCTTCAAGAAATCTTACGGAGTAGTTTAATTTTGACTTGCTCTCGTGGTACTTTGACGTCATCTGTCTCTCAGTTCTTGCAGCGCAGCATGAAGTCAAACACACAAAGTCACACAGAGATCGTTGAATTCTTTATATAATTGCCTACATGTTTTGTCAATCAATATTTTCCATGAAGTCATTGGCTGATGGAGGAACGAGCGAGCGATTGGTTACATGCCTTACTGTTACTATAACTTTTTAAAAATAAAATAAAGGTCAAATCCAAACCCTTGAGCCTTAGACCTTTCTAATCCCACATAGCAATTTTGTTCCGGCCCAGCTCCGCCCCACACAACCAGTTTTTCCTTGGCCCACATACAACGAAGAATGACGGCCCTACAGTGGCCCAGTTCGGAATTACAGACAAGGCCCACACATGGGCCATAACTGGCCCATGTCTCTGCCAGATAATAGCCCATAATCGGCCCAAACCTGGGCCAGAACAGGTTCTAACATCAGTACCAGTTCTCAGCCATAGGTCAACCATATTAAAACCAGCATTTAACCAGAACTTCCATAACTGAGCCATAACTCAGCCTAATCTTGCCCAAATTATATTAATAAATAAATCACATGAAAAATTACTTTCAAATTGTTTGCCTTTTTATTAATCAAAAACACACAAGTCAATAACACTACAACATTGTATGTGTTAAAACTCTTCTAGTATAAACTGCCAGCAATAAACAAAAATACTAGTTTGTTCAAATACATTATTGGAATGAATCTAACACCAACAACTTAAATTACAAAGCAATTTCATCCTTAGTAAACAAACAAAAGTTTAGAACAAACTGATGATTAAAATAACCTTTGTGACAGTTACATTAATGTGTGAAATGTAGTTTGCCCAAATTACCAGCTATACACAAATACAGAAGTTTTCATTGAAATTAATATGTTAGCATGAATTGAAATTTAAATGAATTACCATGTACATACAAGTTTAAACAAAACTGAACTTAAAAGTTAGTTAATTAGAAACTTCATGTGTATTTGAAACCAACTCAACAGCCAGCCAGCAAAGATACAAGTTTCAGTTAAAGTATTAGCATGAATCTAACTTAGGTAATTTCAAATAAAATGAAAAAATAAAATAATACAATTAATAAAAATGAAACAAACAATCAAGCACTAATAATAATCTATGTGTATGAGAAAGTGTTCCTATTCAGGATTGTCCTCAACAAGAAGTACCGCTTTCCAGCCTCTCTTTTCTTCTCAGCTCCTCTTTCCATATGTAAACATTACAGCAGCCCACTGTTATATAAAAGAAAACCAACCAAGCAAATCAATAATTGTTATGAAGCAAAAGCCATAAAATAAAGTAATTAAAAGCATAAAAATATACTTCAAAACAGACAGTTAGATAGAGAATTAGAAGATGAACCTTTTAGGATGAACTGCTTCTGTTTTCTTCCTCAAGTTGCTTTGGATGAAAATGTCTGCGCTGAATGTCTAAATAAAATGAAACATAGCTTAGACCTTAAAGACATACTTAACATTTATATACAAAGCAAATGAGCAAATGAGATATGTTCTAAGCATGTACTTAAAATATATTATATTAGGAATATCCCCATTATTATTTACCAAGAAAATTAAGTCAAATCAATATAAATGAAAGAGGAGTGAGTAAACAACAATTTATGAGAAGAACCATATACTGCACGACTTCTAAGGTCTTCACAATTGCTGTCATACTTTATCCACCTATGAGAAATTCAGCTTTGCAGATATAATTCTAAAGATTTGTCAAGTATTGATTTTGGAAGCAAACAAATTAACATTAAATTAAATGGTGGCCCTGATGTACTGTCACTAACCTGAATGTCACCTCCTCCTGTCCTGTCAGCATCATTGTCTCACCTCTTTACCTGAAGCAAACACAGCAGATGATTAACAGAAAATTATTTCACAGTATTCCATATATTCAAAATATTTGTATTTTTACCATTTTCCTTTGTATTCAACAATGCAATTCGGGTAACTAAAGTAATGTTAAGCTATGGTCAGTTCTTACTCACCTAATGAATGAAACCACTGTCCAGCCCTCTGTATTTATCAGCTTTCACTGAAATCACAATGTGACTATTTAGCCTTATAGAGCAATCTTTTGATATATAAACACAAAGATGCAAACATGAGCCTCAATATTTAATTTACCTTAATGTGTCTATTGGAATATACACCCCATCATCCTTCTTATGTCCCACTCCAGAGTCTTCAGGTCTTGAACACAGACCTGATACACTTTCACAAAAAAATAAAATTAAACATTACAGAAATACATTTTCAAATAAATATAATTTTTTAAATAGATGTTCTAACATCAGGAAGACCAGATAACCAAGTTCGATTACTTCATTATAATATGATCACAGTAATTCTTAACCTCATAGAAAACAGCTAATTTAAAGCAACACTATGCAGTTTCCATGTAAAAATGACTTACAGCTCCCCCATGTGGTTGAAAAGCGCAACAGTGCCTGCTATCAGACACTCTTCTGCAGGCAGGGGGAGGGGCGGGGCTGGGTGCTCTACCCTCCACCTCCACTTTCAGAGTGTGCTTGTAGCAGCTAGGAGACTGCTCAGGTTGCAGCAACAGTACAATTTGTCCAGTTAAAAGTTGTTCTATCACTGAAATAATTTTAGAGACATTATTTAAAGGTAAAAAAACTACATAGTGTTGCTTTAATATCAATTTATGTCACACGGACAATATAACGGATTACATTACACATGAATCACGTGAACGTTTGCATCCCTTTATACGTTTGTTAGACATTTAGGGGCGGTTTCCCGGACCAGGATTAGCTTAATCCAGGACTAGGCCTTAGTTTAATTAGGAAACATAACTAATTTTAACAAACATGCCTTACTTAAAACATTACCTGTGTGCATTTTGAGGTAAAACAAAGGGCACTGATGTATTTTAAGATATGTCAGTGCAAGAAGTTGTTTTCAGTTTGGAGAGCTCTTAAAAGTGTTTAAGTCTAGGACTAGTCTAATCACTGTCCGGGAAACCGCCCCATAAACAAAACATTTTTATGATTGAAAAAGTTTAAATATTTAAGTTCAGGTACTTACTAGTTATCTTTCATCCTTCTGCCTTTGAAATCTGTGTCCGGTATGATTGATTGACGTGGCGTAACTGTTACTCCTGTCCTGACGGTAACCCCGCCTATTGGTTAATTTGATTGGCCGCCGCTCGGCTTGCGTTAACAGGAAAGCTTGTCTGCTGTTATGTGATTGGCCAGTGGCACTCGCATTTTTTTATTTGATTGGCCATCTCAATCATTTCTGACAAGGTGTTCGAAGAAATGCTGCGTTGCAGGAACTGACAAACGGATGACGTTAAAATACCACGAGAGCGATTTGAAATCAGAATCCTGCCCATGATCATTCCAGTCGTTCTCGCAGTACTTTGATGTCATCCGCGTGTAGGTTCTTGTTGCACTGCATAAATAAACTGCGCATCCTAAACGTAACGCGAAGGTTAACTGGCACAAAGATTTTATCTTTTTTAACACTTCGGCAGGCAAAAGCACAGTGAAACATATCGTGTATTTCTACAGTATCTAACTTCTGATTGTACACAATGATAGTTTTACTTAGTCATTGAAGTCAGAAATCTTCAGCAGGAATAAACTCCTGCTACAATGAAAATCGCGCAAAAGCAAGTTTAAATCGAATCAATCCACTGTGCTTCTCAAAGCAACGTTATAGAAACTTTTAAATTCAGAAAAAAATCTTCTGGAAGTTCAGGGTCATTTGAACAAAATAATCTTGACACATGATCTGAAGGCATGTTTATGTGATTAAAATGTAGACAAACATAATTTTTTTCCAATATTAACTTCTTTTAATAGAAAACTAACATTTTATTTAATAAAGGTTAAATTAACATTAAGATTAAGATAGCCTGAAAATCCTTCAATTCGTATAATTATTTATTATAAAACACAGTATTTCAAATGTGGCTTACAATCACTAGACTGATCTAGGCCACAATCATTACACTGATCTGGGCCACATACCTCCCACCCACAACTGGCCCAAATGTTATCTGCCATCATGGATCCAGTGCCATCATTGCCACACCTGGCCCATACTTGGCTGACATGTTGCATGCCGTTGCCGGCAGCATGCCAGCAGTGCCATCATGAGGCCACAGAGTCCGTCTGCTATCTGGGATGATGTATTGTTTGTTGTGTAAATTAAAAAGTAAACAACAAGAATTAGGCTGCAGTCTATGGAGCACTACAAGAGTCATGCAAAATGTAATAAAGAACTTCAATATTTAATAACTATATAAAAATACCAATTAATATATATTTTTAAAAATTCATTAATTAATCTATAAATAAATAGACAAAGTTACAAAAAAAAATCGTTATGTAACATTTTATTAGGCAATAAGAAGTGAGATTATAAAATAATGTAGAAATGAAATATTAATCCATTAATAAATAGTTCAAATTAATATAACAATTTACAAAAACAACATAAAACACTCAATAAGTTAATCATTTTAAATTGCATTTACAAATTCTTAATTAAATAATGGAATTTCAAAATGTATTTCAAAAAGCGATTTAAAAAGAGAAAAAAATTACTGGATTTATAAATTGAACTACAAATACAGGTTTAAATCAGGCCCGGTACTAGGCTTGCTGGACTGGGGGGGCAGTCAGGATTTTTGGGTGGGCAGCCATTTCTCGACTAAAATGATTCATACACTAAAATTATGGATGTTTCAATCCAATATTACTTTGCATGTCTTATAATAAAAGGCAATTTATATGTCATTTTGCACGTTCAAATTTTAAAAGTAGATGCAATTAGATTAATGATTTATAATGTTATAATGATTACACTAGTTTGACACATTTAGTCACAATTAATGAAATCAGGCAAGCAGGTGATATAAATATAAAGCTGTACATATAGCTATATTTTATTAATGTTTACACTGCATTTAATCTAATATTTTAATTATAGATAAATTAAAGCCATTCTTATACCTACCCTACCCAACATATGCCTTCTAAATAAACACTTGTTAGGAACTTTATTTCCACTTCTCAAACATTTTCTTCATTTAAAATAATGTATTTTCAATGTGATAAGCTGTATTGTCATTAATTCCTGACCCTATCATACATGCTGCTGCAGCAACCTCAAATATCACAACAAAGCACAACGCTTTAAATAATATATTTTGAAACATCATGTAAGCAATTTGACATGCATGACAAATGTGTCAAAGGTTATCCTGTTTGCCTATAACAGCACCAGACAAAAGCACAAGCCCTAAAATACTGTAAGTGTGATTTGCGACGAGACCAAAGATAAATCACACTGCTTTGTTCATATCACAGCAAATTAGATATTATAATACAACGCATTGCAACATTATAAAATACAACGTTTTACCTTACGATGACCTTGCGGAGTGAAAGCTCCTCCTGAACTTAAAAGTCTGTAGATTTTTGCGTGTGAAGTTTTTCTCAAACGCGAGCTGAATGAGCTGATGATGAATGACGAAGACAAAACCGCTAAAATTTGATTTTAAAACTGCACGCGATGCTCAGCTGTTACAATACTGTATATTTATTGTATAACCATCTTATATCATTTATATCTACTATATAGTATGCCACAACCAAACTGCATATTCTAATTTTAATAAACAGAACTACGTCTAAAACAAACACATTAAATGCTGCTGGAGACTTGCCATTGGCTGTTGTATTTGCATGAATAAATAATGAGGTGAGTCTAAGAAAGGATAAGGGGCTATTTTGGGCATGTTTTACTATAAAAAAAAAGTTTTAATTTAATATGTGTTGGGTTATTACGTTTATGTAATACTAAATTGCATTGTTTTTGATATATATTTTAAAGATGCGTTTTTTTTTAGTTACCGTCATAGAGAACAGTAGTACTTTTCCTGTGACTTAAATACTGCTGAAAAGACACCAAAGCTTGAATCAGCAAATCAGACTATAGTGGGTGGGAGCTGTAAACGCTAGCGCTTACCTAAAGAAGACGTTTTTTGTTTAAAGAGACTCCGTTATTTTAAGGTTGGCTGGACATTTTTGGGGGGGCAGAAGGAAAATCTGGGGGGGCAATGCCCCCCCAGCCCCCCTGTAGACCCGGCCCTGGTTTAAATTAGGCATTTAAAAGGGCATTTCCGTTTAACATTTCTGTTTTCATTTTCCCGATGGTTCTCCTTATTCTTTTCGCTATTCGATTTGCTTTTTCGTTTTAGCCTCTCTATTTAGCTTTTCCGTGACTCTTTGGGTCCTCATCCGAGATCTATAAATCTGTGCATGACGTAGGGGGAGACCGGGTATAGTTGTAACACGGGGAGAGTTGTAACACTACCAATTCCAGTAATCAGGGATAAGATAGGAGTCATGTGACAGTTTCAGTTTTCTCAGACTTCCTTTATGATCCTACATGGAGGTGTTCTGTATTGCCATCTCTCCTAAAGCTACAGCAGAAAATCTAATTTTGAGTTAAGAAAGTAAAAAAAACTAACAAGATAATATTTTTTTAGCACTTCCACTGTTGTACATAATGTTGTATGCGTTGTATCAAGTCAAACTTCAGTTTCTCTAGTAAAGAATGGTGTATCAACCTTCTGCTAATTTCAAAGCACCATGCTAATACAGCTAGCTAAACAATGGGTGACAGTGATGGGGTAGGTTGTAACACGTGTTTGGAAACCATACCCTTACATACAAATAAGAAAATTTTTGTGATTTTCACACCATGTGAAAAGCCAAAACAAGAAGGTAAAAATAAACTGCCGGGAAAAGAGTGAAGGCTGATAACTCCTCTTCAGATGAGGAAGATTTCTGGGTCGTCTGCATGGAACTATTTAGAAATTCAAGACAATTCATGCACAAACACATACAATATAGACATACACTCCCCATATTCACACATATTTTATTGTTGCAGCTATTCATTTAAAATAAAACTGTTGTTGTGGCATAACACTTGAAGTACCCTCAGTTTTTGGGCATTTTGTCTACCTGTTACAACTTACCCCAGTATGTGTTACAATCTACCCCAGTAGTGGGGTAGGTTGTAACAAAGGACCATCTTGTATTTGTCGTCATCTCAAAAAGTCTGTGACATAGTTGTAGAAATTTAAACTGTTTCTATTTGTAGTAGACAAATGTGGGTACATTGTCTAAAAGTTTCAGACATGTAGCTAAAATAAAAAGGTAGTTTTAGGTGCTGGAGAAAAAAGTGTTACAATCATACCCGGTCTCCCCAATTAGAGCCTATCAGCGAGCTTGTTACATCCACCTGGCCTTAGCTAATTTGCATTTCTCATTTGACCATTTGCAATTTAAAATGATTAACTTATTGAGTGTTTTATGTTGTTTTTGTAAATTGTTATATTAATTTGTTATATTAATTAATTTTATTATAACTATTTATTAATGGATTAATATTTCATTTCTACATTATTTTTATAATCTCACTTTTATTGCCTAATAAAATGTTACATAATGACTTTTTTGTAACTTTGTCTATTTTTTATAGATTAATTCATGACTTTTTAAACAAATCTATTAATTTGCTATTTTTATTGCCCAGGTAGTTATTAAATATTGAAGTTCTTTATTACATTTTGCATGACTCTTGTAGTCCTCCATAGCAGTCGCTATGCCGCCCATGATATTTGATCAGTAAGAGGTTTTAACTACATGTTAACATGAACCTAATAATGAACTTATACAGCATTTATTAATATTAATTTCGAACCTTCATGTAAAGCATTACCATGAAATCAAAGATACAATTTAGAGATAGACATGGTCTTAGATTTCATTTCACTTGATGAATTTCTCCAAACTAATAACACGAGGATGTACATTGGATGAAAACAAATTAAACGTAATTTTCAGAAAGCAGCGGAAGTCGAGTTTTACCAATTAGTTAAGCATAACTCGAATGCTGTCGCAACCTTTACAGTAGCACCAGGATAAATGTATATTTTCCGTATTAGCTTACCTGCTGCTCGTGTAGCTACAGTATTTCTGAACACTTGCGGCTTACTGCTGCGTATACGTGCTGCTAAGGAAACTCTGCCTACCGCTCCACCTCTGCCAAAGGAAAAAAATATTTATATATATTTTTGTTGTATTATTATTGTTAGTGGCAGTTGTATATAAACGCATATTGGTATTTATTATAATATTTATAATATATTATAATTATTATTTACTATTACTGGAGAGGAACACATTGCATTTTGAGACAAAAGGGGGGGCACGCCACTGGTACATGTATATTGTGATCAACAGTGTTTAAAGCATCGCTGATGTTTGCCAACAATCATGATAGTTATCTTTGAGTTAGTTTAGTGATAGTGAGTATCCAAAAAACAGTATTAATCAAATCATAGCTGTATACATTATTCATTTAAATTCATTCGATTCCCTTTATTCATTTTCTTTATCCACAAAATCAGTTTAATTTATTCATGTATTCATTATTCAGAGAATAATCACTCATTTTATTCGGAAGATTTAAAGTGCCAACATTGTTCAGACATTGTTTTAAAAACCACCAACCTCTATTTATAAAGTGATTGTTGTTTCCCTGATTTCCTGATGCTTACCTGATAGGGAAAAGTCATTAATCAAATTCATATTTTATTAAGTCGTTTTGTATTACATTTATTAGGAAATAATAAAATTTTAGGGTCTAATCAGACAATTTATTTTAACAGTTTGATTCCTCTAACAGATGATTTAATAATATTCATGTCTGTAATACTGCAAAAACATCAATTTGGGGAATTAGTTGAATCCTGTTTTTAAGAATTTTATGATGATGATGTTATTCCTTTCTTTAAATCTTTAAGTCTTCCATGAATAACTTCAATGACATTACTTGAAAACTGATTTAAACTCTCAATGCTTTTATTGATTGTTTTGTTTTCAAATAGTGTTGGCTAGAATCTCTGGGAAATTAAGTCAAAGGATAAGTAAAATATTTAATCTTCTGTCTGCTATAATCCGTGATGTTCTGCCTTCATTACAATTTATCCTCCTGTTCTACTTGTTTGGATCAGCCGGAGGAGGTGAGTTCAATTTTATAAACTATATGGATTCATTAATTTTGTGTAATGAAATGATTGCAGCATTTATGTTTAAAACCAAATCAAATAAAAACAGAAATATTGTAATATGGATACAGCAGTATACAATTTATGTTAATTGGCTTTGGTGAAACTCCTCAGGTATAACTTGACATAAATATAATGTTTATGCAGCAATAATGACACATTGTGCATTGAGACTGATGTATTGTCTTATCTGTGACTCTCAGTTCATCTATTTTTCTTAGTAAACTCATCTGTTCTTAGGTTTCTTCATTGTTGCTGTTTTACCTGTGATAACAACAACAACCAATTACAATTGGAATGTTACATGTGGGCAAAAGATGGGATGTAAGTGTTTGAATTGCCATCTGATCTCTGTTACAAATGCTGGAATAAATCACGACATAATGTAACCTTTAATATTTATGCTTTGTTCATTATCAGTCATCATCACTTTCTTATCTTAGTGGTTTTTAATGTTCTGTTGAATTAGAGTTGAAATATTTCCAGTTCTTCAGTAATTTCAGTATGATCATTTGTGTTCAGTTGTTGTGGATATTTATGACATGTTGCACTTACACTTTATGTACCTGGGGCCTGTTTCTTACTCTGAGATAGGAAACTCTGAGTTTTCGGTTACAGAACAGCGGATCTGAGTTAGTTCAATCGACTCAGAGGTTGACTCTGAGTTAAGCGCGTGCACAGCCACAATGAAAAGCCATCATCAATGGAGCTCAGATATTACGATTTATCATGGCAACAGCACGTGACAAAGAGGTCTTAATCATTTTTACTACTAAAATTGAAGGTGTTACTGCAAGTGTAATGCAACTACGAGCATATATTTTAAAGAAAAGAGTTGTTTTTGTAAATTGCTACTCTAGTAAATGCGTACATTTAATTTTTCACAGTTAAAATATCCGAAGTAAATAAACTGAGGACTGTACGTTATTATATTCATTTACATGCAGATGCAATCCCATGGACAAAAAGATGACAGCAGCTCAGCTAAAAATGAAATTAAACATAATACTTTGTCATACAAGGCTACGAACTTTACAAATGTTTGTCATGAATAAAACAAAAATTGGCCTAGGCGGGATTCGAACTCCGATCGCCGACAGTACGCCTGCCCTAACTAGTGCATACAGCACTACCCACTAGACCAGCGGTAATGACGAGTGGATACATAAGAAGTGTCAATGCAACTGTATAGATGTAAGAGCACCACAAAGACTGATATTAGTCATATAAGAATATTTATATATCTAAAATGACTGAAAAAAATAATAATTTCGCTCACATAAATGTAAGTGGATATGACAAAAAACCACTCGGGGTCTCAAAATCCTCTCGCGACATAAATCTAACTTCCTACAAATGAATGCAACATCATCATCTACAGGATTCTCTATAAAAGTAAGTTACATGACATTTTAGTCACTAAGACGATCTATGCACCTAAGTATATCATATTAGCTTTACAAGTCATTTCAATTTACTGTTTTAATTTTTTAGTTGAAAGTTTAGTGTAATATATAAATATATAAAGTAGTAAGTTAAAATGGTTTGCACTGGCTATTTATTTATAACTTAAAAACTAAAAATATTTTACAGTGTACATGATAAAAATGTGCACAATGAATGAATGTACTAAAGCAACTAACAAGACTAAACACCGCTACTAAAAAGGGGAGGAGACCACAAGAAATTCAGAGTTTACAGGATAAAACCTGCTCCCGACCAGGTTACGTTAAGAGAGTAAGTTACTCCGGAAACAGACTCTGAGTATAAGTTACCTCTCCTTCTGAAACAGGCTTGACTTACCCCGCTGTCTCAGGTTTAACCTACCTCCCTTTTTGAAACGGAAAACTCAGAGTTTCCCTTATTTCAGGGTTAACAAACTCAGAGTTTGCACTTAACCACCTTTCTGAAACGGGCCCCTGGTCTTACATGATCCTGCTTTGAAAGAGACAGACAATCTGTCTGGCATGGGACTCAGGTGCTTTAGGTTTACTATACAGCTTTTACATGCTAGCTGGTCTCTGTTACATTTACGTTAATTTTCTTATAATAAGTTTGTTAACATTAGTTAATGCATTAGCTAACAAACTTAAAACGAGAAATAAATGAATATAAATAATATAAACATATTTTTACAGCATTTATTAATCTTTGTTAATATAAGTTAATGCTAATACAATTGTTTATGTTAGTTCATTGTGCATTAACTAATGTTAGTTACAACTTTTGATGAAAATGTATTAGTAAGTGTTTAAATTAAGACTAATAGGTGGTGTATACTTCATTGCTAGTTAATGTAGTTAACTTATGTTATCAAATGGACCACTATTGTAAATTGTTTGCCATGTTTCTTTGGTGAATGTTGATCTTGATTTTAAAGAGAGTTTGATTTTAGAGAGTTTGCCTTTGAAAGACAAACTTTTTTTCTTCAGGTTCACCTTTGGTCAGGAGATCAGTATGGTCTACAATGATGTTATTGCTGACTGCAGTAATGATGTATTTCTACATCATGGCACTGGAAAGGGAAAAAGGTATAAAAAATATTTTGGAAATTTTTAAAACAAACACTAAATATAAGTATGTAAACTCAGCAAAAAGAAATGTCACTTCTAGCACAAACACACATGCTGGATCCCAAACCGCCTACTTCCATACTATATAGTTCGTAAAAAGCGCTACTTTACGTACTATATAGTATGGAAGTAGGCGGTTTGGGATCCAGCAACAGTGTACAGTGCTATCTTTCGGCTTTCAAAGATAAAACTAAACCGGCTGCACTCCGCATCTTCAAAAGATGACGATCTGCGGAACTGGATTGCACTCATCCCTAATTCACAAAACCGGTAAAAATGTTCCTTACAAGCATATTTCTCATGTGTGTTTGTAGGCCACCTCAAACCAGCAACATGCACCCAGACTTCAGCTCTGGTCACGTCGTAGGGAAGCGAAAACTTTGTGTTGTTGCACTGAACAATGCACACACACACAAGCCATGACTCTAAACAACAACGAGTGAAGACGCGACCCTGATAGCACACATACATCTCGAAGACGTCTATTTGATGTCTGCGTTTACATCTGCAAGACGTATTATTTAGATTGTTTGCTCATCTGCAATACGTCTCTGAGACGTTATAAAAGATGTCATATAGACATATTGAAGACGTCTGCAAGACATTTTTGATTTAAAATGTATGTAAAGCAGCTCATTCTAAGACCTTTATAAGATGTTTTTACACACCAGATGTATTCCAGATCTCCAGATCTTTACCAGACATCTTGCAGACGTACCTGTGCTATCTGGGGAGTGATACTTCGCATGCATAAATGCTGTGATAGCTCATGCAAATCACGGTGCAGTGAGAGTAGGCCGGTCGTGATAATGACTATAGCGACCTATCGAGCAATAGGTGAACATGACATCGATAGTTTTTTTAGAGGCGACATATTACCATAGTGTTTACATGTGTGTTTGTTGGCACAAAAAAATGAATATCATTAGCATTTTAGCCAATCGCAATTGCCTCTGTTATTTCTGTCTGTCTCGGAAGAGTGGCACACGCAGCTCAGGGTCCACATGTGCGCGTACACACATTCACACACACACACAGAGGGAGAGAGAGAGAGAGAGAGAGAGAGAGAGAGAGAGTGGACAGTGACAGGCCAAGAGAAAGCTACTCAATCTGAAATTTCGTGTTTTTATGGTGAATACATACAGTTTACACATCCGACAGGAATTGGATTTTAAGCTAAGTTACAACCTGCATCTCCGATGTGAGGAGAGGAAATTAACATAAACAAGCCAGCATCTCTAAAAGAGGCAATGAAAAGAGCTATAAAGAGCTAAAAAAGTAATTTGAAACATAACCATAACATCTAGTGTTTAGATCTGAGATGTAGCTATTATAAACTTGACTGCGTGTAATGGCGCATACTCACAGATGCAATCAGAGTAAACACTCGTCTAAAGCAGTGTTTCTCAAACTTTTCCAGCCCAAGGACCACTTTATCTTCAATTTTTTTTCTGAGGACCACCTAACAGAATCCCACTCTAACACGCCCCCCAAAAAACAACAAAATAGGAAGGATAAGCTACATTTAAGTTTAATATGCAACTGTTTCAAATTAAAAACTAATTTTTTAAACACAAATGCAATGCTATGTTCAGAAAGTATTATATGAATTTTATTTCATTTGAAAAAGTAAATGTGAAATGAGTTACAGCTTAATATGAACAACAAACTGCACATATGATAAAAAAGACTGCAATTAAACATAGTATAACAGCTTAGGTCCCACTTAATGTCATTTCAAAGAGCCATTAGTTTAAAACTGAGGTGGTGGGTATATGAAGTCTATGGTTGTAACTATGGTAACAATAAAATGCTGAAAAAATGTTCCCCTTAATGTCCAAAATCACTGAAATTACAGGGATTTTACACATGAAACAAAAACTAGTACATTACAAAACGAATAGATCTGTGGATTTTAGCTGCTTTCAGTTGATGCTTGATCTTTTATTTTGACCCTCTTTGGTTCAGCCACCGATCCATTTTTACGTTATTAAAACAGAAGGGCAAGAACTGATATCACAGTTTTGCAAGTGAATTAAAAATCTACTTAAATAAGTGACAATTGTATAAACACTTGCCTAGTTTAGGTCATCTTTTGGCGGACCACTGGGGGGTTTGGCGGACCACACTTTCTAAAGCAATTAAACATGTGAAGCTGGGATTGATACTGAACAATCACTATTAGCTGTTTCAAATTTAAATGCATATTTTATCTAATTTATTTTTGTTTTAAATATTAAAATATAATTTTTCTTACATTCTAATTTTATATTAATATTTAATATTTTTATCTTAATATTCTTAAAAATCTAAATTGTGTTCTTAGAAAAGATTATTGGATTATTATGCTATTTTATTGTCATATTTAATCAGTGACATAAAATGGTCTTAAAAAGACAATACCATCGACTATCGACATAATTTCTGGGGCAATTAACTGACCAAGTAGCTATTGTGACAGGCCTAGGTGAGAGGAGTACTTTTTTCATGAATAATTCTTAAAAAAACAATGCTGCACAAGCGTGCTGCAGCCGAATGAACACTCGAATCACTCCACAGTCACTGGTCAAATTTGAACTTTTTAACACAATCTATTAACAATAAATCCATACTGATTGAAGAACATATCAGGGAAAAGGACTTGACTTCATGTGTCTGACAGAAACCTGGCACTAACCAGAGGTTTACTCTGCTTTAAATGAAGCCTGTCCTCCCGGCTACAGTTACCTGGAGGCAGCTCGCAGCACTGGCCGTGGTGGTGGCTTGGCTGTCATTCACTTACAGGACCTGGAGTTGTCCCCTATCTCGTTGCCTCCTACATCTTCTTGCGAATTTCTTGCTTTTAAATGTAAGCCCCCCTTTCCCATGACTGTTCTCCTTATCTATCGACCTACAAAACTAAATTCTGCTTTCATACCAGAAATGTCTGATCTTCTCACAACACTCTGCACTACATCTGCAAATACCATAATCCTGGGAGATATAAACATTTATGTCGACACCCCCTCATGTCGTCGAGCTGCTGATTTTCTTCAGCTACTAGACTCCATCAACCTACAACAACATGTTGATGTCCCCACACATTGCAGGGGACACATACTTGATCTGGTTATCTCAAACTCCGCCCCCATCAGCAATATACAGGTTTACAATCTTGGTGTTTCAGATCACAAGGTCGTGTAAATGGAGCTGCCTTTCCCCCCACCCACACCAAACCAAAGCGGCAGATCCATTTCAGAAAATTGAAAATCATTAAAGGAATAGTCTACTCATTTTCAATATTAAAATATGTTATTACCTTAACTAAGAAGTGTTGAATCATCCCTCTATCATCTTAGTGCGTGCACGTAAGCGCTGGAGCGCACTGCGACACTTCGATAGCATTTAGCTTAGCCCCATTCATTCAATGGTACCATTTAGATATAAAGTTAGAAGTGACCAAACACATGAACGTTTTTCCTATTTAAGACGAGTAGTTATACGAGCAAGTTTGGTGGTACAAAATAAAACGTAGCGCTTTTTTAAGCGGATTTAAAAGAGGAACTATATTTTATGGCGTAATAGCACTTTTGGGAGTACTTTGACTCGCCTGAAAAGTCTGTTCCCCTTCTCACTCTCATAATGGGAGAGGGAGGGTGTTACTGTGCCGAGTCAAAGTACTCCCAAAAGTGCTATTACGCCATAAAATGTAGCTCCTCTTTTAAATCCGCTTAGAAAAGCGCTATGTTTTATTTTGTACCACCAAACTTGCTCGTATAACTACTCGTCTTAAATAGGAAAAACGTTGATGTGTTTGGTCAATTCTAACTTTATCTCTAAATGGTACCATTGAATGAATGGGGCTAAGCTAAATGCTATCGAAGCATGGCAGCGCGCTCCAGCGCTTACGTGCACGCACACAGATGATAGAGGGATGTATCAACAATTCTTAGTTAAGGTAATAACATATTTTAATATTGAAAATGAGTAGACTATTCCTTTAATGCAGATACCCTGGCCCTAGACCTTCAACGTCTCTCTTCTGGCTCTACTGACTTTCTCACCATTACTGACTTCGTGGACTTCTACAATCAGTCCCTGAGCAATCTCCTGGACCTCCACGCCCCCTCAACATCCAGGTCAGTCTCATTCTCTTGCACCGCACCCTGGTACACCTGCGAACTGCGAAAAATGAAGGCGGCTGGGCGTGTCCTTGAGCGGCGGCTCAACCCCCCTAGAAATTTTACGTTCCCATAACGTTCTCAGAACGACCCTGCTGGTGTTAAGGACGTTGCCCAGTAAAGTTCCCAGAACGTTATGAGACGGACGTGTTGTGGAGTTCCCTAAAGGGTTGGAGGACGTTATTTGGCAGACCTCACAGAACATTCAAGATGTCCTGGGAATGTTAAGAGAACCATATTTTAGGTAGAAATTTCACCTTCCCATAACGTTCTCTAAACGACCCCGCTGGTGTTAAGGACGTTGTCTAGTAACATTTCCTGAACGTTATGAGACGGACGTGTTGTGGAGTTATTTAAAGGGCTAAAGGACGTTATTTGGCAGACCTCCACAGAACATTCAGGACGTCCCGGGAATGTTAAGGGGACCATATTTTATGTAGACTTTACTTTCCCAGAACAATCTCAGAACGACCCTGCTAGTGTTAAGGAAGTTGCCTAGTAAAGTTCCCAAAACGTTCTGAGACGGACGTTTTGTGGAGTTCCCTAATGGGTTGGAGGATGTTATTTGGCAGACCTTCACGGAGCATTCAGGACATTCTGGAAATGTAAAGGGGACCATATTTCATGTAGACTTTACGTTCACAAAACGCTCTCAGAAACGACCCTGCTGGTATTAAGGACATTGCCTAGTAAAGTTCCCAGAACGTTTTGAGACTCACCCACAACTTATCCAGAAGCCCCAAAAATAGCCGTAACTCAACCAATATATAATTATACTGTGAAATTGATACGGTTGGTGAGGTGGAGCATAAAGGTGGAGATAGAGATGATGAATCCAAAATGATAATAATAATAATAATAATAATACATTTTATTTCTAACGCGCTTTTCTTAAACTCAAAGCGCTACAGCATATAAAAAGAACATATAATAGAACACACTAAAATAATAACCAACAATGCAAAACAGTTCTAAAAATATAGTAAATTAAATACATTCAAGTACAGGTAACAGTTCTAAAAAGGTGTGTCTTTAAACACTTCTTAAAACAATCCAATGTTGAAGAGTCTTTGATTTCCGGTGGTAGAGCATTCCATAAACGTGGTGCAGCGACTGAGAATGCTCGACCACCCATAGATTTTAATTTATATTGAGGCTGCTGTAGGATGCATGACTTGGTAAAGCACAGAGAGCGTGCTGGGATATGAGCAGTGACCAGACTGCAAAGATACGCAGGGGCCGTTTCATGAATGGCTTTATATGTTAAAACCAATGATTTGAATTCTATACGTGCTTGTATAGGCAGCCAATGTAAATAAAAGAGTACTAGAGTAATATGTTGGCGAGTAGTTGTATGTGTCAATAACCGAGCAGCTGAGTTTTGTATATATTGTAATTTTTTGATGGACCGATTAGGGAGACCAAGGTAGAGCGCATTACAATAATCGAGCCTCGACGTAATAAAGGCATGAATAAGCCTCTCTGCATCTGGCAGCGATAGAGATTGTCGCAATCTGCCGATATTTCTAAGATGGAAGAATGCCGTTTTTGAGACATTCTTAATATGGGCATCAAACATAAGTTCAGGATCGAAAATAACACCAAGATTGCGCACCTGAGAAGACGGGTTAAGAAAATCATTAGTAGTTATCAATTCAGAAATGTTAAGCTTGAGTAAGGATGTTGGTGTGCCGACAAAAAGAAGTTCAGTTTTTGCCTGGTTAAGCTTGAGAAAATTGCCATGCATCCAGGCTTTTATCTCATCCAAGCTAAGGGCTGCAAGGTTTGGATTAGGATGCATGCTGATATAAATCTGCGTATCGTCAGCATAACAATAAAACCCTAACCCAAACTTACGGATGATGTCACCCAGAGGTAGCATGTAGATATTGAATAAAATGGGACCAACCACCGACCCTTGTGGGACACCCTGCTGGACTAATGTTGGTGAAGATTTGTTTTCCCCCAACGACACAAACTGAAATCGATTTGTGAGATAAGATGTAAACCAGTCAAGCACAACACCAGAGATTCCTAACCAGATAGACAGTCTTTCAAGAAGGACAGCATGAGATATTGTGTAAAATGCGGCAGTGATGTCTAACAGTACTAAAATGCTACATACACCCATATCAGCGGAAATGAGAAGATCATTTGTGACCCGGACCAGGGCAGTTTCAGTACTATGACCTGATCTGAATCCAGACTGAAATGGTTCTAGAAGATTGTTGTTGGTCAGATATTGCTGTAGCTGGCCAGCTACAACTCGTTCCAAGACCTTAGCTAAAAAAGGTAGATGGGCAATAGGCCTATAATTAGCCAAATCCTTCATATCACAACCAGTCTTTTTAAGGACTGGTGTGATGGCAGCTAACTTAAGGGGAGAAGGAACCTGACCAGTTAATAAAGAATGGTTAAAAATACCAGTGATAGAGGGGCACAATAGTGGTAGACACTTTTTTAACATCTCTGTGGGAATGGGATCGAGAGAACATGTAGATGAGCTCATAGACATAACCAGCTTTGAAATATCATCTGTGGTAATAGTGACAAAATTAGTGAAAGTTGAAGATAAATACATACAATGAGAATCGTTACGTGAGCGAGAGTGAACAGTAGCCATGGAGCTGTAGATATCTTCCACTTTTTCAGTAAAGTATCTATGAAATTTGTTACACATCCCAACAGAGGAGCAAATGGTTTGGTTATGAGGTTTAAGAAGTTTGTTAATTGTTTTAAACAACAATCTTGGATTTCCTGCACCTTCGTTGATCATGTGTGAATAATATTCCTCTCTGGTGGATTTGAGGGCAAGATGATATTTAATTTGCTGTTCTTCAAACATTAGTTTGTGGACAGTAAGACCAGTTTTTCTATACAAGCGCTCAATCTTTCTTTGTTGGGTTTTAAGTGACCGCAGTTCATCAGAAAACCAGGGAGACGATCCAGTGAAAGGTACAACTCGTTGTTTCAATGGTGCTACAGTGTCAAAAACAGACAATAGCGCGGAGTTGTAATTATCCACAGAGTCAGTCACAGGAAGCTCAGCAATAGAGCTAAAAAGCAACTGAGGATCAATGTTCTTGATATTCCCAAATGTTATGGCACGTTCTTTGGCAGCTTTTAAAGAAGTGGAGGAGGTAAATTCACAAGTTAACAAATTATGATCACTGAAGTGTAGCTCGTCGTTTCTAAGTTGGTCTATATCTATACCAACTGTGCAGACCAGGTCCAATGTGTGTCCAGATTTATGAGTGGGAAAATCCACATGCTGATTAAAGTTAAAACAGTCCAATATATGCATGAAATTTGCTGAGAACAGTATGAGAACAGTCTGGGTTATCAACATGGATGTTTATATCCCCTAATAGCAAAATATCTGAACAATTCGAACTCAACAGCGTCAGTAATTCAGCAAGTTCAGAAAAAAAGACTGAGTTTACTTTAGGAGGACGATAAATAAGTGTGATAAACACCAGGGAATTAGCATTAACTTTCACCACCAAGCACTCAAACGAGGACATTTCAGGTGTGGTGACTAGAGCAACAGACAGTTCTGATTTGTATAAAATAGCAAGACCACCACCTTTACCATTAAGTCTAGGTTTATCAATGTATGTGTATCCAGGTGGCAAGGCCAAGTTCAAGTTATAACAGTCATTTGGATGATGCCATGTCTCACTGAGACAGAGAAAGTCGAGTTTTCCATCCAGTATTATATCATAAAGTGATGCTGTTTTCTTATTTATAGAACGCACATTTAATTGCGCCAGTCTGATTTTAGAGATAGCATTCTTGCCGCTGTTATGGATCAACTGGGGATCGTGTTATCTGGGGACATGCGCGTGCATGCACTTAAATTTACCTGACATACCAGCGACCGCGTCAGTTTCGTCAAATTCGATTTTCAAAAGCCCTTATTAAAAACGTATATCAAATTATTAATAATTGTTGTTATCAATGTTCGACCACTTTGTTTCCTCTGCTTGTGTTTCCGTTTATTTGACGCAGTTTAAATTAAGTTTTATCATATTTTCCTTGAACCAATTGCACCACGCCCACGTTAAAATGGGACAGCTGTTACCTTTTCGATGCGATGTTATCATTAAACTTGCCAGCGGATTTAAGTACATTTGTAAGTATTTTCTTTGAAACACAAATGTATCGTAGGAAAATATGCATCTGTAGTGTACCGTCCTAATGAAAACATTTTGGATATTTATTAAATAAACCAGTAGTTAAAGCAAACATGTATTGAAACATCATTTACTTTTTAAGTGCAATGTAATTGCTTTTCTAAGCATTTTCTATGGTTCATTCTTCTTTTGATAAACAAGTAATTAAATGCATTCAACACGTCTAATTGTATAAAGTTCATTTAATATAAATTTGAGTTGAAGGCAGCATAGATGCACTTGTTTTGTTTTAGTGTTTTATTATTTGAAATTACTTGCTTGAAAAGTATATTAGCCTGACTTAAATGGACTAATGTTTTAATTGTAGGACTTGGCTGAAGTTAAGAGAGGCAAATGACAGTCAAACATCAATCTGTTTTTATTTTTCAAGCAGATCAGAATTTGTGACAAATGTGGAATTATCTAAGGTAAATGACTGATCTTTGAAATTACATCCATACACGTTACATATGCTTACAAAATGATATTGTTTTGTAACTCAGTGTAAAACTGAAAGTAAACTCTTTAAAATTGTATCTTGTTTCTGTGATTGGATATGTGGAGAATACATTGTTTTCTGTAAACTTTCTCAATAAATAACTGGTTTCTATTTTTCTGTGACATACTTAGTCTTTATAGTCTTTACAATTCAAAACTCATCATGCTGTAGGATATTGAGGTGACAATGGGACTTGCAGTTTTCTCCATCAATGCTACTAAAGATGATACAGTGATGATGATTTTATTTCTTTGTTACCATCCTAAGTTTCAAAAAATATTTTCTCAGCTTCAACAGGCCTACTGCCCTTCTGTTTATGGAAGCTTTATGACAAGTGCTCAATGTAACCTCATAAGCAGAACATATCAATAATTCATCATAAATTCTGATTTAATAACAATTTTAATAATTTTTCTTACATGTATGCTTTAAAACATTCTTAAATACAGAACACATCATTATTCATTACTGTAACTTACTATTTGCAAACAAAGTTGTCTTTAACACTGGCGGCTGGTGCTATTTTTTTTTTGTTGTTGGGGTTATAAAATTATATGGTTTACATTCAGATAACTCAACATATAAAGAACACTTTTGCCAGATGTTCAGTGTCCTTAGGCAAATCAGCCTGAGGTTGATTGGCAGGCTCTACAATCCTCTCTCATACACATAATGTGGTAGTATTGTATTTGAAAATGAATTTAAAATGTTACAGGTTGTAACTGAGTGCATAGGGAACTGGTAATTTAGCAAAAAAAAAAAACAATATGAAAAATATTTTTATATTTATCGAATTGATTGTTCTTCTTTTGCAGTTGTTTCTGATTATGAAATTAGTATTTTGTATATTCCCATTTATTTACAAGTTATCACAAGGACAAATGGTTTGTGCTTTTACTAATTATAAGAATATGTTTCATAGGTGTTGTTTCATATAAGAACTTCTTTTGAATACTAATTTGTTAAATCAGTTATGATCACTTAAAAATATATAAACGCTGGGTTTTCACTTGTGAGAAAATAAAAATAAACATAAACGAATGAAGAAGGACTAGCAATTCAGCATGCCCAGAAGTGAGGTTCGAACTCTGGTGGTTTGAATTGAAGCGATGAGCACTGTCCACGAGGCTAAGGCTCCACAATGCTAACTTAGTATATTATTGCGTGACAGACTGCAGACTTTATGCGCTCACACGTCTAACCAATTTAAATTGATTAGTCTCAAAATAACATGGGCGGGGCTTAACATTAAAACTTTTTAAAACCCGCTTATGAACAGCATTTAATACATGAAAACAGACAACGAGAAAAAGACAGTCTCAAATAATAATAACAACATTTATAGGTGCTCTAATAAAGGTTTTCATAAGGGCTCCTTTGGATAATCAAAGGGACGAATCTGTCGCCGTCTAACATCTGCTGGTATATCAGGTAAATTTACGTGCGTGCACGCGCATGTCCCCAGATAACACGATCCCCAGTTGATCCATAACACCGCGCTTGTTCTCTGTAGACATACATAGATACGATAGATTGGACATACAAATGCCACGATGCTTTCGATGTCCAATTCTCCGGGAATAGGAGCATAAAACATTGATACACGCTGGCACCGGCTTGTTATCGCGCATGCGGGAGCCGCGATGAGCATATTTTGGCCGTCGCAACAGTTTAGGTGCTCTCAGGGTGTTTAAATACAATCACTAAGAGGCAATTGAAGATCCAATAATAAAAGTTCAGAGAGTGAGTACCTGTACATATTGGCGTCCCACTTTTTGAATTCTTTTACTTCAGCGAATCCGACTGTGTAGATAAGGGTAATCACAGCGAATGGAAACAGCATGTCGCGGTCCAGTCCAGTAAGATCCTTAAACACGTCACATAGCCTATAGCAGATACGGTGCAGCGGTTCACGAAAGAGAAATAGCAGCACCAGGCCAGCAGAAGATCCGCGCACTCACTCAGCCTCAATCGTTAGCAGGATGTGAATGACAAGTGCGAACAACAGGTGTACAGCAAGCCACAGCACTGCGATAGGGAAGTCCGTAAAACAATGAGAACGCCGGAAAAGTTGCAAACATCCAGCAACCTACTCTAAGAACTGAAACTAGCCTATATAAAATGATTGTAATAAAATACTATTTAAAATTAATAATTAATACTATTTAAAATGAATAAAATAAATAATAAAATGAACACACGGTAGAGAAGCAGCAGCCAACTGCGCCAGCGTCCTCTCTCACCGGAAATAAATATCCTTAATCTTTAATTAATATTAAACAAGGCACATGGCAACTAGTAAACAGCAAAACTCACAACACATCACTATAAACAAGAACTGACATAGACAAAGGGAACAGCAGGGTATTTAGACAATTGAGTCAAACGTTCTTATGTGACCAAAGCATAACCAATATGGAACGTCCCGCTACAGTCATATCAGGAACGTTATGATATGACCAAAATAGTACCATGTGGGAATGTTCTGTTAATGTCTCAGGTGTCCTATCTGTAATGTTCTAATGTGACCACAGGATAACCAATATGTAACGTCCTGCTACAGTCATATCAGGAACGTTATGATATGACCAAAGTAATACCATGTGGGAATGTTCTGTTAATGTTCCAAATGTCCTCTCTGTAACGTTCTTATGTAACCACAGGATAACCAATAAGGAACGTCTTCCTACAGTCATATCGGGAACGTTGTTATCTGACCAAAATAATACTATATGGGAATGTTCTGTTAATGTCTCAGGCGTCCCCCTAAAGTCACATAAGGAACCTTGTACTGCAAGACTTTTATAACCAACAAAGGACGTTTTAGGAATGTACATGAAAGCGTCAGCGTAAGTTCTACCAGGAAGACTCTAATACCACGTCATTCATTCATAAAATCGGCTTGCCAATCACAGCTCAATGCCGACTATTTAAACGCTGAACTAACACTCTCTCCTGCTGCCCGTAGGTGTCGTAGCTGAAGTTCGATTGCTCGATGCTTAGTGCAAACCAAACGTTTTCGAAGCGATTGTTACTCGTACGTACCACGCAGAATCGGATGTCAAACCGCTCGCCCTTCCTCTGCTTATTTGTGAATTCGGTATGTTTACTCGGCCCGCAATGTTTTCGTGCCAATTTAACCTTTTCCCAGGATCTTTCATTCACGAAATGCTACTCGGTTTCATCTGCCACTCGTTCTCACAGACTGCAACACAAGGTTACGGTAGGCGTTGTTTGACCAGCCCCTTCGAACGCAACTCATCTTTGCCAAAGTCCCTTATTTAGGGAAGCTCGCAAATTTGGCACAAAAACGCAATGAATGAGGCCGTTTCATTTCAATGAACAGATTAATACAATGCAGTCCTTTTTAACGTAAACTGTAATCGACCAAAGCAACTCACTGGACGCTTGCACAGGTGTCACTGATGATTGCCTGAGCTTCGGCCGCAACAGGTGTCACTGATCATATTGAATGCCTGAGGAGTTACGGTTCATGGTAAACACCGAAGGGTGATGTCTTCCTAACTAAAATATCTCTGTCTTCTCAACTAAACGAGACTCCCCACGCGAAGGCTCCGTAAAGCAAACATGTGTATATATATATATATATATATATATATATATATATATTAATTTTTTTTAATGGCATTATTCATCCTGAAAGGCGATCGCGTTTTAACAGCACGGCATTAACGCGTGAGTAAGTTAACGTCAAAGACCCGAACGCAACGGTCTAAGTGAATTATGTGTTTGTTGTAAACAAATTGTGTAAAATGCGTAAACGACAAAATGGTGTAAATTTTTCATGTGTCTGCCTAAAAACCAAGGTAAGGTCACTGCTTTACATAATTTTCCTGAATATGTCTAATTTATACAACCTTCCCGATTGCCTACCTGTTCCGACCAATTTAAGGGACTTAAATGTTACCTATTGTATTTGTCAGTTATTGCAGTCTTTGACCAAATATACGGGATGTCTTATTTTAGTTGTGAATGTCATTGTTAATGTCACTGTTAACATCTCTATGCAGGCTGCTCAACACTGACGATAGGCCACATTGGCATACTAACAGAGGAATAAGCACGCAGTCGTAACGCTCAACTTGCATTTCTTGCGCAAATCGCGAGTGTTTGTCTGGTTATGTTGGTCAAATGTACAATTATCACTGTTTCATCCGACGGCCGTTCGAAACGCCGTTGTCACTTATACAGTTGAAATCAATTTATTGCATTTCATAAGAATTGTGGCATTAAATGCACTGTCATTTTAATTTGGTGTGAGGTAAGTTACATCATTAAAATTATTTTTCTGATCTAGTGTTGGGCGATATTATCCAGAGATCTCATCATAACGCAGCCCGTGAGATTGCCGACACGATAGTACTGGGAATGTGACAATTTATTTCCTCTTATTTAATATAGCAATGCTGACATCGCGGGCACGCGCGTAAAATCTGCTTCTGCCCGCGCGGCAGAATGCGTCTCACTTTTACAATGCATCTCATGCAATATCCAGTCCTCGTCGCAAGGTTGTATGTTTTCACTAAATACGACAATAAATACGTCAAGTCCGACCAACGGAAGCGTTTGATATGTTTAGTTTTCAACTCGGAGGTGTTTTTAGTTCACAGCAACGGTTTATAAATGAGTGTCACTTTCAACCGGTCGGTATGCTTCCACTAAACTCTGGACACTAATGAAACGTTGATGGACCACAATATATCTTTTATCTTGGTGCTGAAACATGGTAATATGGAGGAGATTGTATTTAAATAAATCGCGAAAATTTGCATATTACGTTTCTTGTAATAGACTACAGTGAACGTCATGTCAGAATGTCCACTGCAGGCATCGTTCTAAAAATAATGGTTACCACGGGTCCGATGCCCATTCCAACTAAAGTCTGATGCTCATTCTGACTAAAACAGTAAATGTTTATAATTTAATTTGAAAGTACTAACAAAGTTCTACCTTCTGTTAAAATTTCATGAAAATGTCTGACAAAATGAGAAAGTTATAAGCAAAAACATGTGAATAAGCAGCATTTTGGTCACACATCATATAACTTTCCTCTGATTTCTAATATTAAAAATACCATAACTTTCTTAATCTTCAACGGACTTTTACAATCCTGGTATCTTTGTAAATTGGAATGTCTGCTCTGTCTAGTCATGTGATAGATTTTGAGCTTTGGGGTTTTTTGAAAATTTTCATCATATCTATTTAATATATTTAAATACAAGTCACCAGACCGACCAGCTTAAGCAGCTGGCAACACCTTCGTTTGCAAACCTCTTAAACTTTGTTGCACATCACTGATGCCTTAGCGGTTTGAAAATTACCTTGTAACAGGGAATGGAACTCGCTCTCATTGATTTTAAACCCAGTGTGCATTTTAACCACCCTAGTGCGAGAAGTCCACGCTACATGCATTACAAGTTCAGGTGCATCGAAGTCAAAGCATTACTCGTGTATTGAAAAGGTAGTTTCTCATAAGGCAAATCATGCTATGCACATTGGTGTTGCAACTGCAGGTTATGTAAGGATGGTATGTGAAAGTGTTCAGCATAATAAGTTAAACTTTAATGGATAAACAAGTCAATTGCATGTTGTCAAAGACTTTTGGTGAAGTCTGACTCACAGCATCGTCTAAAATATGTTCTCTTAAATGTTCGAAGGTCCCGTGTCAACAGAATCATGCCACGGAAGTGATCTGGGAACGCTTACATGGAGAAAACCTAGTAAAATTGCCGTAAGATACACGTAAAGTATTCAGAGTGAACAAGGGCAAAACGATGCGCAAGCGTCACCACAACAAGTTATGGTTTAGCTCTTCGACGCTGGAATTTAAACCCAGCTCAACATTCACAATGAGATGTCTGCAATCTGGACTAAAGCAGAGACCAGGGAGCTCCTCGCTATACGTGCTGCTAAAGCTGAGATCATTCACATGCATGACAGAGCAGCGCATCACGCACTCCTCATGATCTCCCAAAAACTACGAGTTCCGAATAACTGCCAAACTTCAGAAGCGTCGAAAAGACAAGCACGTGCAGGACTTTACATGCATCACACGTCTTACGGCTTTTCACAGTAAGCATGACTCCGAAAAATCATTGGCAGAATAAATGGCCCAAAATTTAATGATTCCAGACAAATCCTGGAAGTTTTTTCTGTGTAGTATCTTAATCTCTGTGTGAGAAGGGCAATTGATGGCGTCGGCTATCATTGATAATATGGTCTATTGACATAACCTGATCCCGCACCTTCTAGTTTCAAGATGTTAATAACACTTCAGTCAAGACACTAAGCATTCAATTGCGTATTGTCCGTTCAGATTTAGTTTATACAGCTTAGATTCATTTACTTCCATTTTACTAACCTTTCTAGTCTATAATTATTAATCTTAAAATTCAAAAACCATAAATTCTTTCTCAATCAGTTTCATGTTAATTGTTATGATTCTGTTTTCCTAGGTAATTTTTCTGCCATTATTATGCTTGCAATTCAAAGCCATAGCCAAAATCCCATCTTTTACTACATAAATACTTCGAAAAGTTAATACACTTGAAATGCAAAGTTTCATCAGTTTTCTATAGTTTTAAGCTGCATAATGATCACGGTATGATCAAGCATATACTGGTGGTGGTGTAGGTTACTCAACCATGTCTCATTTCTCGCTAAATTAATCTGTGGCATAGCGTGCTTTATCGGAATATTGTTGCTTTTCATCACAGCCTCCGACATGGCATTCACAGCCTCCGACATGGCATTCGCAGCCTTTCTCACTATGGGGTATATTGTTGCCCCATTGCATGGCTCTCGTGACCTCCTTGCTGCGTGGCCTATCATTGCCCTATATCCAGCATTCACAGTCGTCTGCTATACTGCAAACTGTTGACTTGTATCATGGCCTTCTCGCTAATCAGCATATCATTGCCTTATCATGGGCTCCCGCTCGTTTTTCGCCATGTAACTTATGGTTTATCTGTATCACGGCCTCCTCGTTACTTTGCATATGGTTACATTGTGTCATGGATACCACAACCGACTTATTACATTGCATATGTTGCCCCGCATCTATCCTCCACAGCCTTTATAATGAGTCGGCATATCGTTGCCCCGCATCATTGCCTTCGCGGTCTTCACGCTACATGGGAAGTCGTTGCCCTGTAACAGGCTTTGTCGCATACAGCATATCATTGCCCCGCATTTACCCTCCGCTGCCTTTATCGCTATTTGGCATATCATTGCCCCGTATCTGTGCCTTCACGGTCTTCACACTAAATTGCAAAACGTTGCCCTGTAAGTGTTCTCCACGGCCTTCTCGCCTATCGGGGCTATCGATCAACATGGCCTATCGTGGCTTTACACATCGCCTATCGGGGCTATCGATCAGCGTGGCCTATCGTGGCTTTACACATCGCCTATCGGGGCTATCGATCGACGTGGCTTTACATATCGCCTATCGATCGACGTGGCCAATGGTGGCTTTACACCTCGCCTATTGAGGCTATCGATCGACGTGGCCAATCGTGGCTTTACACATCGCCTATCGAGGCTATCGATCGACGTGGCCAATCGTGGCTTTACACATCGCCTATCGGGGCTATCGATCGACGTGGCCAATCGTGGCTTTACACATCGCCTATCGGGGCTATCGATCGACGTGGCCAATCGTGGCTTTACACATCGCCTATCGGGGCTATCGATCGACGTGGCCAATCGTGGCTTTACACATCGCCTATCGAGGCTATCGATCGACGTGGCCAATCGTGGCTTTACACATCGCCTATCGGGGCTATCGATCGACGTGGCCAATCGTGGCTTTACACATCGCCTATCGGGGCTATCGATCGACGTGGCCAATCGTGGCTTTACACATCGCCTATCGGGGCTATTGATTGACGTGGCCTATCGTGGCGTTACATATATTGCCTATCGGGGCTACCTATCCACGTATAGCCTACCGTGGCACTTTATGACGAAGCATTTTGTAATTCTTATCCTATTCCTTTTGTGTGAATCAGACATTAAAGTGAATGCCTATGCCTATCGTGGCTTAATTTTTGGGGGGGGTTCCAATAAATAGCTTTTATAGCTTAAGAAGTCTGATTCCTTCTTAACATTTTCTCTTGTTTCAGGATTGACATCGCTTCGATTTCCTAGCAATCAAGCCAGTTGATCTATTTCACTTTTGGGGGTAGGCTCCGCCCCTGCCTTCAACATCAGGCAGGATCTGCCGGACTACAGCTAGACCCGGACGAAAGGCGGGGCATACGCCAAAATAATCTATACGAGACTCAAGCATCCATTTAATCGAGTCTGATTTGAATTTCTGTCTTTTAATTCAACATGGAATGAATGTCATTCAAACGTTCACTTGCCTTCTGAGTCTTTATGGTAGAAATGAAAGCGTCAGCGTAAGTTCTACCAGGAAGACTCTAATACCACGTCATTCATTCATAAAATCGGCTTGCCAATCACAGCTCAATGCCGACTATTTAAACGCTGAACTAACACTCTCTCCTGCTGCCCGTAGGTGTCGTAGCTGAAGTTCGCCTCCATCCTCCCCACCACCACCAGGTTGTTCCCTGTTCTTTTGTCCGGGGGTAGGCTCCGCCCCTGCCTTCAACATCAGGCAGGATCTGCCGGACTACAGCTAGACCCGGACGAAAGGCGGGGCATACGCCAAAATAATCTATACGAGACTCAAGCATCCATTTAATCGAGTCTGATTTGAATTTCTGTCTTTTAATTCAACATGGAATAAATGTCATTCAAACGTTCACTTGCCTTCTGAGTCTTTATGGTAGAACTAATGTTCTCTAAAGGTTCAGGTCTTTTCACCCCCTTTAGAGAACTTTTAGGGAACGTTGCGAAAGGTCACGAGAACGGCACCTTCTATGTGGGAAGGCCTCTGGATTGACTGTCCACAAACAGGCGTACAGGGAGGAGGGCATATGCAGAAGCTCTGAGGGACGCACGTTCCAAGTTCTATTCCAACATCATCAACAATAGCCCCGGTGATTCCAAACAACTATTCTCAACCATAAATAACCTTCTCAACCCCCCTCACCCTCCCTCTCTGAGACTACCGCAGAGAGGTGTAATATGCATATCACTTTTTTTCAAGCAAAAAGTTAACACCATCCGCTCTCACCTTTCCCCCAATGTGGTCCTGCCCCTCCCAACAGCTGACCCACTAGAGCAGGGGTGTCAAACTCATTTTAGGCTGATGGCCGGATGGTATGTAACAGCACAATGAGAGGGCCGGATAATTTTTTTAAACCTTAAAATGAACTACACAAACTAATTAATTAGCAAGAAAAGTAGTGAAACACACAGCTCTGTAAAAACTACATTTCATAAGACACACTCATAATGTACATACTAGAAACATAAATTTACGTCTGTACAAAACCCACTGGCCATAGGTTGAAAAGCCTTAATTTTACTTCCTTTGCATGAAACCTTAACAAAATTATACCTTAATGCCAAAATAATTTATAAACCATTTACTTTTCTTTGGAATATATTTGTAATGAGAATAATCATTTAAAAAATGAAAATGATAGATGGGGCAGTGGCCCAAACCAAAAAGGGCACAAAGGGGGTGGTTCTATTATCATGGTTTTAATAAAGTATTATAAATATGATGTCTTATATATTACTAGCATCAACTTAGACAAGTGATTATGATGGGAAATAACATGAATTAAAGTGCGACAATCTGCTAAACATTCAATATGATTTACCTGCTGGCTTGATGGAGCTTTGAATCCATGTTTGTAATGTTGAACTGCCTTTAGCAGCCTCCCTTTCCGTTCTCTGTCTATATTTTCTGAAGGCATTTGTGTTTTTGTATATTTTGTCTACAAACTGTGCTGCCGTATGTTTGACACCTCTGCACTAGAGATTGCCCAGTCATTCTGTACCTTCTCTGATGTCACACAGGAGGAAGTAGAGGAGATCATCAAAAAAAATTAAGCCGTCCACATGTGCCCTGCTGAAGGCAAACATCTCTGCTATCTCTCCGTTTATCACTAAAATCATAAACCACTCACTACAGACCGGCCATATCCTATCTGCATTAAAAACAGCTGTCATCAGACCTCTATTGAAAAAACCCACCCTGGATCCAGAAGTTCTCTCCAATTACAGACCAATATCTAATCTTCCATTCCTATCAAAGGTTCTGGAAAAAATTGTTGCAGCACAACTTCATGATCACCTCAAATACAATTATCTGTATGAAAAATTTCAGTCTCGTTTCCGTTCTGGCCATAGCACAGAAACAGCTTTGGTCAGAGTCACCAATGACCTCATGATGGCAGCAGATACTGGTTCCCCATCACTACTCATCCTCCTGGACCTCACAGCTGCTTTTGATACAGTAGATCACAAAATTCTTCTCCACCGCCTGCAATACACCACTGGACCCTCAAAAAACGTTCACAACTGGTTCACTTCTTACCTGACCGACAGAACGGAGCATGTCGCCATGGGCAAAGCCAAATCGGACACCCACAGTGTCACCTGCGGTGTTCCTCAGGGCTCTGTGCTTGGCCCCACCCTCTTTTCCATCTACATGCCCCCCTCGGCGATATCATTAGCAGACATGGCATAACATTTCATTCCTATGCGGATGACACACAGCTCTACCTTAAGGTAGCCCCCACCTTTTCTGCTCCCCTGCCAACAACCACACTGACCACCTGCCTGGAGGAGATAGAGGCGTGGATGAAGCTCAATTTCCTTTAGCTAAACAGCTCCAAAACAGAAGCCATCCTGGTTGGCACATCACATCAGCTTTGCTCATCCACCATCACCAATATCACATTTTCTGGACAAACCATCTCCCTCTCCACATATGTTACCAACTTGGGTGTTAAAATGGACCCACAACTTACCTTTGACAACCATATCAAACATCTCTGTAAGACATCTTTCTACCACCTCAGGAACATCGCCAAACTCCGTCCAACCCTCACCCTAGCAGATGCAGAAAAGCTCGTCCATACCTTTGTCTCATCCAGCCTGGACTACTGCAATGCACTCCTAATCGGGATCCCTGGCAAGAGCATTCAGAGGCTTCAATATATACAGAATAGTGCTGCCAGGATCCTGATGAGGGTGCGTAAGCATGACCACATCACTCCTATTCTGAAATCCCTTCACTGGCTTCCTGTCCCACTCAGAATTGAGTATAAGGTCTCCCTTCTCACTCACCAGTGTATCTACGGACATGCCCCCCTCTATTTAAAAGAACTTCTCGGCCCACTGACCTCCTCACGCACCCGGTCAGCAACCTCGAACACTCTTCAAATCCCCAGAACTAAGCTCTGCAGCATGGGTGACAGGGCCTTCTCATCGGCTGCCCCCAGGTTGTGGAACGCTCTCCCTGACCACCTGAGGGCTCCACAGACTATAGATGTTTCTAAAAAAAACTTAAAAACATTTCTTTTTAAAAAAGCTTTTCTTTAAACTGCTTTTTATATATTTTAATTTTTGCTTCTGGTTACTTTAGTCTGTTTTAGATTTTTTTTAAGACTGCTATTGTGTAGCACTTTGAGATTGTTAAAAATAAAGTGCAATACAAATAAAATTTATTATAATTATTATTATTTATTATAATAAATATATGTCACATACCTGTATTATGACATGGCTTTAACTTAACTTTTTAAATAAGAATGAAAAAGTGCTAAAAAGAGTTAAAAAGTGCAAAAATGACCAGTTTCCACTTTGTAGTACTGTTTTAAGCACTGTGCAACACGTATATATCTGTTACAGAGCGAAACGACCGAAAAACAATGCCCACCGAGCCTGCCTGGAGTTAAGTCTTTTGGCAGTTCTAATGTATTCGAGATTCTTATGGTCCGTCCATACAATGAAAGGTACAACCAACCCTTCAAGCCAGTGACGCCATTCTTCCAGTGCCAATTTGACGGCCAACAACTCCCGATTGCCAATGTCATAATTAACTTCCGCAGGAGATAAACGATGAGAATAATACGCGCAAGGATGCACCTTTCCGTCTGAGGATGCGCGCTGGGATAACACTGCTCCTACCCCCACCTCTGACGCGTCGACCTCCACTATGAATTGACGTGAGCGATCAGGGGTGACAAGAATAGGAGCTGAAACAAAGCAGCTTTTCAGTGTGGCAAACGCAGCCTCAGCTGCGTCTGACCACCTGAACGTCAAACTAGGGGAGGTCAAAGCGGTCAAAGGTGCGGCTAGTTGGCTGAAATTGCGCTGATAAAAATTGGCGAACCCCAGAAATCTCTGCAGGGCCTTGCGAGACTCTGGGGATGGCCAATCTACCACAGCCTTAACCTTCTCAGGATCCATGCGAACACCCTCAGTCGAAATGATGTGTCCTAGAAAAGAAACAGACTGTGCATGAAAAACGCATTTCTCCGCCTTGACAAACAATCCATTCTCTAGCAACCACAGAAGCACTCGTCGTACGTGTTGCACGTGTTCCTGGAGAGACGAAGAAAAAATCAATATGTCATCCAGGTAAACATATATGAACTGATCGACCATGTCTCGCAAGACGTCATTAACGAGTGCTTGGAAGACTGCCGGCGAGTTAGATAGCCAGAAAGGCATCACGCAGTACTCAAAATGGCCTCTAGGGGTGTTAAATGCAGTCTTCCATTCGTCCCCCTCCCTAATGCGGACCAAATGATAAGTGTTACGTAAGTCCAATTTAGTGAAAACGGACGCTCCCTGCAACCTCTCAAAAGCTGAAGACATAAGCGGCAAAGGATAAGTATTCTTTACCGTTATGTTGTTCAACCCTCGGTAGTCAATACAAGGTCGCAAGGATCCGTCCTTCTTCCCCACAAAAAAGAACCCCACCCCCGCTGGAGAAGAGGAAGGGCGAATGAACCCCGTTGCTAGAGAACTGGATATATATTTCTCCATGGCCGCCGTCTCTGGAATAGACAAGGAATATAACTTGCCCTTAGGCGGAGAGGTACCTGGCAATAACTCAATCGCACAGTCATAGGGACGATGAGGAGGAAGAGAATCAGCCCGAGACTTACTGAACACCTCCTTCAGGTTGTGGTACTCCGCGGGCACGTTAGTCAAATCCACTGCTTCCCCCTGAAACACAGACTCAGAAACATTAACACCAGCAGACAACAGACAAGACAAATGACACTCCTCACTCCAGCTAACAACAGATCCGAGACGCCAATCAATCCTGGGGTTTGTGTTTATGGAGCCAAGTGTGACCGAGAACAATGGGAGTCTGAGGTGAGTCTGTGATGAGAAATTAAATCTTCTCCGTATGATTACCAGATGTGATGAGGGAAACAGGAATGATGGTCTGAGTAATGACTGGTAATTTGTGTCCATCAAGTGCAAAAGGTGCAATGGGGTGTCTGAGGGGTGTGAGAGGAATGTTGATCTTACTTGCAAAGTTGATGTCCATAAAACTACCCTTGGCCCCAGAATCCACCAAAGCGTGCTGATCCAGTGCGTGGTTGGACCACCGTAGTCTCACCGGAAGGAGTGTCGATGTTGATGAGGTCTTCCTGGCAGAGATCCCACCCGATAGTAGCCTCAGATTTACTATCGGGCTTGATCTTTTACTGGACAGCGCTGGATGTGATGTTCTGGGCTGCCACAGTATAAACACAGTCCAAGGGATCTCCGCCTGATCCTCTCCTCACGGGAGAGCTGAGCTCGCCCCACCTGCATGGGTTCAAGATCTCCAGGTGGGCTGACCGCAACCTCTGACCGCCGGTGCTGAACATCCGAACCGGTTGTGCGAGTGGTTCTCCCCCTCCGTCTGGCAGCTTGGTCGAGTCGGTTGTCTATACGGATGGTAAGGTCGATCAAACCATTAAGTGAAGTGGGGAGCTCAACGGCGCGAATCTCCTGTTGGATGCGGTCAGCCAACCCATGCAGGAAATGATCCCACTGCGCCTCTTCGTTCCACTTACACTCCGCCGCCAAGGTGCGGAACTCGATGGAGTAATCGGACACGGACCTCTCCTCCTGACGCAGGTCCGCTAACAGTCTGGCCGCCTCCCTCCCGGCGACGGAGCGGTCGAAGACCCGTTTCATCTCCTCCGAAAGGGCGTGTAACGAAGCACACCAGCTGTCTTGGTTCTCCCACACCGCCGTCCCCCAGAGGGCAGCCTTCCCCGTAAGCAAGGAGAGTACGAACGCCACCTTCATCTCCTCGGTGGTGAACGTGCGGGGCTGCAAGGCGAAATGCAAAGAACAATGAGAGAGAAATGATCGACAAAATTTCGGCTCACCCGCATACTTCTCCGGAATCGGGAGGCATGGTTCGGACTGGGGAATACCCCCGGTGGCGATCAGCGGTGTGGGTGGCGTGGGGGGCGCAGTGGGTGGCGGTAGATGTGGTTGTTGAGCCTGAAGGGTGAGCTCGGAAACCTTCGTCACCATTGCTTGAAAGGCAAGGTGATGATGGCCAGTGGATGAAACCAGGAACGGACCAGAACACTCACACAGAGATGACGACACGAAACACTAATCCAAACACACGAAGACGAGAGACGATAATCCAAGTGTAGTGGCTGGAACATAAATGAGGATCTGACAACAGGGAGAGAGATGAGTGAGTATTTGTAGCTGAGTGAAGATGAGGATCAGCTGGAGCGAGGCAATCAGCGCACAGGTGACAACACTTAATCAAACGAGCACATGGAGACTACTGCTGCGTCCGAAACCGCCTACTACATACTATATTGTACGCGAAAAGCAGTAGGCGAGGCGAGTAGTACGTCCGAATACATAGTATTCGAAAAACAGTATGCGAAAAATACCCGGATGACCTACTACTTCCGGTTTGATTTTGCAGTGTGCATACGATGGACGCTGCACTATCCCATGATGCCCCGGACGACGAGTTATCCAACGAAGAAGAAGAGGCACGCGGCTGTTTTCGCACTGAAATGACACGACGTGATGATGACGTATGTCACGTGATGTAACAACATGGCGGATGTAGTACGTCCGAATCTCATTCATACTACCAGGATTCATACTATACAGTACCTACTGTTTTAACGCCAAGTAAGTAGGTACTTCATCTAATTCAGTACCTACTATACAGTATGCGGTTTCGTACGCAGCCTACGTGAGTACAAACACAAACACAAAACATGACACGGAGGAAACATTGGATTTCCTACCGTGACAGACTGGGCCAAAAAATTGGCACTGGCATTTTGGCCCAGATTGGCACACTACATAGGATCATGAATCTTTGTGCAATCTTGACTACCAAATCCATATAATGATTAAGTAGAAAAGTATAAGAGCTGACACGTGACATTAGAATAAATGCAAGCACTGTAAAAGGCTTTGCAGGTTTTAAAAATTTGCTAATTGTAGACTAACCATTCTGAACACCTTATGATAACACTGAGACCTGATAAATGTTACAATGAAGTCGCAGTCTCACGGCAGAGCCACGAGTCCCATTACAGTGTGTGCAGAATATTTTGATCACTTTTTTTCTGAACACCTTTTACCAATTCCAAACCACAGTAATTTTAATAACTAACATTAATTTTGTATATATCTTTTACTTTCATCTTATTTTATGACCTTGCTGCCCAAATCAGGATTTCTTGTCTAATGGTCACACCTCAATTTAGCAATTTCCATGCATGGCATCTTTCTTATAAACATCAAATAATGAATTTTCAGTGTGTGTGATAAACTTTTTTGGCCCATTTTAAATGTAAAAGAAAATGTGCCTAATAATTCTGCACACATGAAT
This sequence comes from Paramisgurnus dabryanus, assembly GCF_030506205.2. Lineage (NCBI taxonomy): Eukaryota > Metazoa > Chordata > Actinopteri > Cypriniformes > Cobitidae > Paramisgurnus > Paramisgurnus dabryanus. The sequence goes on from NC_133339.1 coordinate 9,328,219, forward strand.
ATAAGGTGCTTTTTTCTCTAGCCAGCCATCATAAACAATAATGTATTACTTATAAATGCTTTATTTACTAAATTAATGGTAGTTATTAAGATGAATTTGGTTTGGAATTAGTAAAATATGTTTGATAAAAACTGTGATCAAAAGTTTGACGTAGCTACCTAATAATTCTGCCCAAGGCCGTCTTAATGCACGGGCTTACCTGGGTTGAAGCCCAGGGGCCTCCCATGTTCGCGTTCATGATGAGCTAATAATGTCATATTGTTTTGTAACTTGTCAGGTTTTCTGTCAATCACTCTAACTGCACGTTACATGGCTGCTGATTGGTCCGTGGTAACTTACCTTGAAATAAAATGTCAGACGTAACCGATTTTTCTATTCCGCATAATGTAAGTGCGCGTTGTCAACTTGGCATTCCTCGTGCATTCCTGCATGTTAGACTGAGTGTGGCAGAGAAACGGGAAATAACCCACCAACAAATGAAAGAGTAATTTCTGAAATTTCATAATAAGCACCAGTGAGGTGCAGGTCTCTCTCTCTCTGTGCCCGAGCAGCTGAGACTCTGGCAATGCAGAAGTCCCTCAACCGTGCGCAAGAAACTGTGCCGCCAAATAAACAAAGGAGTTCCCGCAAATAATGCTGTTAGTTGTTATAAAGTTTAAGTTTACTTGCGTTTATACCAGTGACGCGTGCGCAGCTGGAGCGATGTAGTTTGACGTGACGTTAGCTCACAGTACACACATCTGTTGGTTTAGATTAGAAAGACGAGAAAGAGACGCAACGGTAAAGGTGCAAGTCTTAGAAAGTAAAGAGCGACAAGACCAGGGGCGATTCTAGGATTTTCCTTTTAGGGGGGCTCAGCCCCCAGTAAGGGTATGATTTAAAAAAATATTATTTTACTATTACGGTAGGGTTGTATACTACTAACCTTATTGCAATCCACTATTCCATTGTATTCCCTGTTTCATAAATGGGACAAGAAAATTTTCAGTTGGGAATGGAGATTTTTTTACAATGACTTCCTGATTCATTATTCACTGTGCAAATACACAACACGCTTTTCCAGTACAAACACATCATTTTACTGTTTTTACTGTTTTATTGTAATTTATCTTAAAGGTTAATATTAATTGTTGATATAGACACTGTGTTAATCTGGGAACAAATTTATACAGATCAAAAATATAGAAAAGGGGACTGACCAACAAGTGATCTACCTTAATACTGAGTTGTCAAGATGCAGTATGATGTGGTTTTCAGGACAGGGTTTAGATTAAGCCAGGACTAGGCCTTAGTTATATTATGATGTTTATGTAGTTTTTACAAGCATATCTTACAAAAATATTACAGGTGTGCATCTTGAGACAAAACAATGTGACTGATGTATTTTAAGATATGTTATTGCAAGCTACTTTTAGTTAAGAACTAAAACTTAAACAGGCATTTTAGTCTTGAACTAGACTTAAGCCCTGTCTGGGAAACAGCCCCTATGTCTAGTAGATGAACCCTCAAAAACTTACTAGGAATACACAATGTAGTCTACCATACCACAGACAAATACACATGTGGCATACACTTTTTAAAAGGAAGGAGTTCAAATGTTGAAATATTAATATTTTAAATGAAACAAGCATATTTAATAACCTATACTTATATATTTAAACTTATATTATTAGATTTAAAAAAGTTATTTTAAAGAACTGCAAATATAAGGTGAAATTGCCATAAAAAGCTTGATTTGCACTTTTGATCCAGTTTTTCCACAAAAAAACAAGTTTTATAAAATGATAAACTTCACAATCACCTGGTGTTTGTTTTGCTGCATGAAATTATCTGCTTGATGCGTTAAGAGCAACTGTACATAAAGCAATGCATCACGCCAGCACCTGACTTTAAAACATGTAACGTTAATCAGCAATAATAATATATAGATGTGTGCGTTTACTGGTAACTTGACTGACCTGCTCCCTTCTTGGCGAATATTTCTGTGATTTTGCAGCATCTCGCTGCGTCTGTCTCTCTCTCTGCTTCTCCTTTGCGCTGCATATTTGTTAGATAAAGCCAAAAAGGCAGTGGGTTGCCGCCGTTAGTTCATGTGCTGGCATTTTCGCACCGCGATTGCCTGATTCGTAGATTTTAAGAGGTCCGTCATTCATTCATGTCATATTATTTTCACGTCAACCTGCGCTGACTGCACGGCGGGCCAGAACAGCCGCCAGTCCGCCTTGCACACACCTTGTACTACTGATGTGTTCGCTCTGCTCGGCCCCCCTGCGGATTGAAAAACGCGCTAAATCCATGCTGACTCAGATCAGGGGAGGAGCCGAAACTTAACGCAGCAAGCTGCCTTTTCTAAAGAGTTTTTATAGGTGACTGACGCGATCACAAATTAATGAATCAAATAATTTTTAGGGGGGCTGGGCTGAATTTTAGGGCCTAGTGATGCCCCTGGACAAGACCATCTCAAATGATCATCCCCTAGCACCATTCATATTGTGGCGAGGATGCTGGTAGCTCTTGATAATAATGTGTTAATGTTTTGTGGATGTACTGTTTAGTGGGGTTAATAACTGCACTTTGACACTGTTTGGGGGGAGGTGTCCGGGAGGGGGCAATAGAGGGTGGTGGAGGCGGTAAAAAGATAGGGGGAGAAGAAGTGTTTTGGTTGTAAGTTAGACTACTGTGATATAACGTAGTCGTTGTTGTTTTTCTTTGATGCCTGCTAGTTTTGCACGAGAGGGATTTAAGGACACCTCCTAATACCCGTGTTAGGCTGGAAAAATAGGCAATAAACCAACAACCCGTTTGGGTTTGTGTGAAATCTATCCGGTCTCCTGCTCGTTCTTCTGGGAAATCATACACGCCGCTACACTGGTGTCAGAAGTGGGATCACGATCCCAGAAGATAATGGAGAAAAATCCGGTAAGATCGCCGCTGTTGTGCAATGAGATGTTGGAGGGAGACAGAGAAGAGCCCCGGTATGGGCGGGATTACCGTAGTCCCGAGGGAGAGCGAGCGCCGACAGAGAAAAATAAGTTGATTAACATGCTATCGCCTACTAATCCTTTTCTGCCGCTTTTGCTTGCTGAAATTAATCAGAGGAGTTGCAAAAATACCGGAACACAGCCCGTATTGCGCACTGACGTGCCTTTTGGCGAGGATATTTGCATGGCGAGCACCCCCGTTACAGAAGCGTGCACCACGGAGCGCATGCGGTTTGTTGAACCGGAACCGGAAGTCGTCGGGAGTAAAAACATCCGGCGCGGGGTTATGATGGTGAATTTGGATGAAAACACTATTAAACAAGGCGCTTATATGGGGAACAATGCTGATAAAACGTTCTCTGTGTATTCTAAAGATTTAAGTTGCAGTTATGAGCTCCCTCAAATAGGTGATATGCATGTTACAGAGGGGTCTGTTACTGATTCTTGCAGCTTAGTTTTCAGCCCTACCATCACCAGAGATGTGCTGAGAAGAGCTAATAAGCCTTTCCCCATCGCACACACATATAGCATGCATCCAACAGTTACACCGTCTTCCCTACAACCCTCAATGATGACTGATTTTTGTTGTTCCAAACAGACTGATGGTGCCAATAAACATCCTGATTTGTCACAAAGTCGAAGCTGGAAGCTAAGACGGGACGATCATCCCGTTTCAATCAAAGAACCGACGTCTGGCCGTGCCTTTTCTAATTATTCGGATCAAACTACTCCAGTTGAGCCTGAAAAATTGTGTAATAAGGCCCGGAGCTGTCTAAAATTGGGGTACTATGATGGGCATTCATCTTACGAGGCATTCCAGAAGAAGTTTGAGCTAGTGAGCAAGGTAAATGGTTGGGATGAAACTGAACAATTAGGTCAGCTAGCAGCAGCTTTAGAAGGTGATGCACAGCAGGTGTTGTTGGACATTCAAGGAAGTCAGCTTCATAACGCTGAGGTGCTACACAAAGCGTTGTCTCGACGTTTTGGGGATACCACACCCCCAATGGCTTTACGGCAACAGTTTCAGGAGCGTCGCCGGCGACATATGGAACCCTTAGGGGTATTTATGGCTGATCTGCGACACTTAGCCCACCGCAGCTACCCAACGTTCAACGAGAATGTGAGAGATGCCTTGGTGCTGGATGCGTTTGTGAGGGGCCTGACGCCAGATCGCTTGCGGCAACAAGTACGGATAGCGGCTACAGGAAATGTGGTTGTGGTTTGCTGGCGCTGCGGAAAGACCGGTCATATGCGCCGAGAATGCCCGACCCTGGAGTCTGCTGTGTCTCTTCAGCAGGCGGGAAACGCGCCCGGGCCGGAGTAGACGGGGGTACTCTTGGCCCATTTATCTTTCCAGAAACTCCCTGTGGAACAACGTTTGAGTCAATAACCCCAGTTGAATGTTGTCGTGTAGAAGTCGAAGTGGAGGGGCAATCTATACAGGCTTTGTTGAATACCGGTTCTACGGTCACTATAGTCCATCCTAAACTTTTAGCAGGAAGGCTTCTCCAAACCACCTGTTTTCCCCTTATGACTGTCACCGGTGAACGAGCAGCAATGATGGGCCGCTGTAAGGCGAATCTCAAGGTGGGTGACTACAATACCATAATGTGGGTATGGGCTGCTGATATTCCAGAATCCTGCCTTCTGGGGATTGATTTTCTGCATGGGGCTGCTGCGGTTGTGGATCTAGATGCAGCCACGCTAACATTTGCGGCAAAGTGCTCGGTACCAATCTACTTCCACTCTATGTGGCCAGGGCCCCAGTCTCATTATATGGGCCCTCTGAATTGGAGCTCCGTCACTCAGGCAGTTTCCACCCAATCGTCAACAGTACAGTCGTTTGGGGCACCAAGTTTCTGTTCTGCGTAAGGGAAACTAGCATTTTCGCGGGAGTTGAGCCTATTCATATAGATTGCCATCGTACCACTAGTCACTCGGTGGGCTCGTAGACCTTTCGTGTACCTCCATAGACCGCTCAAATAAGCTACGACCGGGTCTTTCGGCCCTTTCGGTGGTTTAGGTGCCGTTTTCCCGCATAGGCCCTGTACGGACACCTCTAGGGGAGCCCTCGTCACACGGGGTAGTCCCGCGGCAAGCCTACTCGTCCACCTGATCGCCTACCATACATTATATGGGGCCCGCGGGAAGCCTATTCGTCCCCCTGACCGCATTTTTTCTTCATCTCGTCCACCGAGCGCCTACACTTCCCCCTGACCGTCGACCCTTCACCGTAGTCTTCCTCGCTCCCGCGGAAAGCCTATTCGACAGCCTACGTGTCCCCCTGACCACTTATTTTTCTTCATCTCGTCCAGGCAGTGCCTATTCCTCCCCCTGACCCCCTAGCCTCACCGGAGTCTTCCTCATCCCGCGGAAAGCCTATTTGTCCCCCTGACCGCTTATTTTTCTTCATCTCGTCCAGGCAGTGCCTATTCCTCCCCCTGACCCCCTAGCCTCACCGGAGTCTTCCTCACCCGCGGAAAGCCTATTCGTCCCCCTGACCGCTTAGTTTCTTCATCTCGTCCAGGGAGCGCCTATTCGTCCCCCTGACCCCCTAGCCTCACCGGAGTCTTCCTCATCCCGCGGAAAGCCTATTCGTCCCCCTGACCGCTTATTTTTCTTCATCTCGTCCAGGCAGTGCCTATTCCTCCCCCTGACCCCCTAGCCTCACCGGAGTCTTCCTCGGTCCGCAGACGTCCTATTTCATCCCCCTGACCGCCTACCCATCCCCCACACTCCCGTCTACTGTCGAATAAGCGGCGAACGTAAGGCGGCGTATCTAGGCGACCGTAGGTCGTGGGGCCTCGAGACGGGGCTCGTTTTTCTCGTCGCGACCCACCGGCCCCGCATATAGAGTTCCGCGTGCCCCGGGCCCCGTTAAGCGCTCGATCGGCCCCAAAAGCCAGCAACAGCCTATTTTCTTAGGCTGTTACAGGACGCCGCGCATCTCTAAGGTCGAAGGTCGCGGGAGCCTCCAGATTTGGGTCGGTGGCACCTGAGGGGCCCCCGAACTGGCCCCTGAAGTTTCGGCCCTCTGCATCGTTCCTAAGTATGGTTTTTGGCCTCTTGTGCAAAAATTAAATTTTAGAATTTTTTTGCCATTCAAAAGGGTCTGGAGGGTTTAGCCTGATAGAGCACACGAGAGATTTCTTTGCAAGGGTCAAAATTTTTTCGCCTAGCTCCCAGGGAGCAGCCGCTCGGGTATGACGGGTGGGGACCTCTGACGAACCAGGGCGCAAAGTCTGGGGCCCGTCGGGCGCTCGGGGGCCGTACGGGACCCCCGGACGCGCCCAACTTACGCCATTATACGGTAGGCGGTCGGAGGTAGGTTAGGGGTTGGGGAGGCCCTCGGGCCCCGGGCCCCGAAATTCAACACGTCGCGTCTGCTGGGGCCCTGACGAAGGGCCCCCGAGTTTCGCGGCTCCCGGTGCCCTCCCTGCGAACCGGGACCCCAGGACGCGCCCAACTTACGCCATTATACGGCAGGCGGTCGGATGTAGGGTTAGGGCTCGGGAGGCCCTCGGTCACAGGGGCCCGAAACACGGCTCGTATTTCTCGTCGCGAGCCACCGACGGCGTCTCAGAAGTTCCGATTCCCCTCGGGTTCGTTAAGCGTTCGTCAGGCCCCAAAAGCCAGCAACAGCCTATATTCTAGGCTGCTTTTGGACGCTCTGTTTCTCGGAGGTCAAAGGTCGAGGGGCTTCGAAATTCGGGTCGGTGACACCTGGGGCCCCTCGGACGGACCCCTGAAGTTTCGGCCCTCTGCGTCGTTCCTAAGTATGTCTTTTTGCCTCTTAGGCAAAAATTAAAATTTTAGAAAATATGCCATTCAAAAGGGTCTAGAGGCCTTAGGCTGAGAGAGCACACGAGAGATTTCTTTGCAAGGGGCAAAATTTTTTCGCCCAGCACCCAGGGAGCCGCCGCTCGGGTATGACGGGCGGGGGCCCCAGCCGAACCAGGACGCAAAGTCTGGGGCCCCTCGGGCGCTCGGGGGCCGTACGGGACCCCCTGACGCCCCCAACTTACGCCATTATACGGTAGGCCGTCGGAGGAATTCAACACGTTGGGTCTTCCGGGGCCCCTTTGTCGGGGCCCCGAGTTTCGCGGCTCCCGGTGCCCTCCCTGCGAACCAGGAAGTCCCACCTGTAACTTATTCGACGGCAGACGGACAGGCCTATATCTCAGGGGTCAAAGGTCGCAGGGGGCCCGAAACACGACTCGGCGTATCGACTCGGGACCACGGGTCGGGGCCCTGTGTTCCGCGTCTCCTGGCCCTTCCGAAGCGCGTTTCGTGGCAAAAAAAAAAACGCTCCGCGAGCACATGGTGCTAGTGAGACCATGTGGTGCGGAGGTGTAAGAACGGATAACGAAAAACACTTTCTCGCGCCTGCCGTCCGTCGAGGGCCGCGCGACGTAAACACGTGCGAAGTTTGGGGCCCTTCGGGCCCTCAGGTGCCGTACGGGAGCCTTGTCCGTTTGGCGTCAAACAAGTGGCCGATGGGAGTTTCCTGTTTGGCAGGAAGGTCGCAGGGGCCCGGAACTCGGCACGTCGCACCGCCTGGGGCCCCAGAGTCGGGGCCCCGAGTTCCACGGCCCCAGGCGCGACTGGAAGTCCCACCTGTAACTTATTAGACGGCAGACGGACAGGCTTATATCTCAGGGGTCAAAGGTCGCAGGGGCCCGAAACTCGGCACGGTGTAACGGCAGGGGCCCACGGGTCGGGGCCCGGAGTTCCGCGGCTCCAGGCCCCTCCCGACCCTGTTTTGTACCGTGAAGAAAATGCCTTCACGAGCACATGGTCTCATAGAGGCCTATGTAAGGCAGAGAGACTTATGAAAAATAATAAAAAATACTTTTTTGCACCACAGGGACGCGACTCCGCCGTACGTCGTCGAGGGCCACGCGACGCAACTTTCTGTAAAGTTTGGGGCCCTTCGGGCCCTCGGGTGCCGTACGGGAGCCTTGTCCGTTTGGCGTCAAACAAGTGGCCGGTGGGAGTTTCCTGTTTGGCAGGAAGCTCGCAGGGGCCCGGAACTTGGCACGTCGCACTGCCTGGGGCCCCAGAGTCGGGGCCCCGAGTTCCACGGCCCCAGGCGCGACGGGAAGTCCCACCTGTAACTTATTAGACGGCAGACGGACAGGCCTATATCTCAGGGGTCAAAGGTCGCAGGGGCCCGAAACTCGGCACGGTGTAACGGCGAGGGCCCACGGGTCGGGGCCCGGAGTTCCGCGGCTCCAGGCCCCTCCCGACCCTGTTTTGTACCGTGAAGAAAATGCCTTCACGAGCACATGGTCTCATAGAGGCCTATGTAAGGAACAGAGACGTATGAAAAATAATAAAAAATACTTTTTTGCACCACAGGGACGCGACTCTGCCGTACGTCGTCGAGGGCCACGCGACGCAACTTTCTGTAAAGTTTGGGGCCCTTCGGGCCCTCGGGTGCCGTACGGGAGCCGTGTCCGTTTGGCGTCAAACAAGTCGCCGGTGGGAGTTTCCTGTTTGGCAGGAAGCTCGCAGGGGCCCGGAACTTGGCACGTCGCACCACCTGGGGCCCCAGAGTCGGGGCCCGGAGTTCCACGGCTCCTACAGTTGGACACGGGCAGCTCATGCACATCCATGATCCAGGGGTGCTCTACCCACCCAGCCCTTCCGACCGGGGAGCCCCACGGCTACAACCGGACGAGATCAGCAAAAAAACTCTAAGTCCAAAAGAGCATCCCGTTCGTAGCTTTTTCACATGGTCAAAATAAGCTGATACCGGGATCGACCAACGCTCCAAAACCTAAGTCGATGGGGGTTGACCAACTGTGGGAAATCTTTCGGGTTGACCAACGGTCGGAATTTCCGTAAGGGCCGGGAGGATGGGGCTTTGTCCGGAGGGGGGGTGCTTAAGAGTGGGATGCCAGGGCCCAAACGGAGAGCCGGGTACGGCCTCTATGGAGCCCCAGGGTGTCCGACTCGGGGTCCGAGGGACCCCATGGTCGGGGACTGTAGTGTCCACCGACAGCCTATTCTGGTCGCGTCAAATAAGTTGCAGTTGGACACGGGCAGCTTATGCACATCCATGATCCAGGGGGGCTCTACCCGCCCAGCCCTTCCGACCAGGGAGCTCCAGGATCGTGTCCACCGACAGCCTATTCTGGTCGCGTCAAATAAGTTGCAGTTGGACACGGGCAGCTTATGCACATCCATGATCCAGGGGGGCTCTACCCGCCCAGCCCTTCCGACCAGGGAGCTCCAGGATCGTGTCCACCGACAGCCTAATCTGGTCGCGTCGAATAAGTTACAGCCGGACAAGATCGGCTTAAAAACTCTAAGTCCAAAACAGCATCCCGTTCGTAACTTTTTACACGATCAAAATAAGCTGTCACCGGGATCAACCCACGCCACATCCATGATCCAGGGTGCTCGACCCACCCAGCCCTTCCGACCGGGGAGCACCATGGTCGGATAAGACCGTGTCCAACAACAGCTTATGCTGAGTCCATCAAATAAGTTACAACTGGACAAGCTGACCCAGAAACCTCTAACATCTGTCACTGGGTTTGACCAATGCCACATCCATGATCCAGGGCGCTCTCGACCCATCCAGCCCTTCCGACCAGGGAGCCCCATGGCCGGATACGGTGGTGTCCAACGACAGCCTAGTCTGGTCGCGTCGAATAAGTTACGACCGGACAAGATCGGCTTAAAAACTCTAAGTCCAAAACAGCATCCCGTTCGTAACTTTTTACACGATCAAAATAAGCTGTCACCGGGATCAACCCACGCCACATCCATGATCCAGGGTGCTCGACCCACCCAGCCCTTCCGACCGGGGAGCACCATGGTCGGATAAGACCGTGTCCAACAACAGCTTATGCTGAGTCCATCAAATAAGTTACAACTGGACAAGCTGACCCAGAAACCTCTAACATCTGTCACTGGGTTTGACCAATGCCACATCCATGATCCAGGGCGCTCTCGACCCATCCAGCCCTTCCGACCAGGGAGCCCCATGGCCGGATACGGTGGTGTCCAACGACAGCCTAGTCTGGTCGCGTCGAATAAGTTACGACCGGACAAGATCGGCTTAAAAACTCTAAGTCCAAAACAGCATCCCGTTCGTAACTTTTTACACGATCAAAATAAGCTGTCACCGGGATCGACCAACGCCACATCCATGATCCAGGGGGGCTCTACCCGCCCAGCCCTTCCGACCGGGGAGCACCATGGTCGGATAAGACCGTGTCCAACAACAGCTTATGCTGAGTCCATCAAATAAGTTACAACTGGACAAGCTGACCAAGAAACCTCTAACATCTGTCACTGGGTTTGACCAATGCCACATCCATGATCCAGGGCGCTCGACCCACCCAGCCCATCCGACCAGGGAGCACCATGGCCGGATACGGTGGTGTCCAAAACAGCATCCCGCACGTAGCTTATTTTGACCCGTGGAAAAAGTTACGACCGGACAAGATCGGGTGAAAAACTCAAAGTCCAAAACAGCATCCCGTTCGTAACTTTTTACACGATCAAAATAAGCTGTCACCGGGATCGACCAACGCCACATCCATGATCCAGGGTGCTCGACCCACCCAGCCCTTCCGACCGGGGAGCACCATGGTCGGATAGACCGTGTCCAACAACAGCTTATGCTGAGTCCATCAAATAAGTTACAACTGGACAAGCTGACCAAGAAACCTCTCTAACATCTGTCACTGGCTTCGACCAATGCCACATCCACGATCCAGGGCGCTCGACCCACCCAGCCCATCCGACCAGGGAGCACCATGGCCGGATACGGTGGTGTCCAAAACAGCATCCCGTTCATAAGTTATTACATGGGGAAAATAAGCTGTTACTGGACAACGTTAACGGGGTCGTATCTCGGCCGGGGAAGGTGCTACGGACACGGGGCACGGCTCGTCGGAAAGGTCTCTCGGCGGGGCGTCCGTGGGTGCCGGTCCCGAAGACTTGGGTCGAACGGGGCCGGAGCTACGGCCGTGGGAAAATCAAGGGAGGGACGCCGTATCTCGGCCGGGGAAGGTGCTACGGACACGAGGCACGGCTCGTCGGAAAGGTCCCTCTGCGGGGCGTCCGTGGGTGCCGGTCCCGATCGGCACCGTGGGTGCCGGCAAAACAGCATCCCAGTCATAGCTTATTCAGCTTATGTTCCATAAGCTGTCATTGTACATCCCGACTGTAACTTATTTGACAGGACCCAAATAGGCTGTTGCTGGACAAGCCGTTTTTAGCCTAATTATGCATAATTAAAATATGCAAATTACCCTATGACGTTAGACACGCCCCCCTGTAGGCGTGGTAACGAAAAAAACGCCTTTGGAATTTTGAATTATGACGAGTTAACCCTCTATTTAACACTGTCCAAGAACAGCCTATTTGGGCCCTTTCGAATAAGTTACAGTCGGGATGTACATCAACAGCCTATTTATATGGTGTCAAATGAGTTACAGTCGGGATGTACAACAACAGCCTATTTCGGTCGCGTCAAATAGGTTACGGTCGGGATGTCCAATGGCAACTTAATCAACCATGTCAAATAAGTTGCATTTGGGATACAAATTCAAAAAATCATCCCGACTGTAACTTATTTGACGAGACTGAAATAGGCTGTTATTGTACATCCCGAATGTAGCTTATTTTGACCTGTAAAATAAGTTACGACCGGACAAGTTCGGGTGAAAAACTCTAAGTCCAAAACAGCATCCCGGTCATAGCTTATTCAGCTTAAGTTCCATAAGCTGTCATTGTACATCCCGACTGTAACTTATTTGACAGGGCCCAAATAGGCTGTTCCTGGACAAGCCGTTTTTGGCCTAATTATGCATAATTAAAATATGCAAATTACCCTATGACGTCAGACACGCCCCCTTGTACGAGTACCAACGAAAAAACGCCGTTGGAATTAGGAATTTTGACGAGTTAACCCTCTATTTAACGCTGTCCAGCAACAGCCTATTTGGGCCCTTTCGAATATGTTACAGCTGGGATGTACACCGACAACCTAATGTGGTGGCGTCAAATAAGTTACTGTCGGGATGTCCAACGGCAACCTAATCGACCATGTCAAATAAGTTGCATTTGGGATACAAATCCCGGTCGTAACTTAAATAGCTTGTGAGTTTTTGCGTCAAATAGGTTGTGGCCGGGATGTCCGATGGCAACCTATTCGGCCGTGTCAGATAAGTTACATTCGGAATATACATGTTAGACATCATCCCGACCGTCACTTATTCGAAGTTTTCGAATAGGCGGTCGCTGTACATCCCGGCCGCAACCTATTTTGACCCTTGAAATAAGTTACGACCGGACGAGATCGGATGAAAAACACCAAGTCCAAAACGGCATCCCGGTCATGGCCTAAATTGACCCGTGAAATAAGTTGCGACCGGCATCCCGGTCGTGGCCTAAACTGCCAGTCAAATGAGTTACGGTCGGGATGACCGCTGGCAACCTAATCGACCGTGTGAAATAAGTTACGTTTGGGATAGAAATTGAAAAATGGATCCCGACCGTAACCTATTTGACGCGACTAAACTAGGCTGTCGTTGTACATCCCGGTCGCAACCTATTTTGACCCTTAGAATAAGTTACGACCGGACAAAGGTTGTTGTTGTACCTCCCGGCCATAGCCTATTTTGACGAGGCGGAATAAGTTGCGACCGGACGAGATCGGTCGAAAACTCCAAGTCCGTAGGAGAGCGTAGGCGGTCAGGGGGACGAATAGGCCTTCCGCGGGAGGCCCCAGGCGGACAGGGGGATGACCTCTGGGTCGTTTAAGCTGCTTCCGGGTCGTAGTCGGTCAGGGGGATGTTTAGGCCTTCCGCGGGATGCCCGTAAGCGACCCGCGGGAGTTTTAGGCCTTCCGCGGGAGGGAAGGCGACGATAGGTGGCGAACGGGACGCAAAGCCGTCGGATAAGTTGCGGGCGGGCCCTTGCGAAAGCGCACCAAGGGGGACGATAGGCGCTCGGCGGACGTCCCGGCCGTCACCTAAACTGATCGGTCGCCTAGGCCGCTGCCGGGAGGCGGGGCGCCCCCCTGTGGCGACCGCAGGCCACTGCGGCCGCCCCTTGCCAAAAGCGCACCAAGGGGGACGATAGGCGTTCGGTGGGATGACACCCCCCACCTAATCGACGACGTCGACTAAGCTGTGGCCGGGAGTGGTGGCGCCACCCCATGGCCGAGGCCCGAACTGCCCCTGACTCGACGTTCCGCAGGCCGTTTTTGGAAATTCGCCAGGACCCCCCCTTGGGGTCTCGAGCCCCGAAAACCCCTCCGCATCGTGCCAGGGGTGGGGTACTACCCCCCTGAGGCGTTTTGGGGGCGGGGAAAAATCATCTAGGGGGCGGTGCGCAACGTCCAAGACAAGCCTACCGTTCGCCGTCATTTAAGCAGCTCAGAGTCCCCTCAACGAATTTGCTTCCCTAAGGCGAGCCAGGCCCGTCAACTGTTCAACCTTCTGTTGGTTTAAATGCTTGCCCTGGGGTCTCCATTAAAGATTTGAAAAGCTCCACCTCCATATGTACAGCGCAGGTTGTCTGGGAGAAAAGTAGTCAGGGTCTGGATGAGTCTCAAAAGCAAAAACTTTGGCTAGTGCTAGAGCGCCATCATGCCATTTTCTCTACGTCACCCAGTGATGTTGGTCAGACTCAGTTGGTACAGCACTGTATAAACACGGGGAACGCACCACCCATTAGACAACGGGCAAGACGGTTGCCAGTTTCTAGGCAGACAGCTGCAGAACACTGCCTGGAAGAAATGAGAGCAGCAGGAGTGATAGAGCCATCAGAGAGCCCATGGGCTTCACCTGTTGTATTAGTCCCGAAGAAAGGTGGTAGTTGGCGTTTCTGTGTTGATTTCAGGCGACTCAACGAAGTGACCATTAAGGACTCCTATCCTCTCCCACGGGTTGACGAGTCTTTGGATCGCATTGCAGGATCTCAGTGGTTCTCTTCCTTAGACCTGCGAAGTGGCTATTGGCAGGTGGCCCTCAGCGCCGACTCAAGGCCGAAGACAGCTTTCACCACAGGGACTGGCCTCTGGCAGTTTAAAACCCTGCCCTTCGGGTTGTGCAATGCTCCAGCGACTTTTGAGCGGTTGATGGAGCAGGTGCTCCAGGGTATTCCAAAGGAGTTGTGCTTGGTATATCTGGATGATATTTTGGTACATGGAAAAGACTTTGACTCTGCTCTAAGTGCCCTTGATCTTGTCATGACCAGGATAGCTCAGGCGGGCCTTAAGTTACATCCAGAAAAGTGCTAGCTAATGCAAAAAGCTGTCACTTTCTTGGACCACCATGTTAGCTACGCTGGAGTAGCTACGGATGACCAGAAGACTGCAGCTGTTCGCAACTGGCCGGTTCCGTGCAGTCTCAGGCAGTTACGAGCTTTCCTCGGGCTTGCATCATATTACCGGAAATTCGTATCTGGATTTGCTACTATATCCGCTCCCCTCCATCAGTTGACTAAGAAGGCACAGCGTTTTTCTTGGGGGCAGGAACAACAGCAGGCTTTTGATAGCCTGAAGGAGGCTTTGTGTAATGCGCCAGTGCTGGCAGCTCCAGACCTCAGATTGACATTTATTTTGGATACAGACGCAAGTAATGTTGGCTTGGGGGCTGTCCTCTCTCAGGAGGAGGAAAAGGGAGAGAGAGTTATTGCATACTACAGTCGAGCATTCAATCGGGCAGAGCGCAATTACTGTGTAACCCGAAGAGAGCTTTTGGCCTTGGTTGACGCAGTAACCCATTTCAGACATCATCTATGTGGGCTCCCTTTCGTGATCAGAACAGATCATGCTTCATTACGTTGGCTACTGTCTTTCCGGGAGCCAGAAGGGCAGGTGGCCCGTTGGATTGAACGGCTGCAAGAGTTTCAGTTCACCATTCAACATCGAAAAGGAGAAAGTCACCAGAATGCAGACGGGTTGTCAAGACGCATGTGTGAATCAACATGCCCACAGTGTTACCTGTTATGAAGAGTCAGGACAGGCGGACGAGTCCCTTCAGGAGGAGATTGGAGTGCCTTGTTGTGCAGTGTTGCCTGATTCTAGCATAGCATGGTCCACTGAACAATGTCTAGACCCTGAGCTCCAGTTAGCCATGCAGTGGTTGGAAGCAGGGCAGAGGCCCACGTGGGAAGAGGTAGCGGTTTATGGGCCAGTGGTAAGGAGCTTGTGGTCCATGAAAGATGGCTTGGCCCTGAAGGCAGGAATGCTACAAAGACAGTTTGTGGAGCTGGCAACTGGCCTTGTGAAATGGCAGATTGTTGTTCCAAAGTCCTGCTACCGTTTGGTCCTTGAAGCGATGCATGGTCGGCCGGGGGTAGGACACTTTGGAGTCAATAAAACACTGAAACGGGTTAGGCAAGAGTTTTACTGGACCACCTGTCGTAGGGATGTAGAGTCATTTTGCAGGCGATGTGATACCTGTACAGCTAAGAAAGGGCCATCGGGCCAGTCTCATGCTCCCTTGCAACAACGTCAGGTTGGCTGCCCTATGGACCGTGTGGCAGTAGATGTTTTGGGACCATTCCCGCAGACCCAGAGAGGAAATCGGTTTGTGGTGGTTGCCATGGATTATTTTACGAAGTGGCCGGAAGCGTACGCCGTACCCAATCAGGAGGCAAGAACTGTGGCTGACGTTCTCTTGGAAGGCATGTTTGCTCGCTTCGGGGTTCCAGCTGAGGTGCATACAGATCAAGGCAGAAATTTCGAAAGACGCCTGTTTTCAGAATTTTGCAGACAGCTCGGCATATGGAAGACAAGGACTACTCCCCTACACCCCCAAAGTGATGGGCTGGTGGAGAGGTACAATCGAACCCTTGCCACACAGCTGGCATTGTGCGTGAGTAGAGATCAGAGGGATTGGGATCTTCAGCTGCCATTGGTCCTGCTTGCTACACGAAGTGCGGTGCAGGAGACGACCGGTTGCACACCCGCACTCCTGATGCTGGGCAGAGAGCTAAGGACTCCTTCCTCACTAATAATGGGTCAACCACCAGATGCGCCGGCCGCGCCGCCAGGGTTGGAGTATGCTCATCAGTTGCAAGATCGGCTGCAGTCGGCTCATGAATACGCTCGTCGTCAGGCTCTGCAAGCTGGTGTTCGTCAGAAGCGGGCGTATGACCATCACTGTAAGGGGCGTGATTTCTGCGCCGGAGAGTTAGTCTGGGTCTATGGACCAAAGAGAAAGAAGGGACGCTCACCTAAACTGGACAGTGCCTGGATTGGTCCCTGTTACATTGTAAGGAAGCTTGGAGAGACAGTGTATCGTGTTAGGAAGAGGCCAGGAGGAAAGACTGTGGTATTGCATCGGGACCGGCTGGCCCCATACCAAGGAGAACAGCAACCCTTCAGGAGCTACAGTCCACGGCAGACTGTTGGGGCAACTCACCCTGCGCACGGAGGAGCTGAACACGCAGCGCCGGGCAACGGGTGGGGAACCTCAGCAGGCTGTGAAGAGGGTGACTCCCTGATTCAGGGTTCTGGGGAGACTCTGGACACCTCCGGAGCAGCTGAACACGCAGCGCTGGGGGGGTCTGGGGTTTCTCAGGGACAGTCTGAGTCAGGGACATCCGAAGATCTAACCTTGGCCAAGGATTGTCACGAGAGTGGAAGGAGGCATAAAGGACGAATCTTTCAGAACGCAGAGGACATACCAACTACGCCCTTGGGAGCTGTACTGCCAACCTATGTTCCGCGGGAGCCCCGAGATGTGAGAGGAGGTCCCGGGTTAAGACCGAGGGACGTGCTTCGAGTGCCACAACGTTTCTTGGATTTCACCCTTCCTCGGGGACGAGGAAAACTAAGGGGGGGGCAGTGTGGCGAGGATGCTGGTTGCTCTTGATAATAATGTGTTAATGTTTTGTGGATGTACTGTTTAGTGGGGTTAATAACTGCACTTTGACACTGTTTGGGGGGAGGTGTCCGGGAGGGGGCAATAGAGGGTGGTGGAGGCGGTAAAAAGATAGGGGGAGAAGAAGTGTTTTGGTTGTAAGTTAGACTACTGTGATATAACGTAGTCGTTGTTGTTTTTCTTTGATGCCTGCTAGTTTTGCACGAGAGGGATTTAAGGACACCTCCTAATACCCGTGTTAGGCTGGAAAAATAGGCAATAAACCAACAACCCATTTGGGTTTGTGTGAAATCTATCCGGTCTCCTGCTCGTTCTTCTGGGAAATCATACACGCCGCTACAATATTTATAATCTCCTTATCTTAAGATTTTATATACAGCTATGTGCCCTGTCTGTTTTGTTCATATTCATGCTTGTTCGTTTTATGCTTATGTATGCATAAATACTAAATACAATGCATACTAAATCTTCCATAGCCTACAAAATAAATAACGGATTAAAAAATAAGATTTTGTCTATAAAGGCTTATCTTTTGTTATCATTAATGCATTTTCACTTTTAAAATAAACTTTAATGTCTTATATTTTTAAAACTGTGCTGAGCATTTGGTTAGTGTGGCAATGAATTTTCTGCAAATTTGTATATTTCAAAAACTATGTAAACTTAAAGCTTATAAACATATATACTTTCACACATTTTGGTTTCATTATCACCACAAGTTGCTGTGTTAAATAAAGTGTCTTGTGTTTCTGCTCAAGTGGGCTCAGTGATATGTTAATAATGATATTATGGTGTTTTCTGGGTCAAAGAGGGAAAACTCACTGTTGTATGTCTCGAAAGAAACTAATGCATTTTGTGATGTAGATTACCTAGACATTACACTTAAAAATAAAAAAATGAGACTATAAATCGAGGGTATGGGGGGCCTACAAAACCTCTCAGCCCCAGGGCCTCACATTAGGTTAAGGCGGCCCTGACTCTGCCCACACTGTATTTTATTGCAGTGTAATCACTGTTATGTTGCAAACAGCCATTGGTCTATCACTTGTGTTTTTGACTGCGTTTTATCAAGAGGATATCTAATAACAGTGTTTAAAAGCAGTTCTGCTTACCGCACGTCAACTCGGTTCTCAGTCGTCTCTTATTTTGACAGACAAACACTGATGCTGCATGCTTCATAAAAAAGCCTGAAAAGTTGTGATTGGGCTAGCCAAATGTCAAATTAAAAATGAACCAACGGGCTGCTGATTAGGTGTCTCCTGGGCTGGTCTGTCAAAAAAAAAAAACACCTTACGTTAACTTTTTTGGAAAATGCAATACATTGCCATTGCGCCTTTTAGCGCCATTAATGAATTACGCAAAAACTGAAACAAAGAAATAAAGCAACGGGCTGCGTTGCGCGATGTACGAGTGTTATGGGCTGGTCAGACAAAAATAGTGTGAGATGTATGATACGTCTCACAGAAATAGTCAGAAACAGAGGGGGATGGGTGGAGCTTGTTAAGAGATAATTGGGCCAGCCTAGTGTCAGTATGGAAAACGAACCAATGGGCAGCTGTCCCTGCTTTATGGGCCGTTTGTTGGCCAATTAAAAAAATCATATCGACCGGCCCCCAAGTGCATCGGCCCACCGTGCCAGATTACCACTCCAGCCCTGATCTGTTAACATCCCCTCACCCATGTTGTTGGGTTTCATGACTCTTTAAGACACAACCAGCTTATAGATTGTGGGGACCTGACTTTAAAAACATGCTTAGGGTTCCTTCTCACCTGTGCAAACATTGTCATAGTCCTTCTGCAGGGAGACATGAGGACAGGAGATGTGACCAGAGCAAAAAACTGGAATGTCAGTAGTCTGAGAACTGCAGATCTGGGGTGCATTTCCCGAAAGCATTGTTAGCCAACTACTGTTGTAAGCTTCATCGTTACTGACAAAGTTCAACGTTTTGGTGTTTCCCGAAAACATAGTTCAAACGAACATTCGCAAGCTGCATCGCAAACTTGTGTGGTTTGAACGACAGTTCTTTACCTGTCGTTAGAAGCATCGTTCTTTGTTATTATAATATGTAGACTTACATTGATTATGCTTTTGAACAAAATAAGCAAAAAACATTTAGTACAATGTATATCCATCATTCTAAATATATAAAAATTTCCTTTACGTCTTTAAGTTTGTAAACAGAATTGAAGTGCTGCATTTGAAAACTGCGCATGTGCACAGTCCTACGAGCTTTAAGACCCTGAGGAATCCTTGGGAGGAGTGACGTAAGAGTGAACTTACATGAATTAAATATCTTGAAAATAAACAACATATAACTAAATCACGATAACAAACGCAGTCTTCCGATGCAATATATGTTATTTACAGGAATAATCTGACATTAAATCGATTTGCACAGATTAATTAGTACTCCACCTCCCACGTGACATCATCAACTATGTTGTTTAACCAACATGGTTCAAACGACGAATGTGCGACAAATTTACTATGCTTTCGGGAAACAGTCATGACAAGGTAGTTCGTTTCTCCAACTATGCATCGTACTATGTTGGTTCAGCAGCAAGTTACGTCGTCGTTCGGGAAACGCACCCCTGATGCAGTCCATGAGGACTGCAAAACTTAACATGAGATACTGACAGTTAGTAGATTTTGACCCCCACCCCCCTTGCTCAGGAATTCAATATTCTGTTATGAATCTTGTCCATTTTATATCTTTAATTATTAAATATTTTACATACAAATGTTTGCTGGAAATAAAAGCAGCTGAAAGTTAGATGATGTTTCTTTTTTGCTAAGTTGATAATGTATTTATCAAATAATAAATATATACAACGTTATACATTAAGTTGAGTCGTCATGATGGTGTTATGTTGTTTTTTTCTCCATGTTCAGATCGTGTTGGATGGGCCTGTATGATTGGATTTCTTCAAGTGTTATGGACAGTTTGGAATTGTTTACAGTCATTTAAAGATTGGTGTAATTAATCATCTGCTTTGATAATCTTCTCTGTGTGATGTTTCTTTTACTATCAGCTCAGGTTTATTGTTTCCAAACTTTTGTTTATTTCTTTTGAAGAATATTTAAATCCTGACCTGTTATACTTCTTAAATTCTGTAATTCTTTTTTCTGGGTTGTGTTTATTTGTGCATGTGTGTGCGTGTGTGTGTGCGTGTGTTTGTGTGTGTGTGTGTGTGTGTGTGTGTGTGCGTACGTGTCCGTGTGTGTGTGCGTACGTGTCCGTGCGTGTGCGTGTCCGTGCGTGTGTGTGTGTGCGTGTGTGTGTTCTGTATGAATAAGTTGATGTTTTAAAGATTTTTACTTATTTAACTTCATTATGTTTAGTTTGAAAGTATTCACCGTTTCTTTCTAAAAAATATTGTTGTCTTAACTATACCTCTTTACTAGAATACAATTACAATTAAACACATGAACATTAGACAAATAACAACAACACATAATTAGCTAAACATAAATTATTTCTACAGAGAAAAAGAAATAACAAATCATAAGTATTTGAATTGTGGAGATATTGTGTATGTTTCTACTGATATTGACTTTGTATGTATATGTCTATAGTTATTAATGTGTCTTGATTACTCTAAATAATGATATTAAAATGTATTTACAGTTTTCATCCGTATCACTGCTGTGTATGTGTTTGGATCAGTTGGTGTTGTTTTAATCAGCGCTGTTGCATTGATGACTGAACTGATACTGAAAACAGGTAAGAAAACACTATAATATCTAATATTTAGATTTATTTATTAAAATTAAGTAAAAATATTCAACTGGTAAATATAACTATAAACAGGTACTGCAAAATTAATTTACTCTTTATTGAGTGAGTGAGTCCAAAAAAACTGTTATAGAAATCACCTGAGTTTTTCTGGTCAGATTATTCTGATCTATGTTGTTTGTACATATGAAGAGTTTGGTTCCAAAATGCAATAAATCCATTTTGAAATCCAATTTCGGTAAAAACGTGTCAAGAAGTGACAAGATGAAAACCTCTATTTTCTGTTACAACCTTTCACATAGCATCTTTAGGTTATAAAAACATAAAAAATTCAAATCCATAACCTGATTTTCAAAGATTTATTATAAAAACGAATTATTTTTTCCACAAAATGCAATAAATCCATGAAAAGTTTTTTTTCCAAAATGCTATAAATCTATTAAATCAATGTATAAATGTGCATTCATCTTTGCCATTTTATATTCATTTAGTTGACTAGTAGTATACACTGATAAAAAATAAACATTAATGGCATTAACCAAAACACTTACTTTGTCATATTGTAAGGAAGCACCCACTGGTCCAACGAAGGTATCCAATGATCTGGCGAAGGGATTTTGTGTTCTCGCTTTCCGCAGTGCTTCTGAAAGAAATTCTCTTCATTTATTAGAATTTAGTTTAATTTACTAGAATTTGGGTTTAAGTCTTCGACTCTGTGAATAATTATAATCTGACTCCAATTGTAATTAATCAATATTTACTGATCATAATTTAACAATATGTAAGGTTGTGCTTTAATGAAAGCGATGAAAACGTGAATCCATGTGCAAAAGGTGTTTATTGTAAAATCCCAATAAGGGCCAGCAAACAAATCCAAAGGTTAATCCAAATCAAAATCCAAAAACAGGCACAATATCAGGGCAGGCGGCAATCAGGCATTAAATCCAAAATACAAGCAGAAGTCAAAAACACAGGCAGATCCAGGTAACAGATAAACAGATACAGGCAGATAAACAGACTTGGTATAGGCGATGTAATAATCAGCCAGGAGCAGGTGAACAGGATGTGACTTAAATACAAGAACAAACAGGAAGTGTGAAGTGAAACATGGCAGGATGTATATCAAAATAAAAGCCAGAACAGAACAGGATGTCAAAATAAAAGTCCAAAATACAAAATTACACAGAATACAACCAGAACACATAACAAAACCATTACAGAACCCCCCCTCTAAAGGGCGACTCCCGGAGCCCAACATACAAATAATAAAGTCCAATAGAGGGTGGGCGGGCGGGCCAGGACCTCTTGGCAATGGCAGGGCAGTTCAGGAGAGGTCCTGGGTCATGAGGCCAGGATGGTCCAGGGTCGTGGGGCCAGCATGGTCCTGGATCATGGGGCAGATGCGGGCCTGGGTCATGGGGCAGATGCGGGCCTGGGTCATGGGGCAGATGCGGGCCTGGGTCATGGGGCAGATGCGGGCCTGGGTCATGGGGCAGATGCGGGCCTGGGTCATGGGGCAGATGCGGGCCTGGGTCATGGGGCAGGCTTGGACCTGGGTCATGGGGCAGGCTTGGACCTGGGTCATGGGGCAGGCTTGGACCTGGGTCATGGGGCAGGCTTGGACCTGGGTCATGGGGCAGGCTTGGACCTGGGTCATGGGGCAGGCTTGGACCTGGGTCATGGGGCAGGCTTGGACCTGGGTCATGGGGCAGGCTTGGACCTGGGTCATGGGGCAGGCTTGGACCTGGGTCATGGGGCAGGCTTGGACCTGGGTCATGGGGCAGGCTTGGACCTGGGTCATGGGGCAGGCTTGGACCTGGGTCATGGGGCAAGCTTGGACCTGGGTCATGGGGCAAGCTTGGACCTGGGTCATGGGGCAGACATGGAGCTTTATCATAGGGCAGGAATAGACCTTGAACACAAGGAAAGGAAGGGTCCGAGCACACCTCGGCCTCCGCCTTGGTGTCCTCTGCCTCCTTCCTGTGTCCGGGTACTACCCCCCCCCCCAAAAAAAACTTGGGAAAGCTTCCCCAGTCCAAGGTGGTGTCGTGGAAAAATAATACGAATACCACAAACTGTCAATCAGAGATGATTTATTTCCTTGCAAGGATTTATCGGATACAGAAAGAAAGACGATATGTGAAGAAAGTGAGGCAGTCTCACATTCTCCTTACATTATATAGTGACATTGGATAGTACAACCCCCTATGCTTATTCTATCAAAACAACTCCCTATTAGGGGTTGTTGGCACGTCTAGGTGCTTATAATTATCTTACTCGTCAGCTATCTCTAAGCAGGTTGTTACATACATATGTTTTACCAAGCACATCATTACATAAAAACTCCTGCACCTTAACACAGTCCCAAACTCGAGCAGACTTCCTGTGCAAGCTCAAGTTCCTGTTTCACCAGATAAAAATGAAATGTCAGACATAAATCATAAGGCCTTACTTGAAGCATAAAACAAAGAATAAATGCATAAAGAATAAATTCCCATCACAATCCACCCCAATGTCTTAAATGACATTTTTATCCAGACTGCCCTGCAGGCTTTTACGCTGCTTTCAGACAGCCCTTCATTCTTCATTTAAACATTGAACATTGATTGTAGGACTCTAAAAACCCATCTGCTCAGCCAGTTGGAAATCATCCTTCCCCATTTGATCCTCTTCCTCCAATTTATAGCCATAATTACCATGAAAAGCGACCACCTTGGTTGTTATTAGATTGTTCATACACTTAGTCACCATTCGTACTATACATGGGACAAGCAAAATAATAAACAGTAAAAGAACCATAAGAGGCACTATTCTGCCAAAAAGCCACTCTTTCCAATTTCCTAAGCTCCAGTCAGACCAGTCCCCTAACCAATCCTCCTCCGTTCGATCAGGAGGAGGCTTAATTGCGTCCTTCATATGCTCTATCAGATTTGAGATGTTCTTATAATTGTCAGGCACCTTAAAACAACACTTCTGACTTTTTTGTCTGAGCAGTTTACACAGCCCTCCCTTCTCTGCGGTTAATATGTCTAGCGCCAGTCTATTTTGTACTACGGTGTCATAGAGGCCCTTCATTTCCTCATTGATAAAAGAGAAACCCAACTCTGTGCTATTTGCCAATATTTGCACTTGCCACGCCAGCCCATTAATTTTACTTAGTGCTGAAGCAATTCCTACCGGTGGTATCAATGAGTACCCCAGCAGACCCCCTTTGGAGGTCCAAGGGTCCCACAACACATTACCTTCAAATGACTGTGGCATCTCTGCATCGCTTAAGACCGTGGATCTCTTTGTCCTATGGTTTGCTCGGACCGGGTACGCTAGATACGCCGCACTCATAGTATTGACTAACCCCGGATAACAACACCCTGCCCAATTTGGACCTAATTCGTGTCTGGCATGGTTACCACAGATCCACATTACCGCAGGTGAGGTTTCATTTATTAATTGAGAGGTCTGTTTACAGACTGTCTGGTCCAACACAACCGTTGTACCGTTCTCCCACTTATAAGTACAATTGTTTGTTTTGATATGTAACACATTATTACACATCGACCAGCCTACCCTTACAGTGCCTTGTGTTTTACAAACGCAAATATGACCAGTGGTTGGCTGAATGGTGAGGGGTGCCGCTCCTACCCAATCTTTTAATTGCTGCCCAGTGACGTTTACGACCACTGGGGGTTCCTGTTTGAGCATTAGGAACGCAGGCGGAACACTATGATTCATTTGAGGTGTGAGAGGAGTTACTTCCCACTGATTGCCTACATGCAGACACCACCAACAGCTTTTCCCAGGGGCGGTGCTATTGTGTTGCAGTAACGCTAGAGTACAGGCATGATTCCCCTCGCACGCCACCAATGCAGCTCTTACATCTATTTCCCCTTCAAACGTTTCTCGTTCAATTTCTTGAATCTCTTTCGTGAGCGGGTCATTTTTTATCGGTTCTATAGGGTTTGGTAACTTTTTTATCACGGTCAATGACATAGTGTCATACGGGTCTTTCCCCGATGCATACCAAAAACACTTATATTCCCCCTCGTCCGCTTGGGTCACATTTTTAATACTAAATCTCCACCATCTTAACCCAAACTCCATTCCCTCCTGTGGGGTAAGCATTTCTTGTAAACCATACCTCCCTCTGGAGTAACTATGGGTCTGTTTCGCTACCGCCTTGCTTGCTGGCTGGAGACCTCCATAAAAACCTGCCCCCTGTATCCGAAATCTTAAATTATTATACCCTGAATCCACCTTTACATCTCCCCAACCATGGGGGTACCGGGTTACATAAACGTTTGGGGGGTCTAATAGTAGGTGATCCCAAGTCTGATACATTGGAGCTATTGGTGCACATGCCATAACTGCTGTGTCCCCTTCACTTACGGTCTCAGTGTGCACATGCTCTCCATGCGCCAACCTTTCCCCTAGGATTAGTGCTGTATATACAATAAAGATGTGATGTGCCATGTTCGCCTAATAATAGAACTGGATTTTATAACTAATTCCCCTTGTGAATTTATATCGGGTCTCCACCCGTGTTTACAGAAATAACACAAATTGGTGACCACAGTACCTCTATTTGGGTTCAACACAGTGGTGCGTGAATGCACCGTTGCTAAAATTGCTGGATCTATGTTTACCAATTCCCTGCCTTTCAAATACTCCACCCTGTTTTGATTATATTGGTCACCTCGCGTTGGCCACCCTGCTTTGAAGCCTCCTGGTTCCCAAAAGCAGAAGTCGGAGTTGGTCGCACTACGGCCTATTCCGTGGCGACTTCGTCGGGGCCTGGCACCCTTTAGCAGTGAGTTGCGTGGATCCAGGACGTTCTTTCGGCTACCTTTACCGCTGTCTTAGTTACCAGAAGGACCTGGAATGGCCCGTTCCACCTTTCTGACTTCCACGTTTTCCGACGATAGTCCCTTATCACTACCCAATCACCCGGTCGGATACTGTGCTGCTCTCCGTCGTTTCCACTCCGATCCCCTCTGGCTGCTGTCACCTGTGCAGAAACATTCCCCAAAACCCTTCCCAGGTTAATACAGTAATTAAGCATATCTTCTTGGCCATATAGAGTCTCAGACCCCAGTGTAGGGGCACTCCACCCCATGAAGGGTGGTCTTCCCCACAAAATCTCGAATGGGGTCATCCCACATGCAGCCCTGGTTCTCATTCTCATATACATCAAGGCAATGGGCAGAGCGTCTGTCCACCCCAACTCAGTCTCAGCCATAATTTTGCACAATTTGTTTTTAAGGGTACCATTTTCCCTCTCCACTGCTCCCCCCGATTGCGGGTGGTAAGCACAGTGCAATGCCAGATCCATTTGTAACTGTTTACCCAATTGGGTCACAGCAGTATTAACAAAATGTCTTCCCTGATCACTAGAAATTTTCATAGGGATGCCCCACCTGGGTAAGATTTCCCTTAGTAACATTTTGGTCACCCCTGCTGCATCTGCCCTACTGGTTGCCATGCCCTCCACCCACTTGGAGTGCATATCCACCAGGACCAGACAATATTTCTTACCTCTGTGTGGAGTTAACTCAATGTAATCCATCATTACATGTTCAAAAGGCTGAGACGGAGTTGGGTGGCTACTTTTTGGGGTGGGCGTTCCCTTCCCTATGTTGTGTCGTGCACACACCATGCATCTTGCACAGTACTTCTCCGCTGCAACCGAAAAACCTTTTGTGAAAAATGACTCATTAATAGCTGATAACATAGCTCCTTTTGAGGCATGGTCTAAACCATGTGTAATAGAACAATACATGTGAAAAAAATGTCTTGGCAAACACGGCTTACCATTACCCATCCATACCCCCTTTGAGTCTTTTAAACAACCAGCGTTTTTCCATTTAGAAAGGTCTGAAATATCTGCCGATTTCTGCATGTCTGCAATAGAAGCAGTTTTTAACTCAGGGGTGTGAAGTAAACAGGAAACCACTGGCTGTGGTTGTATGAGGGAGCAAGCAGCTTTTGCAGCAGCATCCGCTCTCGCATTCCCTCTCGAAATCAGATCAGTACCTTTAGTATGAGCTGAACATTTTATGACTGAGATGCGTTTAGGCAACAATATAGCGGCCAACAAGGCTGCTACCTTTTGGTGATGCAAAATAGGCTTACCGTCTGCCTTCAAAAAATTCCTATGTTTCCACAACGCGCCAAAATCGTGGACGACGCCGAAGGAATAGCGGCTGTCTGTCCAGATGTTCACGCTCTGACCCTCTGCCAACTCGCAAGCCCGTGTTAGTGCATGCAGCTCCGCTGCCTGTGCAGAGTGTGGACCGAGGGGGCCGGACTCGACCACGGCGTGGTCGTTGACCACTGCATAGCCGGAAACGGTGTTATTACGGCCGTCTTTGGTAGCACTACCGTCAACATAGAAATTTAGATCGGCATTTGGTAAAGGGTCTTCAGATAAATCCGGACGCGGTGTACATGTTTCTGCCAATGTGGTGACGCAACAATGAGGCTCTCCGTCCTCCTCCACAGGCAGCAAAGACGCAGGGTTAAGTGTTGTGCAACGACGTACATGTATGTTTGGTAGGTCTAAAAGGGTGGTACTATACCTCAACCAGCGTGCTGCAGATAAGTGTGAAGTTTTCTGTTCCAGCAGTATCATGGAGACATTGTGTGGTACCAAAAGGGTGAGGTCTGCGTAGCCTACGTAGTCCCTACTTGACAGCACAGCTTTCTCTGCTGCCGCTTTAGCCCTAAGGCATGCAGGAAGACCTTGGGCCACTGCATCCAGTTTGCTAGAAAAATAAGCTACCGGCCTCAACTTGTCCCCGTGAAACTGCAACAGAACAGATTTCATAAACCCATGCTTTTCATCCACTGCTTGTGTGAAAGGTCGTGAAGGATGTAGGGGCCTGCTGTAATACCAGTTTTAGATCCTCAAAGGCAGCTACTGCCTCTGGTGTCCACGTTATGTGGTCATGGGCCTTTAACGGTTTCCCATGAATTAAAGAGGCCAATGGCGCTTCCCTGTGTGCGTAATCAGGAATAAAAGTACGACAGTATGACGTCATTCCCAGAAACGACATAATCTGTTTCTTTGTGAGTGGTTTAGCGATGCAGGCGATGGCCTGCACCCGTTTTGGGGAAATGGTTTTGGATGGGCCAGTCAGTACATGGCCCAGAAAGGTTACTTGCGGTACTACCAACTTCACTTTTTGAGGATTCAACTTGTGGCCGTCTTTGGCTAAGTGTATCAAAAGAGTCACGCTTGCTGCTGCGCATGCTTCTCTGCTGGGCGCGCAGAGTAAAAGGTCGTCTACATACTGCAACAGTACCACGCCCTCTGGCAGGGTGAGCGTGGACAAGCTGTTTGCCAGGGCTTCGTTGTAAATAGTAGGTGCCTCACGATAGCCCATGCAAAGGCGTGTGAAAGTAAATCTGCGGCCTGCGAATGTAAATGCAAACCAAAACTGGCTGTCCGGATGTACTGGCACTGAATAAAACGCATTGGAAATGTCCACGGTCGTATAAAATGCGGTGTTCTGTGGTATTTGTGACAGGATTGTATATGGGTTGGGCACGTTCGGAGCCCTGGCTTCTACAGCTGCATTTACTGCTTGTAGATCCTGCACAAATCTCCACTCAGTGGGCTCACCTTTGTCTCTGATTTTCTTTACCGGAAAAATTGGGCTGTTAACCCTGGTTTTCTTACGAAAGACTCTTCAGTATCACAGAGTAAAGTAGGAAAAATACTTCTTACCTCAGCCAAGCATTCTTCATTGCGACAGAGCATAAAAGAACCTACTTCAGTCTCCTCTCCACCGGCCCCCTCCCCGGAGTTCAACCCATTTCAGTCTGCATGAGGTTTTTGCCCATTTAGCTCCGGGCATTGGTCTTTCCTATGTTCCAACGAACCGCAGTGCCAGCACCCGATTTGATCTCTTCGTACTCGTCCTCTGCCTCTACCACGACCCCTTCCCCGTCCTCGGTAGCCGAAGCCTTCATACGGTGCACTGAACGATGATGGTTGTGGGACCCGATCGCGTTGCTGACGATCGTTGAGCGTGCATTGCATGAGGGTAAGATTCAGATCTTGCGCCTTCTTGTTCTTTTTGAGGCGTTCTTGTTTAAGTCTCTCCTCGTGGTGTTCTGCATGTCTCACCACTTCCTCCAATGTGGCCGTACTCCACCCGATAAGTGTGGCTTTGATGGGTTTAGACAATTCCGTGTCCAAATTTCTCATAAAATACATGGCTAAGTGCATGCTGTATGCCGGATTGGGGTCATTATTGGGCAGTTTTGCAGTTATGCCCGAGTGTCTCTCAAAGTCTTTTTCCAGTCTCGCCAGGAAATTACTCACTGTCTCTCCGTCTTGTTGTTTGCAGGCATACAGTTTTCCCGGATCGGGTCTGGTGGTAAAGACTGTGCGAAGGTGGTTGCAAAAAGTCGCCACAGCAGTTTCGTAAGCGCCGGCGTCCGCCCATGTGGTACTTTCCCGTGCCACTTCAGTCATCCACTTCCCATCCAAATTTCGAGCAGCACTGGCTCCATTGTGTATGGTAAAAATGGCTCGCAGTTCTGCAGCAGTCGGACTACATTCTTTGCAAAAGTCCAAATATGCGTCAGCCATCATTTCTCCTCCACTTGTCACTCTGGGCAGATGTTCAGATACTTTCTGAAGTTCTGGTCGGGACCACGGGCGATGTACGAATACGGGTCCGTTTGTACCCATGACCTGCACGTAGGGCCCCGTGAAGATGGGGGAGTTTTCTTTTGCCTTCCCGCTGCGCAGCTTTGATGCATAGGTATCATTCTCCTCCATTTCAACTTCTTCATATTCATCACCCCTTTTCTCAACTCTACCTCTGCCTCTGCCTCTGAGGGCGCCTCTCCCCAGTGAGTTAGGTGTCAGAGGGAGTTTCTGTCCATATTGCTGCACATGGGAGTCTAGCGCAGCCACGGCGTCGTCGTAGAGAACGGCAGGGGGTACTGAGTCGGCTTCCGATTTCGGTGCGGCTGGCAGCACTGGGGCTCCTCCGACTGCTCCAATTTGTTGTTCATCGTATGGGGGTGGTGCCGGCATAGGAGGTGGTTGGTCATCTTCGAGGAGGGTTTGGGTGTGAAGGAGACTGGGAGTGCGACCTGCATTGTTAGGTCCACTCATGTCACGTACATCATAGGAGGAAGAAGAAGAAGAAGAGTCACTAAAAGGCATTATTTTAGAACACTGCTTATTCAATCTTACTTCAGATTCTCTAATGAACATATCCATTGCTGTTAACATTCTACCTTTATTCTTAGAACGATCTTTCTGGAGGATTTTGTCTCTTACTTCTCTATTTTTTGTCACACTAAAACTTATTTCCCCATATTTTTGTATCAGAGGCATGGTTTTTATCCATTCTCTACCATAATTTCTAATTAATTCGGTTTCATCTCTGACCGACAGTCCACTTTCCGTGTCCCATTTGGGACGGGGAGCGCTACTTCCCTTATTTCCCATTATCTACAGGCGGGTACAATTCCTCTCAGTAAGTTTAGGAAAGTGTTTTCCAGTGATTACTATCACACAGACCCCTTTCTAGAGTTACGTATCCTCTACAGGCGGGTACAATTCCTCAGTAAGTTAAGGAAAAACACAACTTTCCAGTGATTACAATATCACCCAGACCCCTTTCTAGATAAAATTTATTTACCGTATTATCGCCACTGGTTCGTCTGGATCCCGTCACCTTTGGATCAGAGCCAACGCCCACGTCCCTTCAGTTGGGGGTTTGGGTCACCTATCCTATCTATGGTGAGTTGATCAGACCGTTGACCTATCCTCGGGTTATTGGGATGCCATCCTCGTCGCCAAATTGTCGTGGAAAAATAATACGAATACCACAAACTGTCAATCAGAGATGATTTATTTCCTTGCAAGGATTTATCGGATACAGAAAGACGATATGTGAAGAAAGTGAGGCAGTCTCACATTCTCCTTACATTATATAGTGACATTGGATAGTACAACCCCCTATGCTTATTCTATCAAAACAACTCCCTATTAGGGGTTGTTGGCACGTCTAGGTGCTTATAATTATCTTACTCGTCAGCTATCTCTAAGCAGGTTGTTACATACATATGTTTTACCAAGCACATCATTACATAAAAACTCCTGCACCTTAACACAGTCCCAAACTCGAGCAGACTTCCTGTGCAAGCTCAAGTTCCTGTTTCACCAGATAAAAATGAAATGTCAGACATAAATCATAAGGCCTTACTTGAAGCATAAAAACAAAGAATAAATGCATAAAGAATAAATTCCCATCACAGTGGCGATGTCCTAGATGGTGAATCAGGCCGGACAGACGAATCCGATGAGTCAGGCGGATCCGATGAGTCGAGCAGATCAGATGAGTCGAGCAGATCAGATGAGTCGAGCCGATCAGATGAGTCGGGCCGATCAGATGAGTCGGGCCGATCAGATGAGTCGGGCCGATCAGATGAGTCGGGCCGATCAGATGAGTCGGGCCGATCAGATGAGTCGGGCCGATCAGATGAGTCGGGCCGATCAGATGAGTCGGGCCGATCAGATGAGACGGGCCGATCAGATGAGACGGGCAGATCAGATGAGACGGGCAGATCAGATGAGACGGGCAGATCAGATGAGACGGGCAGATCAGATGAGACGGACAGATCAGATGAGACGGGCAGATCAGATTCAGGGTCTTGAGGAACCTCGGGAACAAACAAACAGAAGGCAGACCAAACGCACCACAGGGCCATGGCAAATTCAGAAATAAAACAGTCAATGAGGCATACCTCTGTGGCTGTTGGTTCAGGCAGGGCGGCCATCTTGACGGCAGGTGCAGGGTGTATAATAGCTCTCATTAGTGCAGGTGTGGTTGTGATGATGGCTCTCTGAAGTTCAGGTGCAGGGATGATGGTAGCTCTCTCGAAAACAGGTGTGAGTGCAGAGACAGGCAGGATGGCAGCCATTTTGGGAACAGGCAGGGTGGCGGCCATTTTTGGGACAGGCAGGATGGCGGCCATTTTGGGAGCAAGCATGTGGCGGCCATTTTGTGATCAGGCATGACCTTAACAGGTT
Source organism: Paramisgurnus dabryanus (assembly GCF_030506205.2). Classification (NCBI taxonomy): domain Eukaryota; kingdom Metazoa; phylum Chordata; class Actinopteri; order Cypriniformes; family Cobitidae; genus Paramisgurnus; species Paramisgurnus dabryanus. The sequence continues at coordinate 9,359,852 of NC_133339.1, forward strand.
TGGGCAGAACGGGCAGAACATGGCTAGGTGTGTGGTGAATATTCCCTGGTTCATTATCCACCACACCCACAGTGAACGGAGAACCACACAACAGCAATGCAAAGTCAATATAACTCTCCAGGGACCAGGCACACATATTATGAGGCATACACAGACGCAACCATTCATCCAACGCATTGTAAAAAATGGGTTTCAGAGTTTCCTTATCATAATGTACTTGATTTGACAAATCCAAAAAGTCACTTACAAAATCCTCTATGGGCCGGTGGTTCTGACGGAGTGCAAGTAGTGCAAAAACTGGTTTCATGTTGCTGGTGGGAAGTTACTAACCTTCGCTGGATCCGGGTTATGGCTGATTATTCTGTAAGGTTGTGCTTTAATGAAAGCGATGAAAACGTGAATCCATGTGCAAAAGGTGTTTATTGTAAAATCCCAATAAGGGCCAGCAAACAAATCCAAAGGTAAATCCAAATCAAAATCCAAAAACAGGCAAAATATCAGGGCAGGCGGCAATCAGGCATTAAATCCAAAATACAAGCAGAAGTCAAAAACACAGGCAGATCCAGGTAACAGATAAACAGATACAGGCAGATAAACAGACTTGGTATAGGCGATGTAATAATCAGCCAGGAGCAGGTGAACAGGATGTGACTTAAATACAAGAACAAACATGGGTTGTGAAGTGAAACATGGCAGGATGTATATCAAAATAAAAGCCAGAACAGAACAGGATGTCAAAATAAAAGTCCAAAATACAAAATTACACAGAATACAACCAGAACACATAACAAAACCATTACACAATAATTATTTTGTTATTATAATAATATAAATATAGAATGTGGATACATTACTATAAACTTAAATTGAGGATATCCAGTCTAATTTAAGTTTATACTTATTCAGCCTTAAGAAGCGGTTTCTCCAATTTAGTTATAAGTTGAGGTTTCTCCATTCAAGTCTAAGTTGAGGAAGATCCAGTCTAACTTAAACCAAGGCATTCTCCAGTCTAACTTTAACTGAGACAACTTAAGTGTAAGCATACACATTTACTTTCAGTGATACAAATAATGTTTGTATTAAGAATTACTGACAACTCAGAATTATTTCAAGCGTAAGAATTTATTTTGCCAGGTAGGTTATACTTAAATCAACCAATCAACATCATCAAGTAGAATTAAAACAAACACATCATTAAATCAAATAATCAAAATGATCAGCATAATATAAAACACAAGTCACAGAATCAAAGTCATACCTGGCAATATAGACACACAGTAGTGTGGGAAGTTCTGATTGCAGATTCTTCCATTCTGTTTGAATACACACACCCAAAGTGTGGGGAAGATTCTTGCTAAAGAATACTTCCCAGAGTCTCTTGCCAAGCCACCTTATATACACAGAATGAGACAAAGAATAATAACATCTCAAATCAGGATTTGGTTGGTCGGTTCTTGTGACCTGAAGAGGAGCACCAAATGGGACTGTTAACCATCTGTAATACAGATCTTCTCATGAGGTGACACCCATCGCAGTAGTACAGACTGTGTCTTAAGTTTTAAACTTTGATATACTTTCTCTTAACATTATAGAAATTAGACCTTTTTAACCATTGCACCATGACCTTTAAAACAACACTAAACCTGAAGATGAACCCTTTGTAGCATCACAACATATGATATACTCAATGTTACATGTGTTTAGTAAATTTCCAGTAACCAAAACCTTAAGGGAGAAGACAGAGGGGGTGAAATACAGATCATTTCCTGGGTATCCGTGACCCCTGTGGAGAGAGACAACAGGTCTCTCAAAAATAGACATAGAATGTGGTTTTATTGTTTTATGGTCCAGCTCCGAAAAATAAACTCTTGTCCACCAGTCCTACAATATTAAGAACACTGTCATTGCTGCGGTTATACTTGACGCTATCGCTTAACATTTTTCAAAGCGATCCGCTGTAAAATGTTTTGGTCCTGCTCGATTTTCGTTGACTTTGAGTAAAATAATGGAAAGTTTTTCATGAGATCCCCTGGGGTCAATGTGTTAGAATCACATAAACTTCACAGATGCTGTCGGGAGAACAAGCACCCGTCTCCCGAGTGCCTTAAGTTATTGGATGTTGATGACTTACATTACAATCTTTCCCGTCACAGAAAATAACCACAGGTTTATTAATGCCAATAAAGTATTATTTTGCTTTTGTTTGTTTGTTGATCACGAAGTACAAAGTAGATGAGGAAAACTAGGATTCCGTGCACTCAATGCACCGCCATTGTTTGTTTACATTGCGTGAATGGTGCGCTGTAATATCTGGAGTGGATTTATTGCGTTCTGTAGAAAAGGAGGAGTGGCGTATATCGCGTTTTGGGGAAAAAAGGGAGAAAAGATGACAGAATAACACTGCGGATATTGGATTTTGCGTAAAATTAAGAATTTACTTTTAAATACTGACCTGATATAATACTGATTTTGGCAGTAACTCATTTTTTTCAAAAATTGGGCATTTATAGCGTTTTGGAACCAAACTCTTCATATACTACAAAAATATGAATTCATAATCAATATCTAATTTATTAATTCCTAACAATATCATAAATGTCTGTGTATGCTGTATGTTTTTATCAAATAACTGTTCATTCATTGAAGAAAACTGTGTTAATATTTAAAGAAAATTGCCTCCACTCTAATACTGTCATTGTTGTTCTCAGTTAATAGTGAAAGTTCAATGGGAGATCTGAGAATCGTTGTGTTTTCCTCTGAAATCCTCTTTACTCTGTCTATGCTGATGTTAATAGTATTTGCACCATGTGAGTATAGACTGAACTTTAATAAATACATGAGTCTGATGTTGTGATTCCTGTGCGTTACAAGTGTGTGTGTGCGTGTTTGTGTGTGTGCGTGTGTGTGTTTATCTGCTATTTTTTATTGTGGCCTTTTGAAATTGAATTTTAATTTTAATAATATTTATTGTTTCTCAAATTTTATTGATTCCACATTTATAGTTTTTTTTTTATTAAATTCAGGAATGAGCTGTATACAGACTGATTTGGTATTTGGTTTTGTCTGTTGAGATTAATGTCTATTAATAATCCTCTGTTAATCTTTTCCTCCACTTCTCTGAAAACACAGGGATCAAAAAGGATCTGCAGTATTGCCAGGTGGGTGAACTATATCAATTAAATCTACTTTATTTGTGATGTGCAGTTGACCTGAAATATCAAGAGACTTCTCTTCATATTAAAAGTGCACTAAGGATTTTATTATATATGTTGCACTGGACAATATGTTAGTGTTTATGGAGGACCACAAGAGTCATGCAAAATGTAATAAAGAACTTTAATATTTAATACCTACCTGGACAATAAAAATTGCAATTAATAGATTTGTTTAAAAATTCATTAATTAATCTATAAATAAATAAATCATTATGTAACATTTTATTAGGCAATAAAAAGTGAGATTATAAAAATAATGTAGAAATGAAATATTAATCCATTAATAAATAGTTCAAAGTAATATAACAATTTACAAAAACAACATAAACACTCAATAAGTTCATCATTTTAAGTTGCATTTATAAATTCTTAATTAAATAATAGAATTTCAAAATGTATTTCAAAAAGGGATTTAAAAAGAGAAATAAATGACTGGATTCATAAATTGAACTACAAATACAGGTTTAAATTAGGCATTTAAAAGGGCGTTTCCATTTAACATTTCTGTTTTCATTTCCTGATGGTTCTCCTATTCGCTATTCGATTTGCTTTTCATTTTAGCCTCTCTATTTAGCTTTTCCGTGACTCTTTGGGTCCTTGCAAGTGGTCAAATTAAAAATGCAAATTAGCAATGGCCAGGTGGATGTAACAAGCTCGCTGATTGGCTCTGATTGTACGTCATGCGCAGATTTATAGCTAAAACGAAAAGCAAATCGAATAGCGAAAATAATTATTGAGTGTTTTATGCTGTTTTTGTAAATTGTTATATTAATTTGAACTATTTATTAATGGATTAATATTTAATTTCTACATTTATTTTTATAATCTCACTTTTTATTGTTACAAAATGTTACATTATGATTTTTTTTGTAAGTATAAGCATAACTGTGGTATCATTAGATAGAAGACACTTTGAGCTTCATTTTATTTTAAGATAAAAATAAAAAAGTTAGAGAGGCTGAAGTACATTGTCATCATTTTTTTTGTATTTTGTATAACATATTTTTTAATACTAAAAATCTTAATGATAAATATTTGTGTGAAACCTAGAATGCAATGATGCCAAAGCCACAAGTCTAAAGAAGTTATATTTCACGTTTTAAGTCAATAGGCCCAAAAATGAGGTTCTTGCAAGAGTTTTTGTAGGACTAGTGCCTTTTCTAAGTGCCAGTCAGCCCCAAAATAAAAGTATTTTGTTTACATGCATACAGTACACGTTCGTTCATATTATTGTTTAACCTTATATAAGCGTATAAAATGCCGGTTCCACACCAGGAAATAAAACGTCACACAAAGATCGTTGGATTTGTTATCTAATTGGCTACACGTTCTGTCTATCAATATTTTCCATGAATTCATTGGAGAAACAAGCGAATCAGATGACGTCACGAAATGTGATAGCGCTGTTTGGATATTATGTATTATACTCCCGCCTACTTTTACAAACAAGTATGGCCCTGTCCCAAATGGCGCACTTCATGTGGACTTTCGGTCTCGTGGCCTTAAATTACGCGTGCTCGCTTAGTCCACGAGTCCGTAGGGTGTCCCATCTGTCATTTTTACGCTTTGAAGTGTGCTCATCAGCGCCTCCTTTGCCCCCTTGATGCGGTCTTCAGCGAAGCCCGCACTGCAGCAGGCTTCGCGCACTTTACCAACCCAGAAGTCCTTGCGAAAGAGCAATCAGACCAATCAGACGACGGAAGGGAGGAGCTCACACTGACGGGCAACTTCTCTACCTATTTCCGGTGTGACGCTCGAGTCTGTCCCAAAATACGACTCCGTTGCACCCACGTGAACTCGCATTAAGGGTCCCTAAAGTCTGGACTACGTGATGTCATCAAAGTGTGGACTCTGAGGAGGACCACAAGTCCGGAGTGTGCCATTTGGGACAGGACCTTTGACCGCTGGTTTTGAACACGACTCGCGAGTGTAATCTCATATACTAGTGTTACAATGTAAATAGTCCTCAGATTGTATATTATAATCTATTACAAGACGTGCATGTGAAATCCGATGTAAACAATGGACAATATATCTATATTTCACGGATTATACACATTTGTGGACACAAATGGTCATTGGATGTACTTTATTGGAGAGTTTTTATGGGTTATTCACACATCTGAAACAGACTGGATTCGATTCGCGATCGTTTTACCAACACAAAGGTAAGGAGTCCCGTTTATATTTTGCATGTTGTCATCTGGACTTCTGTAACAAAACACTACATTTATGATGCTAGAGCATCTGTATCTCTTCTGTAAAGATGCACGTAAAAGGATCACTCGCAGATGTGTTTTAAGTGCTACTTACGAGTCGCTATCCGTTTGTCAAGTGCTGAAATGTCATCAATAAAACGACTCATAGTTTTAGCAGAAGCTTGTTTAGGCTAATGATCTTCTGCCGATGTGCACCAATATTTTTAATAATATTATTAATTATTGTTAAATAACTTATTAAACGTTTTAATAATTTGTGCATCATGAAATATTCTTTTCAAAATTTAGTTAGGACTCCAAATGGTCAAATGAGAAATGCAAATTAGCAATGGCCAGGTGGATGTAACAAGCTCGCTGATTGGCTCTGGTTGTACGTCATGCGCAGATTTATATATCTCGGATGAGGACCCAAAGAGTCACAGAAAAGCTAAATAGAGAGGCTAAAACGAAAAGCAAATCGAATAGCGAAAAGATTAAGGAGAACCATCAGGAAATGAAAACAGAAATGTTAAACGGAAATGGTCCGTGTATCTTTTGGTCATTTGATATCTAATCTGAAATCAAATAACGAGAAACGAAAAATGGCTCGTGTTTCGTTTTTCCGTTTCATTTAACAAACGAAAAACTAGATTACGGCTCAATTTTTCATTTTTTATTTGTGGTATAAAAATCAGTTCATGGTTTCTATATTTCATTTACAGCAGTGGTCGGCGCTAAAACGCCCCTTTCATCTGATTGGCCAAACCACAGCCTGGATTTTTTTTCTGTCAGGCAGAATAAGAGTCCGCAGGGTGCTGTCAAGTTCTTAAATTTTCTGACGTGAAGCAGCATTTAATGTTTACCCCTCATGATAACTGATGCAGAAATATTTCTGAACACATAATTAGTGCTGCAAAGCTTCGCCTCTGCGACATTTGAGAGATCAGAAGCCATATACTGACACATAGTTTGATGTATCATTTATTATATCTGTATAGCATAATTTTTGTTATACATGTTCCAGTGATAAGTGTAAGTATAATGATACTGTAACATTATTACAATGACGTCCATCTCCCACGTGTATTTTAGATAGCTTTAAAGTATCTGAATATGTTCTGAAATTTTTGAGTAAAAAGACGGTAGCGGTCGTAACTCCGGTCTTTGGACGGGAGCGGACGGTCTGACTGACAATAGCCTATACTCCTGTCATATTAAACAGCGTTTCCGCACTGACCTGTATAGCCAGCTCCAAGGAGCTGTGCGGTACTGAATCCGTTGTCAGTCAACAACCTTCTTTTGCACGAAATGTTTGACAAAAATACTTAATTTCTCAGTAGGGCCATTTGGTTTTCGTTTATGTTGGTTAGAATTTTAAATTATAGACAATGTCCTATTTAATTTATGTTTCTCTGTAACATTTTGAGTTGACCCTAAATGTTTTTTTTTAATTCTGCACTGTAAATCTGGCAAGATGTCTTTGCATCCCAGTGTTGCCACGAGTGCACCTTAAAAGAGAACACATCCATCGTGGTCGGTTTTTGGAGGAGAGACGCTAAATAAACTGTCTTTCGAACATGATTTTGTTAAATAGGCTATAGATGTCGGTTAAATAGTTTAAAGTTAATTTCACTTAGCACTAAAGTTACAGTTTCTTTTCATATTTAGCTAATAATGTGAGACTGGGTAGCATAATGAGTGAAATAAGTCATATTTATTTTCTTTATTTTTCCCAATTCTGTTGACAGTACAATGTTAAAATAATTTTCATATTGACACGTCGACAAGCGCAGAGCTCTATTCATACCTTAAGTGTGGGTGTCATAACCGAATAAAATAATAATTTTCAAAAGTTGGACTGTAAGCAAATGCGACTTAGAACATGATTTATTTGTCATCTTTACACCCTTATTAAAATGGATGTAATCTGTTACCACACTTTCACGATTTCAAATGGAAACTGTTTAAAAAACATATAATTGAGAATACATTGAGAATATTACATAAATTGTTTAATGTTTTATTTAGATTTTCAGCTGATTTTGTTCTGGGCCATTTACCTGATAATTTTATCGCTCTAACATAACCACTGTTGAACAAATATATAAATAATAACACATTTTAAATAACAAATATCACATATAAGGAAAAATAGGCATAACATAAAAAGAAACATAATCTGGTGATTTATTTCAATTTCACAAAAATGCATGCACATAACTGAGCTTAATTTGACCTCACAAAGATGTTTATGATGCTCATACAAAAATACTGCAGGAATTGCAAAACACAAACTTTTCTACACATGACTATACCAGAGCCCTTTGTGATTTCTAGAAGATTAATTGAACCTTGCTAATAGTACAGAGCAAAAATTGTCACATGAATGTTATAAACGTTCAGAACTATTATTTTCGTTTAAACTAACAGGCATACAGTCTGACTTTTGAATTTATTTCTATCTTTTATTATTATTTTAATTCGGGTGTGACACACGCACACCGAGGTTGTGTATTAAATACGATTTCCGAGATATTGCAATATTTCATTTCATTTTACGTAAACTACACTGCTCCTGGATACAATAAATGATACACCAAACCAGAGTCGTATAATAATAGAGTTACGAAACGCTTTGATCTCGCCGCCGCGCGGTCACGTGATTCATGTAACGTTCTACAGTTCCAACCCAAGCAGGGCTGTCAATCTGTTTGCATAGGTTTTCAGCTATTTTTGGTAAATATTAGCTTGTAATGTAAATTGATCACTATACTTACTATGTTTATAACGTTTTTTTACTAGGGAGTGATGGAAATACAGTAAATCAGTTAATAAAGATAAACAGTTAATGGTGACCCAAAGATAACTGTGGTTATCTATACCAACTACAGCAACACAGTTTATCTTTTATTTTTGTAGCAAAAATATGGCTATATAAATGGCTATCAATCTGCTAAAAACATAATTCCTACACTTTTACTATATTAAAATCACAAAAAAGATCGCCAACGCGGTTATTTGTAATAGTGAAGCATAACAGAAACACACTAAATTCATATTTAATTGTATTTATAGTAGACATTAAATGTTAATATAATTATACATGATTTTCGAGGATACATCACTCGTATTACTTACCAAACACAATGAAACACATAGCAGCATTGTGAAGCAGTGTGACTTTCTTATAAGGCATTTAGCTTGTCGCTGTTGCCCCCTAGTGTTACTCGTAATATATAAAAAAGATAAGTATAAAGTAGATGGCCACCAGTAATAAAATATTAAACCATTAAATCTATATTATTCACACATTATACACAACTCATTAAAATATACAATTTTTACTAGTTATTATTAATGATAATCATTACCTACAGCAGAGTTCATAAAATATCATTGTTGACTATATTCATAAAATGTCTGAAAATGTAAAGAGAAACGGTAATTTCATCGATTTACCAGCAGGTGCCATTGAAGTGAATGGGCTTCAGTGCTGCGTTTGTAACTATGCGTCACTCCATGACACGCTGTTACTTCCGCATTCCATTCTTACAACGGATGTCTATGTGAGTGTCGTAACTCTCTTTTTATACGACTCTGCACCAAACTATGTGTCAGCATACTGTTGGCTTGCGATCTTTTAAATTTTGTACATTAGAGGCGTAGCTTTGCAGCAGCACTAATTATGTGTTCAGAAATATTTTTGCATCAGTTATCATGCGGGGTAAACAATAAATGCTGCTTCACGTCAGAAATTTTAACAGCACCCTGCGGACTCTTATTCTGACTGACAGAAAAAATCCAGGCTGTGGTTGGGCCAATCAGATGAAAGGGGCGTTTTAGCGCCGACCACTGCTGTAAATGAAATATAGAAACCATGAACTGATTTTTATACCACAAATAAAAAATGAAAAATTGAGCCGTAATCTAGTTATTCGTTTGTTAAATGAAACGGAAAAACGAAACACGAGCCATTTTTTGTTTCTCGTTATTTGATTTCAGATTAGATATCAAATGACCAAAAGATACACGGATGGAAAATGCCCTTTTAAATGCATAATTTAAACTTGTATTTTTAGTTCAATTTATGGTCCGTGTACCTTCGGATAATTCGTTTATTCGTTTCTGTCTTCAAAACGGAAAAACAAATAAACAGTTCATTTATTACATATTCCACTCTACTCGTGAACATAAAACACCAGTTTTGGGTTTGTTTTTGTCAGATTGTGATCTAATGCATCAAATAAATTTACAATAAAATCAAAACGAAAAATCAAGCATTTTATGATCAAAGTTCGTTTTTGTCCACCGCAAGTTCTCTTGTACTGAGCGCTTGTGAACAGGAGCATTATAAATATTAACATTAAATAGCAACTTAAGGGGAACACTATGTCGCAGTACATCACTTTAGGAAGCGACGGACACATAAAGCTGCCTGCTGTGTTGGAGCGTACACGCGTGTCCCAGCGAGCAACATTATACTATAATAAAAATATACTATATAATAGGCATATATTATAATATCAATTTAATACCTTAGCAGACATATGCCAATGAAATCATTTTAATAAGGTTGTGCATATGACAGAGCAATCATGCTCTCCTGTAAGTCTTATTCGCTTATACAGTCCAACTTTTAAACTTTTTTCTGCTATTATTATTTATTCGGATATGGCATGCACCGTGATAAAAAAATGTGTAGGCTATTGCCTAAAAAATAAATGCTGCACAAACCTCTTCCACATGAGAAAAGATGTGACTGCGTTGCGATTTCACTGTTTGCAGCATACCGTGTCAAATGCCTATAAGGATTCTTGTGGTGTGGGATTAAATTTAAGAGTATAGCGTCAGGGGTCGGAACTCTGGGGCACGTTCAATCTCACACCGGTGCGCAACGTTTTGCTACGGTTTCCGGGTTGAACGACATGTTTCCTTGAAACGGTGTGCAACGGAATCCAACAGGTTTTAGAAGCGTTTTCTCTTGTTTGGTGGGTGTGTCAGAAATGTCAGCCCAATCAGCGGCAAGATGTATAAAACCACGCGATAGTAAAGAGACAGCTCCCTCAATGGGTTCAAGTTGGAATGTTGTCTTTCATTCTGGACGGCAAGGTCAGTGACTGTAACATCGAGGGTATTTTACAGTATTAAACATACATTTATAACGATTTCATCAGGCTTCAGAAACATTTAAAAAAGAAAACAAAGCATGGCCTCTCAGCTACCGTAGTTGCAACTCTTGCGTCATCAAAACAGGGTGTTCAATGCATCACCGTTTCTGTTTAATAAACGTTGTGCAACGTTCTGTCGGGGCTGAACGCAGCCCTGGTCTTCCCTGACGGGGACGGGCGGTCTGGCCTGTGTTTCCCGATAAAATTGAACTTAGCACTTAAGAGCGCTTTCTACGAGCTTTAATGAACGTTAGTTATTCTTTCACGTGCATTTCCCAAAAATGCACTTAAACTAGATCGCACAATGGCTGGCTATCCGATTGTCAAGAGCTGAAATGTCGCCTATAGAATGACTCTTAATTGTAGCACAAGCTTGTTAAAAGTTTAGCCTAATGATCTTCACACAATGTGCATGTAATAATATTGTTAATAATATTGTTTAATATTGTTCAATGACTAATTGCACGTCTTGATAATTTATGCCATGTGAAATCATCTTTTCTATATTTAGTTAGGACTCATTCCATTGTGAATTGCCTTTTTAAGTTTATAATATACTTATTTGGCTATCATTGATATATTAATATCTTATGCCTTTCTATGTAATGTTTATTTTACATTTATTTTACCAGCACGGATGTACACTGTTATGCATACTGTACACATTATATTAAGCACAACCTTTGGTCATTATTAACTTCACAATCAAATAATGAATTATAAGAGCTTAATAATACAATGTCTCTGCAAATCTGTATTGCCTTCTACATTTAAAAGAATAGATGAAAGGCGAAACATCATCACGGTAGAGCTGTGCTACTTAAGTTACGATGCTTTTTGGAAATGCAGCCCTGACTGACAATAGCGCACTCCCGACATCTTTTGACAGCGTTTAGCGTTGGCGAATCCGCACTTCATTCTGATCACATGTACACCTGCACGAATGTTTGAAATAGTTTGGCAGAAAATAGGTTTTTATGGTTTTTAGTGATATGTTTATATGTTGCTTAGTGATATGCTTTGCCCTATTTAATGTCTGTTTCTCTGTTACATTTTGAGTTGACCGTGGATGTTTTTTTATAAATATGCCCTGTAAACCTGGCAATTTGTCTTTGCATCTCGATGATGCCACGAGTGCACCTTAAAAGAGAGTCTTAGGAACATTCTTTATAGGCTAAATGTCAGTTAAGCTATAGTTCAGTTAAAAGTTATTTTTTGCTAGATACAAACCAGTGGTGTAGTCTAGATTTTTGTAGTGAGTATACTCTGATTTTCCCTCTCACCCTTATGCTAACTCGTCCCAGCGCAACGCACCACCAAACTCACAGATGCATACAGTATGGATCTTCATGTAACAGAGCATTCTGAAAGTTTACTCATAAACACATAAACTGAATGTGTTATCAACATGTCAGTTTATTATAAGAAAAAAAAAGAGTTTAACAGCCAATGGGTTTACAGCTGGGGAAACTGGACTGATTTTTAGACGGGTTTAGTGTTAATCAACATCTAACTCGGGGCCAAAACTTACTCAACTGTTAATTAAAATTAAATAAACTGTTTACAATCTTCAATCCGTGGCTAACACATGCATAACTATTGATAACCTTACCATGTGTAATTTAATGGTGTAAATGTTTTAATTAATACACATTTAAGATGACCATGAATTAACTCTAATACAGCAAATTCTAATAATTAAATTTGCATAGTCATTGATATAAAAAGCTTATTTTTTGCATATAATACAAGCATTGTCTAAAAATGAAAATAGGCTTTTACTTAATTATTATTACAAGACCATCATGTAGCCTAGACACCAAAACCAAGTGAAGAAAATTATCTCTTTAATTTGCAAGTCTGAACTGAACATCAACGCAGACATTAATTTCCTCACAGAAGTTTAAGATCATATATCATAGAAGTTTAAGATCATATCTTGAACGTAGATATATAAATGAACACAGAGAAGGGAAGTTTAACACTGTGAAGCACAAGCAAACATGCTGAAAGAGGCTTAAAACCATCAGGACATAATCGGGCTTATTTTATTGCACTTGAAACCTTACCTCGAGATAAAGTATTAAACTGGACTGATGATTTAAATGTTGTTTACTCACATGTGCGTTGTTAACTCTCCGGATAACTCTCGTTCACTTCTCCACGGACTGTTTGTTTACAGTGTCACGTGAGCAACTACACTGCAGGTTCGACTTCATTTGGCGCTAAGCAGACCTCTTGGTGATGTCAAAGTACCGCGAGAGCGATTCAAAGCAGATTTCTCCATGTGATAACTGGCATCGCTCTCGCGGTACTTTATTGTCACTCGCCTGTGGGTTCTTGTGGCGCCACAGCAGTCTGCTCCCCAGTCACTCTAGCGCCGCTATAGTAGTAATTTGATTTCATACGCCGATCGGATCGCGCAGTTCGGCAGGAAGTCATAAAATATATAGCTTATGTATATCCATTAAACCCGCTAAAGTAGCAAGTGTAGCATGCTACTGGTTAGTGCTTCACATCTAAATTATGACTAAAAGTTTGAAATGTCACAAAACCATGCTGTTACGCATCCTGACGCTATTTTTAGTGGGTATACGGAAATCCTAGACAATTTCTAGTGGGTATACGGCGTAGTCCTGCGTATCACGTAGACTACACCACTGATACAAACCTACGTTTTCCCTTCATTCATATTTTGCTAATAATTAGTGACAAACGTCGTAGGGAAAAAAAGTTGGGAAAAAAACATTCTAAGCGGTGAAACACAGAGTGAATTTAAGTGGGTGCACGGTGCGGGACGAAAAAAAATGCCGCGCAGACCTCTTAAACCAGGTGTGTATGTGTGTGTCTCGAATAAATAATAATAAAAAAAGAAATAAAATTCAAAACTCGGACTGTAAGCGAATGAGATCTTACATGGGAGCACAGTGCAATTCACGCCCTTATTATGGCTGTAATCTGTTACAGTACTTGTTCTGTTTAAAATTATTTATTAGATATTAATATAATGATAGCAATAATAAGTAATAATATAAACTTTAAAAGCCAATGCACAATGGTATGAGTCCAAACTGAATATGGAAAAGAGGATTTCACATAACATAAAATATTAAAACGTGCAATTAGTAATTGAACAATATTAAACAATATTATTAACAATATTATTACATGCACATTGTGTGAAGATCATTAGGCTAAACTTTTAACAAGCTTGTGCTACAATTAAGAGTCATTCTATAGGCGACATTTCAGCTCTTAACAAACGGATAGCCAGCCATTGTGCGATTTAGTTTAAGTGCATTTTTTGGGAAATGCACGTGAAAGAATAACTAACGTTCATTAAAGCTCGTAGAAAGCGCTCTTAAGTGCTAAGTTCAATTTTATCGGGAAACACAGGCCAGACCGCCCGTCCCCGTCAGGGGAGACCAGAGTTCCGACCCCTGCCGTATTTATACTCTTAAATTTAATCCCACACCACAAGAATCCTTATAGGCATTTGACACGGTATGCTGCAAACAGTGAAATCGCAACGCAGCCACGTCTTTTCTCATGTGGAAGAGGTTTGTGCACCATTTATTGTTTAGGCAATAGCCTACACATTTTTTTTATCACGGTGCATGCCATATCCGAATAAATAATAATAGCAGAAAAAGTTTAAAAGTGGCACTGTATAAGCGAATAAGACTTACAGGAGAGCATGATTGCTCTGTCATATGCACAACCTTATTAAAATGATTTCATTGGCATATGTCTGCTAAGGTATTAAATTGATATTATAATATATGCCTATTATATAGTATATTTTTATTATAGTATAATAATGTTGTTCGCTGGGACACGCGTGTACGCTCCAGCACAGCAGGCAGCTTTATGTGTCCGTCGCTTCCTAAAGTGATGTACTGCGACATAGTGTTCCCCTTAAGTTGCTATTTAATGTTAATATTTATAATGCTCCTGTTCACAAGCGCTCAGTACAAGAGAACTTCCGGTGGACAAAAACTAACTTTGATCATAAAATGCTTGATTTTTCGTTTTGGTTTTATTGTAAATTTATTTGATGCATTAGATCACAATCTGACAAAAACAAACCCAAAACTGGTGTTTTATGTTCACGAGTAGAGTGGAATATGTAATAAATGAACTGTTTATTTGTTTTTCCGTTTTGAAGAAAGAAACGAATAAACGAATTATCGACCAATTTATGAATCCAGTTATTTATTTCTTTTTTAAATCGCTTTTTGAAATACATTTTGAAATTCCATTATTTAATTAAGAATTTGTAAATGCAATTTAAAATGATGAACTTATTGAGTGTTTTATGTTGTTTTTGTAAATTGTTATATTAATTTGAACTATTTATTAATGGATTAATATTTCATTTCTACATTATTTTTTGTAATCTCACTTTTTATTGGCTAATAAAATGTTACATAATGATTTTTTTTGTAACTTTGTTTATTTATTTATAGATTAATTCATGGATTTTTAAACAAATGTATTAATTGCTATTTTTATTGTCCAGGTAGTTATTAAATATTGAAGTTCTTTATTACATTTTGCATGACTCTTGTGGTCCTCCATACAAGTAGCCTATTGCCTTCTGAATTTAGTGGAATAGATGAAAGGCAGTGTGTGAACATTATAAAAGCCTAAAAAATTGTGTGGTTTCTTTAATCAGATGCCATTTGCTAGTACCAACTTTTACCAAAATTGTACCAAATATGTTTCCTTCTTTATTTAATTTTTGTTTCGTCATGTAAATTTGATTTCTGATTTGAATTTATATTAAAGTAATTTAAACAAATAAACAAGGAAGAACCCAATAAATAAATATACATTTATAACATTACATTATCGTAATTTCAGCATTGCAGGAGTGCAATTTGCTGGTTGTCCTCCAGGTGACCTTGTAACTTTGTTGTCTTACGATGCACTTATAAATTAAAGATTACTCCAAAGCACTCGTAGATCTACGATGATTTTCAAGTGCTACTTAAGTTACGAAGCTTTTGGGAAACTGCCCGTAAATCTAAGATGATTCGTACAATAATTTTTACGATCTACGTAGCCTTACGATGATTTTGGGAAACCCGGCCCAGTTTAGTTGGTCATATGATCCTAAAGTGTCATTCACCATGAAGCTGAGCCAGTCTTACTACAGGTATATGTAAAAGAAATCATGTTTTATTAGGGCCATCGATATGACTAAAGTGAGTAAATGATTAAAACATAACTGTCAAAATACACTTTCATTTATTGAAGTTTAAAACAAGAGAAGTAAAAATATGGATTAGTGCACCTTTAAATAACTGAATCATCCAATGAAGTTATATGAACAATATTATAATATATTTGTTTAAAATTCATGGTTTGCATTAACTCAGATTGGAGCAATATGTAAACAAAAGCAAGACGACAGATCAGACCAACATTCTGCAGTGAGTATACTGAGATTTATAAATTACCAGCATTCAACATAAACCTATTATAACTACTCTCTAAAACATAAACATGTAAGATGTTATGTAGATCAGTGTTTTTGAGTCATGTTCTTGTAACACAGCATTCCACATTTTGGATGTCTCCCTTATTTGACACAAGCAGTTCAGTAATACAGTCTTCAGGTATTAAAAATCTTTACCTGTTAGCATTAATCTTCATCTGAATAACAGCTGTTTGGCTGTAACCTGCCTTAATTGGTGCTCAATTGTAGATGTATAAATGCCACGTGACTATTTACTATAAATTGTAGGAAAATGACATTGTCTAATGGCACAACAAGAACACATCTGTCCTCAATCCCATTACTTCATGATTTGATGTTAAAAATAGCAGATAGAAAAATATAACTTCATAGAGCCATTCATTCAAAGTAACTGGAATTAATTTTAATGTCAAAGTTAGTTTTACCAGTGTTTCCCACAGAATATTGTTGTGTTTATGAGCGCTTTTAATTTTAGATGCAAGTGATAGTTTTATTCAGAGCCGATCCTGGCCTTCTGGGGGCCACATGTAGTCTACATTGTGAGACACTCATCATAATACTTCCTTTGAAAACCCTAATCTATTACATTAGTACTTAGAAAAGAAGGTATACTGCCAAACATATTATTTTTAAGAGATGTAGAACATCGAGGGAAACAAATTTAAAATTATGAATAAAATAAAACCAAAATAGCAGTCAGATAAACTGTAACAAACAAATACCATTCGCACAATTTCATTGCAATTTAAAAGTGAAGTGCATGATTTTTACAAAACAATTTGGAAAAGGGAGGCTACACACTTGTAGCCAATCAGCAGTAAGGGGCATGTCTACTAACTGACATCGTTGCCTGGGTTGCGAATGTGTGGGGCGGGTTTATCAAAAGAAGCTCCAGATTCTATTGGTGTAGGGGCGTGTTTGTTTAGGTGATTTCAAATGTCAACATTGGCTTTCAGAGATCATGCATCCTGCCTTTAATTGCTGTTTTACACACAAGTCAGACCAGATTGGCTCTCAAGAGCACACCCCATACTGTATTTAAACATACAGTATATTAAACACAAACATATACAAACAGAGTGCAATATGCAATACATTACCACAGTGATTTATAACAGTCAATTAGCCTCAACCTAAATTAGAAAATAGTCTTTTGTTTAAAGTGCCAGTCAGATGCAATTTCTAAGCTTCCTAATATTGTTAAGGAGTCCCCAACAACAGGTTTAAATGCATGCAAGGCCAAAAACAGTGTAATTTTCTCAAAATATAAATTTAATATTACCCCATTTCTCAGAGATTCCCAAACGATTTGTGTGAAGCCGTTCAACGACTCAGTCTGCCTAAACCCCACCTTTCGGTGGCCTACTCTGCTCTGACTGGTCAACTGACGCAGTCTCCACACAGTCCAACAATAGTGCAACATGTTTTGACCTAGTGCTAACATGATTTACTGAGAAGACACTACCGACATCAGTACACATCATTCATCATTACTCCAAGCAATAACAACGATGGCAGACACTTAAATTTTTACATTCATGTAAGCTAACCGGGCCATATCAAAACCGTAAACAGTAGTTTAACTGCAACATGCATTGCTAGCGCGGTTTAATGATAAGACCTTTACAGCTGAAAACACAGTGTATTCTCAACATGATGTTTACATTCTAACTAGCTGAAGTCTCTGTGGGCAGGTTAGAGTTTTAGTTTCTCCCGGGCAGTACTGTAGGCGGAGATTATTATGCAAAGTGTTTGTATCTACGTAGATAGAGACAGGCAGGAAATTCATTACATATGACAACTCGTTTCAGTGATTCAAAGTTGACTGCCTACTTAGAAGCCAATAACTTTATTAATCTGCACTTTTTGGTTTAACTACTTCGCACATTGTTTACATTGATGGAAAGCTACATGATACATTGCAATTCAGGTCATTTTCGATTTTGGATCTGTCTGGAACTTTAATCTGCAAGTGATTATAAATGCTAATAGGCAAAGTTTTTGTTGGCTAAATCCTCAAACAAATCCTTAAATATCGAGTCTTAAAGCCAACTGGCTTTCAAAGGAACGTATGGCGAGGCTGTTCAGCCTTTCCTAAACCAGGCTGATCTCGGACAACTCTATCATTTTAAGCTTACTACAGTAAGACAGACTCTGCCACCAGCAACAGTGAGGAGTGCAAAAGATCCTCAGGGCACACTTTTACAAAAATAGTCTGTTGCATTTTTTATTGCATTTAAGAGAACAAGACAAGAACAATGAGAGGAGAAAATGGCTGAAAATATTGCAATGATATGCTTTATTTCCTTCTCAAACTGTGTGAGGTAGAGGTCTTCACGGGTCCACTTAGATCCGAAAACCCGAGGTCTGACCCAAGACCCAATTGGGTTCAGTTCTAAAAGTTTCATGTTTGCCTCGGACACGAGTTGGATATAATAATAGAGGCATTGGATGTCGGGTAATTTAAAATGAACGTGTTTTTACCGAATGAACCCAAAGACCTGAACTCTCTCGTGTGTGCGTCAATGTCCTTTTCAAACCTTTCCGCTGTTTGTCAAGAACGCTTGCAACATTGTGATGATGGTGGTAGGTTAATTTTCATTGAGACAGACATGTCAGTCAATGTTAAATATACATTTTACCGGTTACCTTGGTGTCATCATCAGATAACAAAATAAAACAAATGGAGCAGCTCGACAAATTGGTTGCGAGACCAGCGAGGTTTCTTTCTGTCTGACTGCTGCGTGCGGAGCTGCAGACTGCACACACGTCGCTGGCGTTTACATTCGGGTCCAGTCGGAAAAAAAATGCCATTGGTTCGGGTCGGACTCGGGTCTAATTTTTCTCTGGTTTGTCTTGGGTCGGGTCTTTGTTTAAAGAATAAAGTGATTTGGGTTATTTCGGGTTGGGTACAGGTGACCCCTGGTGTGAGGTCCAGTATACTACCCTATGGGGCTGTTTACACTTGGTATTAAGATGTGTTTTCATCGATCGGATCACAAGTGGACGAGAGAGACACATTACGTTTACACCTGGTATTTAAATCTGTCTCTTTTGTCCACTTTCGACCGCTTCTGTGCTGAATACTGTGAGGGGGTGGTCTGTGAGACGGTGGGCGAGTCTCTCTGCTGTCATTCAAACCCGAGCGGGAGTAATTATGAGTTTATATGGACGCAAACTAATAATATGTCGGAGTGCACTGCTTGTTTAGCAAGTAAACATGCTGCACAGTGTTTTGTACATGAGTATGTAAGAGCTTTCTTTGAATCTTCAGCGCAATTGATGAAATAGGATCGCGCAACTTTCACGCTTTCAAAACGAAACTACGGAGATCAGCCGCTTAGTTTTATCAATGAAAGGCTAAAAATAGCGCTGTTCACCGAATGTTCACCCCAGAAGTCAAAAAAGACGTAAAACTTGTGTTTAATACCTCAGATTAGATAAATGGGCGGAGAGAAGGCGGTCGCGTGTGGCTGTTCGAACGCATTCAACCACATATGCGTTCCGCAACTCCAAAGCGATCCGATCGAAAGTGGTTTCGACCACCTCTGGATGTGGTTGAAAGTGGTCGAAAGTGGACGAGCTCAAAACGTTTTGAACACCGTTTACACCTGGCATTAACGTCGTCCACTTGTGATCCGATCGACGAAAACACATGTTAATGCCAAGTGTAAACAGCCTCTATGAGTAGGGCCTGATAGAATCTGTGGATTTCTTTGCTATTTCTGATGGAAATTTCTAGCAAAGCCTGAAGAATACTGCAGAGACATTTTACTGGCGGGAGCTGAAAATATTTTCAAATTAAATTAAAATATTTACTTTTATTTAAGGTTTACATTACAAATCCAGTTGGTTTATGAATACACCAAGCTACGGATAATGTACATGTCAAGAACTAATTATATTTATATAAAAATACATACTGTTTACAGCATTATGTCACGGAGTGACTTTTGAATGGCGGAACCTAAAGTGGTGGAAATTAAGGAGGGGCGAGACTCACGACATCTGTGGTCTGCTCCGACCTGTGACAATTACACATTAAAGCAAAATGGAAAGACTTGTGCTAATAAATTCTCATGACTAATGTATTGTGTTGGAAGAATGATGAAATGATTTCGATGCACAATTCAAATAAAACTTTAAATTAAACCTAACAAGAGAGTCAGTCTTGTAAATAAATTTGAAATGATTAAGTGCTGACTGTTGCAAGACAAGTGACTTTTACTTACTGTAACTCATCCACAGTAAGTTTTATTTCGAACATTTCAAATGGTTTGGGATTTCTCTTATTAAAAACAGCAAATAGCATTTTTACTACTCAGAAGCGCAAGTGTTTTCGCACAGTATGTGTGCTTGTCAATGATGGATATAGTAATCTGTATTACTACTAATCTACTAATGCAACTGTTCCTTAAGGAGATTACAGTACACAGGAAGTGGACTTTCATGAGGGCTAAAAAACAACATGCCAATGAAAAAAAATGGAGACAGTAATATACACAGTAATATACAAGTACACAGAATCAAATAAAGTTAAGTACGGTAATGTGAAATATAAGTATATAGTGAAGCATCAGTGGACTATGATAAGTACAGCACTAAATAATTTAGGTAATTTGCCTTCATAATGGTATAGAGGCACAGGGTAAAAATAGGACCATTCAAACCAAACCATTATCCCTGTTTATGATGTCTCTGTTGATGAGCTGAAGGTGTGTTGGGTAAAGGGGGACATCAAAAATGTGCAATGCTGGGGACTCCAGGACCATAACTAAGATACAGTGTGGATATATTGTGAATATATTGAATATATTGTGATATATATTTTGAATGTATGAAAACATTTCTTGTTCCAAACTCAGACTGCAGCAGCTCAAGCTAGTGGATCAAACCAGAACACAGCAGAATCTAATGAAATGAAATCTCTACTGAAGACTGAAGGTCAAGATGCTGGAGGAGCTGGAAGTACAGCAGAAACTGAGCTTGATTCAGTGAAATCACAAACATGAGAGAAGATCATTAAGATTCACCATGAAGGTGCTTGTCAGTGGGCTAAATGGATGTACCGAATGACTTTTGGATTAATCCTTTTTTTTTGTATGAGATGTGGATTTGGATGCCAATTAATTACCAAACGACGTTGGTGTTTGTCAAAAAACAGTAGGTAATTCGGCCAGGAATTTTTACATGGGTGGTAAGAGAAAAACAAGGACATTCTGGATCGGATGGCAATAAGACTGACTACTCCCTATAAATGTTGAAAATACCTTTCGTCCCCACGAGAAACATTGACCACCCTATAAGAGGAAGTAATTACCATATTTCTTCTGAAAGAAGATGGATATGTATCGTGCATTGCTTAAGGTTGAGTAAATCATGGGGTATTTTTCATATATCTGGCTGGAGTATCGCTTTAAGATTCATTTTTTTCTTTTTGCGAATCGAAAATGTGTAAATCCGTTCTTGTGTTGCTGTAATTGCTTCTATTGTTTACCTCTTTTGTAAGGTGCTTTGGACAAAAGCGTCTGCTAAATGACTAAATGTAAATGTAATAAAGATTAATAAATGCTGTTGAATCATTGTTCATTGTTAGTGTTCATATTAGCTCTGTTATGGGAATGAAGGACTCAAATGCAGGGATAGCAAAAATGTCACAGTTTAATAAAGCTGACCACAGGCAAAAATAATGGCACCAACAAAAACACAGATGAACAGAAAAATATCCAGATGGCTGGTAAATGACAACTCAATAGTCCTCTGTGGCAGAGCAGAACAAAAAGGGCAGCGGGATTCACAAGGCATCCGGAGAGAGCGAGAGGAGGCCGATGCCAGCCAGCAGCACCACACAGGTATAGTACAAGTCTCTCTCGAGCCACAGTTCTGTGTACGACAAATAAACGCAGGGGGTAATTCCAACAGCAACAATGTAATCCTCACACACGAGACAGGACAGGGGATAGCGGATATAAATCCAGTACAGAGATGAACACGTCTGCATTGCATAACAATCTGACAAAAGACAAAGACAGGGCACGATAGATAAAGCCTAGATTAATGAGAGAAGATGAGGAACAGGTGGAGAGAGAGAGTGGAAAGAAACTGGGACATGACAAGCTCATCATGCATTAATTAATGTTAATAAATAAAACCTTATTGTAAAGTGTTACCTAATGTATGTATCTCACATATGAATTGTGTTGTGTATCTGTTTTTGTTAATTTGTTGTAAAGCTTTTGTTTGATTGACAGTGAGTTAAACAGATCTCATTTCACATAAAACATGTTGATTAGCCTATTTTTTTTATCTG
Source organism: Paramisgurnus dabryanus (assembly GCF_030506205.2). Lineage (NCBI taxonomy): Eukaryota > Metazoa > Chordata > Actinopteri > Cypriniformes > Cobitidae > Paramisgurnus > Paramisgurnus dabryanus. Next base: position 9,382,228 of record NC_133339.1, read on the forward strand.
TGTTGATGTCTGCAGTAAAATATCAGGGTTATTATCTGAATCCTCCCAATATCCAATAGTAATTATCATACTAATACTAATTAAAGGGCAATGATTATTACCTTACACACACTACCTGTTAGAGATACCTGACATATTAATGAGTTTCCCTCCAGATTTGACTTTATGGGCCCTATCTTGCACCCAGCGCAACTGACTTTGTCAGTGACGCATGTTCGTATTTTGCACTGGCGCACAGCGGGTTTTTCCCTCCACAGACGCACGTCGGCAAACTAGGGAATGAACTTGCGCTCCCTGGGCGGTTCAGCACAAAAAAGGAGGCGTGCTCCGGCGCAAACCATCTCTTATGCTATTTTGCAGTTTCAAAAAAACAATTGCGCTACTAACCAAAAAAAACTAGTCTAAAGTCAGTGGCGCGTTGCGCGTGGTTCATTATGCTATTTTAAGGGCGCATGCTTGACCATAATGTATAGCGTGCACAACGCGCATTGCTTATCTAATCTACACAGATGCAAAAGTTATTTTTGCAAATCATAAATTGTTACAATAAAAAATATTAACACATGAGATAAGGGAAATCATTGTGGTGAGCATTGTGGTGATAATTTTTATTTATTTTGTGTGGCAGCGTTAAACAATTATCATGCAAATAACGATTAAAATATTTTCATAAGTTTGTTGTGTGGCTGTATTACGTTTATTTTATCTAAATAATAATTAAAATGTTTTCATAAGAAACCTTCATGTATGTGAACTTGATTTGTAAGTGTACTTTGGGGTTGGACCTTGCTTGCGTTTCTTGTGTCCGATTTCAAATCCTCCAAACCCTTTCAGCGGTGAGGGTGGACGCAGCGATGTCCTCCTGTGTGCCCGGCGTGCCCGATGTATGCTGGCAAGCTTGGGAGCCCCCCGTCTCCTGACATCATTGTAGTGCTTGGCGCAGCTGATGAGACAATTGTGGCTATTTCCTCTCACGCCTGTTTAACCGACGCTGATTTGGGCGGGTATCTCCCCTCCCCATACAAAACAACTTCTCTGTCTTTGACTGCTCTTACAAGAACGTCGGTCTCCTCGGCTGTGAACCTCTCCTGGCGTGCGTCTGGTAAATCCGTCATAATAATAGCAACCCGCCATGGAACTTGCGCCCTTGCGTTTAAAGGGAATGTTGGATAGCGTTCTGATTGGTTTATTTGACGTTATGCCCGTTTTCCCATGAGACCAGGTTGCCCAAACCACACCTATGAATAATGAACCTACTTCAGACCAACCCCTTATTGATTTGCGCCTGGCGCAAGAGTTATTTCTCCCGCCGGGAAAATAGCAACAGCGCCCAAGACCCGCCCACAAAGTCACTTGCGCTTTGTGCTTCGGACTTGCGTTTCAGATCGTTAAAATAGGGCCCAATATCTTTTTATAGTCCATACAGAGATTAAAAGTGTCTCAAGTCTTGTCAGGTTAGTATAATTTATAAAGCTTCATTGATCTGAGACATTTAGGGGCGGTTTCCCAGACATGGATTAGACTAGTCCTACACTAAAACACTTTTAAGAGCTGTCCAAACTGAAAACAACTTGAACTGACATATCTTAAAATACATCAGTGCCCTTTGCTTTGCCTCAAAATGCACACAGGTAATGGTTTTAGTAAGGCATGTTTGTTAAAACTAGTTATATTTTCTAATTAAACTAAGGCCTAGTCCTGGATTAAGCTAATCCCTGTCCGGGAAACCGCCCCATTGCATCATATTACAAAATACAAATATATAAACATGTTTTGCTCTTTAAATAGAAGACAAAAGGATCTAAACTAAATTCAGCCAGAAGATCACAGCAGAACCAGAATCAAGATTCACATGTGACTATCTTATAAGATTAAAGTACTGGCTCTTAATACACTCTTAAAACAGGTGTGTTAAAAACAACACATTCTGTGTTAGTTTAGGGACAACACATTAAATGTGTTGTCACTAACTCACACATCTTTGTGTTATTATTGGAACAACACATTTTGTGTAATTTTTAACACAACTTGTGTTGTCCCTTTCATTTATTTTAACATGTGTTAAATGGCATGACACAAACTATGTGTAAAAAATTAACACATCATTTTTTAGAGTGGGGAACCATTTTTAGTGGTAAACATCACCATATATCCTGTGTAAAACCATATTGTCGTGCTACAATCATGCTTTAGCACTGCTTATAGTTATACTGAGATGCTATATATATACTGTAGTTGCTCGGTGGCACTAAAATGGTTCCCCTGTGATTACAAGCTTTACAAACTACACTCTTAAAACAAATGTGTTAAAAACAACACAAAAAGTTATTTTTTACACATGTTCTGAGTGTGCGCAGGGACAACACATGTTGAGTTAAATTTAACACAGAATATGTGTTATAAAATGCAACACAAAAAATGTGTTGCTTCAGTAAACACATTAATGTGTAACTTTCTATTAATTTACAGTTTTTTTTCGATTGCTAAACGACAGTGGGCACAACTGGAGCTACATGTGCAAAACTCTAACTACAGTCTGCACTACCAAAAGTCACCTGAGCACAACTCTTAACATATGGCTCAAAACAGCTCCGTGCAGCCAAACACTAAACACAACCCTCACTGAGATAACACACACTGTCACTCACAACACACTGAGAGGAAAAACACTAACATCAAACACCAATACACAAAATACTAACTTTATATCTTTACAGTTTTAACAATTTCAGTGATGTCACACCAAGTAATGTTTTCTTTAAAGAATGATTTATTTATTGATTTATCACAATATTTTTTTAGAACATCATAATTTTTTAGGGTAAATGAAAATTAGCAGTTTGCTTCAGTTGTCTGTAGTAATTTACGGAATTACAGTAATGAGAAAAAAGGTAGAAACTTAAAGTACATGAAAGGTAATATTATATATAAATGAAATATATATATGAAATTGGAATTTACAGTTTTTTTCAATTGCTAAACAACAGTGAGCACAACTGCAGCGACATGTGCAAAACTCTAACTACAGTCTGCACTACCAAAAGTCACCTGAGCACAACTTTTAACACATGGCTCAAAACAGCTCATTGCAGCCAAACACTAAACATAACCCTCACTGAGATAACACACACTGTCACTCACAACACACTGAGAGGAAAAACACTAACAGCAAACACCAATACACAAAATACAAACTTTTTATCTTTACAGTTTCAACAATTTCAGTGATGTCACACAAAGTAATGTTTTCTTCAAATAATGATTTATTTATTGATTTATCACATGATTTATACAGTTTTTTTCGATTGCTAAACGTCAGTGGGCACAACTGGAGCTACATGTGCAAAACTCTAACTACAACCTGCAATACCAAAAGTCACCTGAGCACAACTCTTAACACATGACTCAAAACAGCTCAGTTCAGCCAAACAATAAACACAACCCTCACTGAGATAACACACACTGTCACTCACAACACACTGAGAGGAAAAACACTAACATCAAACACCAATACAGAAATTACTAATTTTTATCTTTACAGTTTCAACAATTTCAGTGACTTCATACAAAGTAATATTTTCTTCAAATAATGATGTATTTATTGATTGATTTATCACATGATTTATTGAAATTTTTTGACCAGAACAATTCTTTAAGGTAAATGAAATTTGCAGTTTGCTTCAATAGTCTGTAGTAGTTTATGGAATTATAGTAATGAGGAAAAAAGGTAGAAACTAAAAGTACATACTGTAATTCAAACAAATAATTGAGGAGCTAATCCTGCCTTTCTCTAGCATCAGGCCACTACCTGCCACCCTTCTCCCTCCACGAACCCGTCTTCCTTGTTCCATTTCCAAAATTTGTCTTTCTAAGCTCTACCTATCATATTTATATAAAAAGTAATATTATATATAAATGAAATATATAAATGAAATTGGAATTTATATTTATATGAAATTGCAATCAGCAGTGTTTGAAAGGCACAAGGCTGAAATCAATTCTGTTTTGAATGTGTGGTTCACAGTTTTGACAGCAGTGTGTTAGCATTTGAACAAAGTGCTGTAAATCCACAGTGTTGTGCAGGTTGTGGTTAAAGTCATGGGATAAGTGTGTAAAGTTTTGAAAACTGTGTTTAACCAATGAAAAACGAACTAGAGTTTGGTCCACATGAACTGCTGCTGTGCAGACTGTAGTTAGAGTTTTGCACATGTGACTCCAGTTGTGCCCACTGTCGTTTAGCAATCGAAAAAAACTGTAATTTTTTTTCAGAACATCATAATTCTTTAAGGTAAATGAAAATTAGCAGTTTGCTTCAGTAGTCCGCAGTAATTTACGGAATTACAGTAATGAGAAATTAAAGGTAGAAACTAAAAGTACATGAAAGGTAATATTTTATATATATAAAATATATATATGAAATTGCAATCAGCAGTGTTTCAAAAAGGCACAATGCTGAAATCAATTCTGTTTTGAATGTGTGGTTGACAGTTTTGACAGCAGTGTGTTAGCATTTGAACAAAGTGCTGTAAATCCACAGTGTTGTGCAGGTTGTGGTTAAAGTCATGGGATAAGTGTGTAAAGTTTTGAAAACTGTGTTCAAGCAATGAAAAACGAACTAGAGTTTGGTCCACATGAACTGCTGCTGTGCAGACTGTAGTTAGAGTTTTGCACATGCGACTCCAGTTGTGCCCACTGGCGTTTAGCAATCGAAAAAAACTGTATATTTATATGAAATTGCAATCAGCAGTGTTTGAAAGGCACAATGCTGAAATCAATTGTGTTTTGAATGTGTGATTCACAGTTTTGACAGCAGTGTGTTAGCATTTGAACAAAGTGCTGTAAATCCACAGTGTTGTGCAGGTTGTGATTAAAGTCATGGAATAAGTGTGTAAAGTTTTGAAAACTGTGTTCAAGCAATGAAAAACGAACTAGAGTTTGGTCCACATGAACTGCTGCTGTGCAGACTGTAGTTAGAGTTTTGCACATGTGACTCCAGTTGTGCCCACTGGCGTTTAGCAATCGAAAAAAACTGTAACACAACTGTGTGTTACCCAGTAATTGTTTAGTTTTAATATAAAAGAGAAAAAAACATACGATTTGTAAACTTTAAATAATGAAATCAAGCAGACAACTACAGATGTGGCCTTTAAAAATGCGCGTCTCTGAAAGCAGAATGCCGCGAGCACTTCCGAAATTCTGCGAGATCCCGCAGAGGGGTGATTCGGTGGGGGACGCAGGAAATAAAAAACCTGTAGAGGGCAGTCGTGTTTCAAGTACAGTAGGGCATACTGACGACATGTGTGCTCGACTTTATGCTTTAAGCATACTATATGATATCGAAGTAACATGACAGGGATTCTTGGTGCATTGGCAGTACTTTGATGTCACATGCAAGCTTTTTAACAAACATTTGGTTGGCGAAGTTTTCTTTTGCCAGTTACATAAACAGTCAAATATTCTTCATAAAAATCTGACTTAAACGCGGATCATTCGTCTTATTTTTTTGTGTACACTTACAGTAGAAGAGACGTGATGATAACGGAGTCTTATAACAAAATAATTCGCAAAGACCTTTGAAGAAACCGAGAGCATTTGCGCAATATCATTAACTAGTTTATCTAATTGTACATTTAGTTTATCTTTGCATCTGAACGTTTTTAATAGCTGGAACATGGTTGTAATGCGCTTTTCCGCATTATTGTACTTTTTATATTATCATGTTTTCCTTTACATGGTATGAAACTCGATATAAAGTGTGCAATGATGTTGAATACATTTCTATAATGTGTTATATTTTGTAGTAAGTAAATAAAATCATGTTGTAAGTGTAAATATTCAATTCGAGGAGTTTCTGAGGTGTTTGTCATCGGCAAAAGGCGCAGTTTCTCTGTTGCTGATTAAAACCCGTTGGCTATATGGGATTTTTTAAAATTAACATTTGTTCTACTTATTTTTTTATTTATTTGCCTACATTTACTCAAATAATATCAATGTAAAAATAGTAAGTAAATCATAGTTCAAGTTAGGCGTAAAACGTACATTTTTTTTAAGTTGTTGTTAAATACAAATAATATTAATTTGAAGAAAGCAATTATTACAGGTTTAAAAACTTAAATATATAATTCTGAAATTATCAAATATATTGATTAAAATAATCTGTAAATTAAATACTTATATTATTAAGGCGTATACATCAAATAAAATATGTACATTTTAAACAAAATATCTATTTCTAGTCATTAATTTTGGTTTGTCTAACTAAAAAAAACACATAACTGACATTAAAAGATTTTATTAAGTTACTTTAATCATTTATTTTAGATAGCCTACATTTACAAAGCCACTGAATCATTTTTTACAGTGTATACATTGTGATCTTACGGTATTATTAAATGCATAAAAATAAAATATGTAAAACTAATTAAAAGAGATGTCATACACGGACTCCATGAAAGCATACGTTTTCTTGTTCGGTCCACGTGGGTTAAACGGTCACATAGCCTATTCTCCATAAAAATCCGACTAAAATGCGGATCACTTGATTCATTTTTTCTGTGCAATTAGAAGAGACGTGACGTATAACTGAGTCTTATAACAAACCTCTATTCGCGTAGACCTTGAAGAGACCGAGAGCATTTGCGCAATATCATTAACTAGTTTATCTAATTGTACATTTAGTTCATTTTTGCATCTGAACGTTTTTAATAGCTTGGACATGGTTGTAATGCGCTTTTCTGCATTACTGTACTTTTTATATTATCATGTTTTCCTTTACATGGTATGAAACTCGATATAAAGTGTGCAATGGTGTTGAATAAATTTGTATAATGAGTTATATTTTTGTAGTAAGTAAATTAAATCATATTGTGAGTGTAATAATTCATAAATTCGAGGAGTTTCTGAGGTGTTTTTCATCGGCAAAAGGCGCAGTTTCTCTGTTGCTGATTAAAACCTGTTGGCTATATGGGATTTTTTAAAATTAACATTTGTTCTACTTATTATTAATTTATTTTTTTGCCTACATTTACTCAAATAATATTATTTTCCTCTTTCCTCTTTAATTCCTCTTTCCATATGTAACGCATTTTAGCGCAATATAAATGTATCATATTGTTATATTCTTAATATATAAGAATACTAATATATTTTTTAAAACATTTATAACAGAAAGGTGTATAAAACAGCTTTAATTAACAATATCTGAATTGGCTCTTTGCACAATTCTAATTTTCTCATGTCATAATTTATAATTATTAATTAGATTTAATATAAATAAGTTTTGAAAAGTGTTGAATGCGAACGTGTAAGATATCTGGAAGGCGATGCGGCGTGTTTGTCTCTACAGCCACATGATATAAAATTGATTATTTTACACACACATATTTCACAAAGTACATATTGTAAATATTCATAAACTCAACATTTCGGAGGTGTTTTTCGTCCGCAAAAGGCACAGTTTCTCTGTTCGCGTCAATTATTTTGGTTTGACCAACTAAAAAAACACATAAGTGACATTAAGACATTTTATTAAGTTACTTTAATAAATTATTTTAGTGATATTCTATTTTACAATAATATTTTTTACAATTATGAATTACGTAGAAACACTGACTGCATATGCGCAAGAAAGGTAGCCTATTATTAAAGATTTTATAAATATAAATATGTAAAAACGAAATAAAAAAGATATCATATGCCAACTGTACACCCCGCATGGGTTTAAACGCCTTTTTTCTAAAGAATAATTTGTAAACTTTATTGGTGGTGGTTGAGAAGAATTCCTCTTTCCATATGTGAAGCATTTTAGCGCAGTATAAATGTATCATATTGTTATTCTTAAAATATAAGAATACTACTATATTTTTTACAACATTTTTAACTTTAAAACATGTCTTTTTTTATACCACATTAATCTGTTTAAAATATTGATACTTTTAGAAAAACTGACAATTATAAATATTATGAACAAACAATGAAACGGTGTCAAAATTCGACAACACAAATAATTAAGATATTCATTGTAAATAGAGTCGCGTTTATTAGGCTCACACTAAATTCTCTGTTGCACTTCCTATAAGTTCGGATTGCACGTATCTTAATAGTTGTATGCGCTGTTATGCTGGCAAGAATGGGTTGACATATCACTTTGCTGTTTTAATACAGTAGCAATGTAAAATATTCAGCAATGCCCTTATTAACTTCTGGAAACAACGCAATGCAATGTTTTTATGCGCCACCTGGTGGATATTCTGTGAAGCAAAACACATTAAGGGAAAATGGAAAGTAGCCCCCCCGAAAGCACTTGCAGAATGCTGCGAGACTCTGCGAGACGAATTGGCGAATGCCGCGGGAGAAAACGCGCATTTTTAAAGGCCACATCTGTATTAAATATTGTTCACAAACAATTTATTTGTAAAAGAACAAATATTTGACAATTAATGCTATAGCGCATGTGTGTGTGTGTGTCTGTGTTTGTGTGTGTGTGTGTGTGTGTGTGTGTGTGTGTGTGTGTGTGTGTTTGTGTGTGCGTGCGTGCGTGCATGTGTGTGTGTGTGGGTGTTTGTGAGTGTACATGTGCGTGCATTAGGTCACACCCCTTTGTGTTATTTTCTGCATTTGTGACTGATTTTATTTGCCAAATTCCACACAAATGCTCTCTGTGGCAGTCATACCTGTGTGTGTTTGTGTGTGTGTGTATTTGTGTGTGTTTGTGTGAGCATGTGTTTTTTGCATTGCATCTGTGCACAAGTACCAGGCCTTCACTTCTGTGTCAAAATTTTCAGAGTTATGCTCCCCTTTATATATTTTTTCTACATTTGTGACTGACTTTATTTGCCAAATTTTATAAAAATGCTCTCTGTGGTAGTCATGCGTGTGTGCGTTTGTGTGCGTGTGTTTGTGTGAGGGTGTTTGTGAGTGTACATGTGTGTGCATTAGGTCACACCCCTTTATGTGTTATTTTCTGCATTTGTGACTGATTTTATTTGCCAAATTCCACACAAATGCTCTCTGTGGCAGTCATACCTGTGTGTGTTTGTGTGTGTGTGTGTATTTGTGTGTGTTTGTGTGAGCATGTGGTTTTTGCATTGCATTTGTGCACAAGTACCAGGCCTTCACTTCTGTGTCAAAATTTTCAGATTTATGCTGGATTTATTGATATTAATTTTTGGACAAATGGAAAAAAAGTACATTTTTTTGCATTTCCCATTCACTTTCAATTGGGGTCATATTGACCCCAAGGGACAGATTGATAAAAAATCTTTTTACATACCTTTAGAACAACCGAATCAAGCCCAGTTTTTTGTATATGTAAAGATAGATTATTTAGGAAAAGTCACAAAGTTTTACATCTCTGAGATGAAGGGAACCTTTTTTTGTTAACCAATGAAATGTCGTTTGGGGTCATATAGACCTCAATACGGTGGCCCTGAAGTGCAAACCACAACAACAAATTACTAAACAACAACATCAAATTAAAAAACAGCACAACAAATCAAAAAGCACTGCAACAAATTAAAAAACAACAACAAATTAAAAAAACACTACAGCAAATTAAAAACCGCTACAGCAAATTAAAAAACAATACAACAAAATAAAAAACAAATACAAAATAAAAAACACAACAGCAAGTTAAAAAAAACACTAGAGCAAATTAAAAAAACACATCTAAAAATTAAAAACACTACAATAAATTAAAAACACAACTACAAATTAAAAAAACACTACAACAAAATAAAAAACCATAACAAAATAAAAAGCACAACAGCAAGTTAAAAAACACTACAACAAATTAAAAAACACTACAACAAAATAAAAAACCATAACAAAATAAAAAACACAACAGCAAGTTAAAAAAACACTACAACAAATTCAAAAACACTACAACAAAATAAAAAACAACTACAAAATAAAAAACACTACAACAAATTAAAAAACACAACAACAAATTAAAAACACACCTACAAATAAAAAACACAACTACATTAACGTACAGAGGTAGGTACCAGTGGGCAACATGAGACATCGCTGATTGGACGACACTGCAGTTCGGCTTTTGAACCAGAAGTTATTCTTCCTGTAGCGCGTGGTTTGGAGAGGAGGAAGGACAGCAAAATGTTTTGCCCAAACTGCGGAAAAGAACTGGTTGAGCCATCCCCGAACTTTTGCAGCGGCTGTGGCAAAAGGCTTAAAGAAATATCTACCATCGGAGACACCCAACAACCTTCGGGTAAGTTAATAAGAATAGTGTAATGCTTACGTTGCTTGTGGATGTAACGTTAGCTTACTACTATCGTTAGCGGTTTCCAGACCATACCCTTAGCCGGCCCCAGCAGCTGCTACGTTTGGGTCATCTGTAACACCCATGTTTGAAAAACTGCGCAACAGGAAGAATAGCTTCCGGTTCAAAAGCGGAACTGCAGTGTTGTCCAATCAGCAATGTCTCATTTTGCCCACTGGTACCTATCTCTTCCGGTAGGTTAATGTAGTTGTGTTTTTTAATTTGTAGTTGTGTTTTTAATTTGTTGTTGTGTTTTTTAACTTGTAGTTGTGTTTTTTAATTTATTGTAGTGTTTTTTATTTTGTAGTTGTTTTTTATTTTGTTGTAGTGTTTTTTAATTTGCAGTTGTGTTTTTAATTTGTTGTAGTGTTTTTTTAATTTGTAGTTGTGTTTTTTAATTTGCTGTAGTGTTTTTTTAACTTGCTGTTGTGTTGTTTATTTTGTACTTGTTTTTTATTTTGTTGTAATGCTTTTTAATTTGCTGTAGTGGTTTTTAATTTGCTGTAGTGGTTTTTTAATTTGTAGTGGTGTTTTTTTATTTTTTGTAGTGTTTTTTTTATTTGTTGTTGTTTTTTAATTTGTTGTTGTTGTTTAGTAATTTGTTGTTGTGGTTTGCACTTCAGGGCCACCATACCGACCGATTGAGAGTTAAAGGGTTCATTTATAAGCAGAAAACACTGAAATTAATGATTTTATAGACACTATATATGCTTTATTATTTTGCACAGAAATATCTGATTGCTTACTTTTACTTTGATCATCTCTGTATTCACTTGAAAAACCTGATGATTCTTATAACATTTGTTTCAGGAATCTCTTTTCTATCATTTGAAAGTTAACACCGACCATAATATGTTAAATCACAAGAGAGACAATTGTGTCAGATTCGGTAGAGATATTTATATTCTGTGTCATCACCGAAATAAATAAAAAAACGGCTTAACCTGTTTTGTAGCAACCTTTTTAAATACATTTTAAAACGTATACTTGTCGAAAAAATCAGTTTTTTTATGTTTAGTTTGATGAACGCCTAAATATGATCACGCAGAACACCTAGCACGTTCGGCTAAATTGAATGTGACAGCATGCAACAGCGCAACATCGACACAACGGAAAGCAATCCAAAACTTACAGAACTTAAATTAGATCAGAATTTACCTTTATAATTAATAAAAAATTAAAACAAAATTAAGTCAGAATCAATAAGGTGCAGAACATGGGTGCAAAATGCCTAAATGCGCAGGGGAATAAAACACAAGCCACAAATAGTTTAATCAGATAGCACTAAATAATCTATAAATTAAATAAAAAAAAAGAAATATTAAAATTAATTTTAAAATAACGAAAGTTTAGAATTGCCTGTTTTGTCTTTTTAATTGCAGAAACAAAGAGACTTTGCAATGGTTTCTGGATATGGACGTGTAGCCCTGTCACGGGATTTAAAAATATTTATTTAAAGCTACATTTTCACCTATTATTTACTTAGTATTATCATAATAGGCTGTATATTTTTTATATTGGGAGAAAGCTGTTAAATGTGAAATCAGATAATGTGCACTCTTATACAGCCAAAATTAAATTATCCTCATTTTATAACACATCTGCGACGATTGACTGTGCAGTAGTCGAATCAGGCTTCTCCTTTCAAAGCATCGAATCTTGGACTATTCGGGTCACGCCTAGCTAAGAGTATGCACATATGTTATGCAGTGATATTTGTGTATATTGTGGGCTTTCTGATATGGTTTTAATATTTTGTTATTGCATTTATTCCAGCAAAATAAAAGTCTAACAGCTTGCACTTAGTGCCCTGCTAAAAAAACAGCATACCAGCAAGTCCAGCATATGTTGTGTTTTGGTGTTGGTTTGCTAGCGAATACCAGCTAAACCAGCATCAGCACCAGCATTAGCACCAGCTAAACCAGCACCAAACCAGCATTAGCACCAGCTATACCAACACCAAACCAGCATTAGCACCAGCATCCCATGCTGGTCATACCAGCAAGACCAGCATATGTTGTGTTTTGGTGCTGGTATGCTGGTGACCACCAGTTAAACCAGCATAGACCAGCATAATTCCCATGCTGGTTTGATGCTGTTTTTTCAGCAGGGTTGTTATAAAGATTGTGTGAATGTAGGCTGCAATTCTGGTGAATGAAGGGCCACACAAAAAGGTAAAGCCCAGGGGCCCCTTACAGTGTTAATGCGGCCCTGCTCACAGGTGTACAGTACGTTAGGTACAGTCAGAGCCATAGAAAAACAGAGTTGTGCCAACGGAAGTCCAGAAGCTCGGCCGTCACGTGATTCACGGAGACTTCAGTTAGTTCCTAGAAGCCCATTGTGAGCCATTGAAATACATTGAGTTAGAGGCAAAGAGCTGTGATTTTTCTTAATTTATAGTCAAGAAACGCATTTTATTTACAATATCTATATATCACATCAAAATGTGAATGTAGTATTGTTATGTAGTTATATAAACAATGTTTTTTGACAAATTAAATCCACCAATATAGGAACATTTGTATGGTCATCTGCTGGTATGTGGCTTGTTAACATGTTTTACGCTGACTTTAGCCACTTTAAAATGCATCACACTGTACTAATGTAAGTTTATAATGTTATGCTTGTTTATAATGTACAAAGTGAATGTGCTGTGAATGTAACTCATACTGGTTTAATTTATAAATATACAAAGCACAACATTAAAAAAGACTTACAAAGCACTTTGTTTAATTTATTATAAATTATAATAATATTTCTTGCTTAGTGTAGTTTTCTTTCTGTTGTAAATATAAACATCTGATGGGAAATAACATAATCATCACTTTAAATGATTACTAATCTCTTAACTATGTAAGTATACATTTGACAAGTTATTAATAAATACATTTATTTTATTTTATTTATTAACCAGCGAAACCACAGTGTTAAAAACACTACACCCATACGTTGATGCATAAATATGCACTTTATACCACCATCACTTTATTTAGCCTCTCTAATTACACAATATTTACAATAATGGATGAATCTGCATTAAGAAAACGAAATTTACCAATAAAAGGCTGTTCGTCGTTTGTTGTGTGTTGGTAAAGTTATCCACAGCTTGTCCTAGCCTGACCGGTTTTCTACTAACACCCCCTAAATGTACTTATTAAATGAGAAATAATGCACTTCAAACACACTGATGCATAAAGTCGTTCGATTCACATTTATTGCTAACATACAATCTTATTTGTCAAGCGTATTAAGTCTTAAAACGTGTATTAAGTTCAACACATTCAATCTTTCTAATGCAACTCTATGGAGCTGACTGTGACTTCCGGGAACTCTTGAGAGACTCCGTGGTCCGCCATTGCTGTAAAAAAAAACGTTCCATTGGAGTGAACGGACTTGACGTAACTCTATCCTTCTATGGCTCTGGGTACAGTGACGTGCATACTGTTCCACAATGTGCTTAACCAAACGCGACGAGGCATCGCGATAATCGAAAGGCATAATTTATAATATCCCGTCCTATTAACGTCAGGACATAAACTGAAAAGAAACCCGTTACCGCGTGTCACGTCTATTTACGACACTGTGTTTAAGATTTACGTTAAAGTGCTGCAAGTGTCACACATACTAACCCGTAGTCCAATGTGCCTTTCATTAAACAATGACTGTTAACATGAATCTCCAAACGTAACTTTGCAAAACGAGCTAGCATTTAACGTTACCACAATAAAGTTTAAATGAACAGTCTCCTGCGCAATTAATGCGAAAGTTTCTTACACTTTATGATAAATAGATCTTATATTATAACTGTAATTTTTAATTTAAATTCTTACCTGATGCAGACAGAAACATTCTTGACCTCTCGACTGGAAATGCGGTTGAATAAAGAACGTCACAGCGCAGGCGCAACACAATATGCGTTCTTGTCTGTTTTTTCTCCTCAATAAAACAAATACAAAATAGACTGCCAAGGCTCAATAATAATGTTCATGAATTTCATAATAATAAAATAATAATAACACACGCAAACAAATAAAATATACAATAATGCGTAGTTATCTGTCCATGTGAAACGTCATCAGCTGACTCGCGTGTGAACTTACGACAGCCACCAATGGAAGAGAACGCACGCCTGCATAATGTTTGAAATATTATTCTTATTGTGTCACAAAATGTATGTTCAAAAGCTTTTTAGGCGAGAATGTATGTATAAAAAGATCAACTGTGCGGTCGGTTAATAAAGATAGCGTTTATTAAAAAATCTGCTCCGACTCTTTCGGAGTTCTGATCCAAACAACCACCGGATACTCAGCGCTCATGTACACCACCCAACGCAGCTTGATCTTGGCAAGTCCTTATGAAAATCCCCGCTGGCTGTTATGTGGTAGTAGTGGTTAACAATAGATATATTTTGGTTAACAGTAGATATATTTTATTTTGTTACTTCGTTTAAATATAAATCGTCATTAAATTACAATAATTATGCATTTTATTTTATGGTGTACTGGTAAACGTGTTTTACACATACATTGTGTAAGCAGTTAAGCATAATATTTACACATTATATGTCAGTTCTAACACAAAAATGTGTTGGAATCCTTTTGCACATATTTTGTGTAAAATTTTAACACATCAATTTTAAGAGTGTAAATAAACTTAAATTGAGTGTATTGAATTAAATTGAAACTGGAATTAAGTTTATATTTCTTACTGCACTGGCAGATATTTTTACTTGTTATGAGTATAAACCCCTTGATTTTCATCATTTATTTTGAAAAAACAAGACTTAATATCTTAAGCCACTTTGCTTATCAAGTAACTGTATCTCTATTTAAGAATTTTCACAAAAATACCAAGACATTCATTTTTTTTGCAGGGATGTCAATTGCTTTTAATGATGTTTCAATATAGATTATTTAAAGTGTTGTACTTTGTTTTGATATTTTAGCATGATTGCTGCAGCAGCATGTATGATAGAGTCAGTAATTCTGTAATGATCTGCTTTAAGGTTTGAGAGAGTTAGGATAATGCAGTTTATTAGAAAGAACTTACATAAACATCAATCCAAAGACAGGCATGGTCATACAGAGGTAACACGAGATACAGGATATGATCAAAACATGACAATGAACAAAACAGGAATAACGCTCAGAATTAAAGACTAACAGAATGACAGAATAAGATTTTGCAATGAGTGAATGAATAAACATGGTATAAATATGCTGGATAATGTGTTTAATGTATGTGCTGTGTATAATGATGTTTATTTTGTTTAATATTGTAATTTTTAAAAGGTTATGGCGTTTTTTTTTTTTTTATGTTCCCTGATGTGTAATTGTAATATAACTAAATTTTTTGTTCAAATATATACTGAGTAATTTATGGCTGATTTGTGTGTTTCCACTTTAAGAACTTTTGGTTGTCTGTGGTGTAAACAACACCCACTTCTTTGATTTATAACTTGCCTATTGAAGAAAATCTACAGTTTTATTAACACAGTGCACAATGCATAGCCATCAGCTTCTCAATTAGGCTCAGTCAGCATGTTTATGAATGCCCACAAAAAGTTGTCGTGTGGCATTCTGCATCTCTAATAAGTTTAGAAAGCCCAATCTGAAGTGATATTCTTCCGAATCAACCGACTGAATTGGAATCCACGGACCTGTAATTCTTCCCTCTACAAGTAGATTCCTGGTTGATATAACATATCACCAGATAAAGACTAATAGCACTAAGCAACGTCACCACTGTCAAACCTATACATGGAATATATTAATTTTTCATGCTAGTAGTCTTTTACATGGATCATGGAAATCGGGATAACAATATAGACTGTTGGATGATTTTTGGATATGGTTTTCTTACAAATGTGCATGGATGTGCTCGTCACATGTATTTTAAATATCTGCAGTTCTCATGTGACGTTAAAGTAACGATGGTTTTCTACATAAAATCATCCTAATTATTGTAAAGAACACCTGTGAAAATGTAACCTTGATATCATAAATTCTTGTCTAAGGTTTAAATCAGTGAGGAAAATCCAACTTTGATGCTCCTCATCTTATCATTAGATCATGAGAATTAAGTCTGGAGTTCACAGAGAGGGTCACACATGTCAAAAACTCATTTGATTCCTCAATTTACCCCCACCCTTTTAATGAACACAAGCATTACATTATAATTGTACAACTCACATCTAATGTAAAACTGAATCATTTGATTTACTTCCTAAAAACTCTTATAATTGAATTGACAGAAGCACTGGAAAGTTCCTTTTCTGGACAGATGAGCGATGGAGAGCTCAGTAAATGGATACTGAATAAATTTGACGATGTAGGTTTTTACAGTCTTCATGCTATGCCTTCATTACAATTCATCCTCCTGTTCTTTGCTTTTGAAGCTGCTGGCAGAGGAGGTTAGTGACTCTTTAGCTTTGTTCTTTAATGGTAAATATAAATCAAGTTGAAATAATCACAATTAAAGCAAAACAGTAATACCTATAGCAGCTGATGTTCTGGACACAGTATCCATTTACTTCAACAGAACTGACACTTACTGTATTCAGGAGCAATAAATGTCCTATGTAAATCTTATAGTTTACTTAAATGTTGTTCTTCTCTTTTTAGGGCTTTTTACTGTTGTTGTATTTTTCCCACTGTTTTTTTTTATCTGTCAACTCTCTGCTATGATTGCGAAGGACATAAATGTAAGTATGTCCTGAATTTTCTCTTCTATCCTAAGGGCTGACCGCTTTTAGTTCTTTGTGATCAATATGTAAATGAAGAGCTCAGATTCCAAATCTGCTAAACACCATCTGCATCAAAAATGCTGGGTTAACAAGAAATCATGCCAAACGCACTTAGCGGGTTTTGCATCTGAGATCTTCAAATACAGTTTTATTACTTAAGTCAGGGGTGCCCAACCCTGAGGGCTACCGTCCTGCAGATTTTAGCTCCAACCCCAATCAAACACAGCTGAAGCAGCAAGGTGTTCAGGGTTGCTCGATAATTACAGACAGGTGTGTTGGAGCTTTGGTTGGAACAGAGGTCTGCAGGACAGTGGCCCTCCAGGAGCAGGGTTGGGCACCCTGACTTAAGTGAATCTTTACGGTTTGAAGCGATAGTTCACCCAAAAATGAAAATAATTTCATATATTACTCACCCAGATGTCGTTCCAAACTCGTAAGACCTCCCTTCATCTTCTTCAGTTTAAGATGTTTTAGATTTAGTCCAAGAGCTTGTTGACCGTTCATTAAAAATCTATGTATGGTATACTGTCCATGTCCAGAAAGGTAATAAAAAAACATCAAAAAGTAGTCCATGCACACTAAAAACTCCTGGGTCAAAAACAACCCATAATGGGTTATTTTTGACCCAACTCCTGGGTTAAAAAGGGACCAACTAATTTCTGGGTTATTTCAACCCAGAAAAATGGGTTATTCTTTTTGACCCAACTTCTGGGTTAAATACCTGACCCAACTTCTGGGTTAAAATAACCCAAAATTGTAGTTAATATAACCCAACTTCTGGGTCAAAAGAACAACCCGAATATCTGGGTGGAAAAACCCAGAAATTAGTAGATCCTTTTTAACCAAAGGTCAAAGATAACCTAAATTGTGTAACTATGCCTTATTTCAGAAAAGAAAAATTCAGACACTTACACACTTCAAGCAGTTTTAAATTTTTATTGGATTCAATTAAATTCTATATAAAAATGCACACATGGACCTATTTATTTTAGGTCACACTGTAATAACATTAGAAAGGAAAAATAGAATAATAAACAACTCTCAAACATTTGACAACATTCAATAATTGGATTGAACTTGAGGCTTTAAGTCTTCAAACATTGGTTGTGTGCAGCTTGAGATCTCCCAGAGGGGAACGGCTGGGATTGCTGAAGGTATTCCACCAGTGCTGGCCGGTGACTTCTTTATTCGAGGATGCTCGATGCAAAGTTCGTCACAACATGTATGTAGCTTGTCATGTGTGTGGTTTGTAATTTTAAAATATGTGTTCTGCCCATCGAGAGATCCTGTGTGCATCACGTGTCATGTCAAAATAAGTTCCTGCTGCAGACGCGTTTAAAGGGTTTATGATAAAACGGATGCTCACGTTTGCCAGATACTCGCATAATCTCATGCGTAGTAAGAGTTTACTGTTAAGGAAGTGTCTGGCGTGTATTTTAGAAACATGAGCGTCTCTTTTATCATAAACGGTTTTGACGCGTGTGCAGCAGGCACTTATTTTGACAAAACACGTGATGCACACAGGATCTCTCGACACGCAGGACACATATTTTGGAAAAGGGAACCACACACGTGACAATCTGAACACTTATTTTGAATTAGCGCATCCTCTGATGAGCAGTCACGAGCCGCCACTGTATTCCACCATATTTGTTCCAACCTAAAACATACAGAGACAGAAAGATATAAAGTGAATATTGTGTAGAACGTAAATTGTAAGCAAGATAATAGACTACCAGTTTGTGTTATAATGCTGATACTAACTGTACAAGGAAGCCAAATGAGCTGTGGTTCTTAATTGGTGTCTTCATTTTGAGTGGGTACAAGAAAATGTGGGTTGAGAACCACTGAGTAATAAAACTTAACATCTTTAACTTAACTTTTTAGTCAGATTGCTACCCTAGATGGCATCGCCCAAAACTGAAATACAACTGCGAGGAACCTTGAAGTTGTTTTTTAAACCAGGATTCACCCTTTAGCTTCCACATGAAACATGTCCCTTGTATAGCCTTCTTTCACATGAACAGTATAGTTATAGAATTAAGAATATTCTCTCTCAGAGTAGTGCTGAGAAACTGGTCCATTGTACTTACAGACATTTGGTGTATGAACGCTGTCAGGGACTCTTCAGTGGAATGCTGGATAGTCTTCTTCTCAACCCTGTAGATGGCCTGTAAATGATGACAGAATTTTCATTTTTGGGTGAACTATCCCTTTAAGCCCTATTAAATAAAAAGTATTTCAATATTTTACTATGTTCTTACCTTAACTTAGACGAAATAATACATCCTTTTTTTCTATGCATGCAGTTCATCTTTGTACAGCGCGTTATTAATGCATTTAGTCTAGCCCCATTCATTCCTTAGGATCCAAACAGGGGTGAATTTAGAAGCCACCAAGCACTTCCATGTGTTCCCTATTTAAAGACTGTTACATGAGTAGTTACACCAGTAAATCTAGTGGCACTAAATAATTTTTTAAGCTGATAAAAATGAGAACTATATTGTATGGCGGAAGATCACTTAGTTTGCAGCACTTTGACCTCTGGTGCAGTAACATCATCACTCATCACACTGATTTTGAAAAAGATGAGAGAGTTCACAGGAGTGATGTTACTGCACCAGAGGTCAAAGTGCTGCAAACTAAGTGCTCTTCTGCCATACAATATAGTTCTCATTTTTTTAACCGCTTAAAATATCGTCACCTCTTATTTTGTGCCACCATACTCGTGTAAATACTCATGTAACAGTCTTTAAATAGGGAAAACATGGAAGTGTTTTGTTGCTTCTAAATTCATTCCTGTTTGGATCCTAAGGAATGAATGGGGCTAGACTAAATGCTAACACATTCACGACATGCTGTACACGATGTACTGCACGCATTAAAAAGACAGGGATGTATTATTTTGTCTAAGTTGATGTAAAAACATAGTAAAATATTGAAAAACGGTGTAGTTTTCCTTTAAAGAAAAATGTTTAAAATGTTTAGGTATAGAGAGATGATATGAGGGCAATAAGAGTAAAAAGCTCACCTCAAAAATGTCTCTGTCAGCTCAAACAGCCACCACTCAGTTAACTTATCAGTGACAAAGCTGTCCATTTAAACAGACCTGGAGAAAACATATAGAGGTTAGCAACAATTTGAAGACTTGACCTGCTTCTTTAAATCTCACTACTTCAGCCAGTAGAGCACTGTATAATATTATAAGCATGGTGCAGCTGGTAAACATAACTCAAAGCAACGCAACGGTTGGTTTTGCCGGTTGTTGATGAGTAACAGCTGTGAGTGATCACAACACGCTTAAGCAGCCACATCACAGGATAATAAGTGAACAGTGTCCCAATGTCAATTGAGCTAAAGTCCTTACCAGTGCCCGAACCTGTGTACATGATAAACTGATTCACGACCTCGGGAGCTAGGGAACGAAGAGACAGGGTACAGTATGTGTGTGTACCGGCGGCGCCATTTTGCGTCTGTCTGCGGCGCCGAGCGCCAAGTACATAGTTTTAAATTTACACTTATTTGTCTCAAATTCGTCGTTAATGTATATACAGACTTCACCATGTGCTGTAATGTACATTAAATTTTACATTCATTTACAGAAATGAGCTACTTTCATGAAAATTGGTTGATATTGGATTTTCATGTGATATCCTAAATTCATTCAGTTTACGGACGCTCTGAGGTAAAGTGTTCAGACTGCAGACTCAGCAACGATTGTATTTAATTATACAGTACAATCATAACATAGTGCTGATATATCTTAATTCCATAATGTCCTTAAACATAACAATATTGCTGGCCATAATCTGAGAAAGTGCGGGATACCTCGAGTGGTCTTATATACGGCGCGGCGCTTCTCGTCCGGTGTTCCCCGTCCGGTGTTCCCCTAACCCCCTTAACGTCGCACGAAGTCATAGCTGCCCTGTACTTATCGTATTTTTACCGGTATTATAACAATGAGATAAGCAACGGGGACATGGACACAGAAAGTTTACGTTACATTGACACTTAAAATACTTGCTTACCTTGAATACACAACGAAGAAGCCCAGGCCAAAACGGATCGAGCTCGCCGCGAACTCCGGTGGCAGTTATTTCAATCGACTGTTGTGAGAAAATTCCAGAACAGCGGGGGGCGGGGCGTTAACCCAGAACATGGGTTAACCTTTGAAAAATAACCCAGAAACCCAAACAACCCAGGAATTGGGTCAAAATATTAGCCCTATAACCCAGAAAATGGTTACTCTCTGAAAAAATAACCCATAATTTTAACCCAACACAAATAACCCAGAATATGGGTTGAAGAAATAACCCAGGAGTTTTTAGAGTGTGTGACATCAGTGGGTCAGTTAGAATGTGTTGAAGCATGAAAAATACATTTTGGTCCAAAAAAATGTCCGGTTGTGTTGTGAACTGCATGCAAAAGACTAAAGTCACATGACTGCAGTGAAGCGGCTGACGTACAACGCGTCTGACGTGTTATCTGGTGCGCCCCAGCTTTTTTTGTGCCTGAGCTTCGTTAAAAGTCTGAGGGAGAAGCACGTTGTAAGTTTGAAAAAAATTATTCGCAAACATGTCTGAGGATAACACATCAGCCGTGTAACTGCAGAGATGTTTTTCATGGGGCAGAGCTTGCTCTTCTCCCAGTTGACCCGAAGACCCAGACGGGCTGTGTTCCCAAAGCATCTGATGAGACTGTGCTATTATAAGCCAGTCATCTAGATACGCAAGGATGCGAACACCGCTTTCTCTCAGGGGGGGGGGGGGTGAGAGCCCCTTCTGCTACTTTGGTAAAGATACGGGGAGAGAGAGACAGGCCGACGGTTAAGGCCTTGTACTGATGTCACAAGCCAGGGGCTGGCTGCTAGTGGTTAAGCCACGCCCCTTCTCAATTCCCACCTCGAGGAGGTCCCCAAAACCAACCCAATGACCAAACAACAACGAGGAACAGGTAAGTATAAAAAAATATTCTTTATTTGCTTAAATATTTAAAAGGTACTGGGAATTGGGGAAAGGGGAATTAAAAAACTAATGTCCGGATCTGCCCTCCAAGGGGCCACGAACAAGTGAGTGACAGGGGGGTGGGAGTTGCGTCGGGGAACGGGCTCCCGCCTCTGGTTCCCTCTGCCCGTGGCGCGCTCCTCTTCCTTCCTGGAGGCAGAATAGATCAAAATCAGTGTTGGTATAGACTTTTTCTTATCCGTGTACCTGTAGCTATCTCACACAGCTCCTTGCTTGTCGACTCACTCTCCTTCCCTGTTCTCTCTTTCTCCACAGACTACAGCCGGGACACGCGGACACGGTGGATCGACCTCAAAGGGTTCTCTCACCTCTTCACCGACGGCGGCTTTTGGTAAGTATGGGTTTCCTTCCTTGCCCGTTCCTTTAACACTCACACGGGTTCTCTCTACTCCTCCACCGATGACTGCTGGGACACAAAGGCACTGTGAATCGGTTTCCAATGGTTTCTCTCACCTCGTCGCTGACTACAGCTTCTGGTACGTTGGGCTTTCCTGAACGGCTTGATATCTCAGCGGTCACGCTGACTCTCTCTCTCTCTCTCCACAGAGGACTGCTGGGACACAAAGGCACAATGAATCGGTTTCCAATGGTTCTCTCACCTCTGCGCTGACTACAGCTTTGGGTAGGTATGGCTCTCTTCACAGTTCGGTATCTCAGCGTTCACGCTGGCTCTCTCTCTCTCTCTCTCCACAGATGACTGCTGGGACACAAAGGCGCAATGAATCGGTTTCCAATGGTTCTCTCACCTCTGCGCTGACTACAGCTTTGGGTAGGTATGGCTCTCTTCACAGTTCGGTATCTCAGCGTTCACGCTGGCTCTCTCTCTCTCCACAGATGTCTGCTGACTACCGCTTCGAGGTAGGTATGGCTCTCTGCACAGCTCTCACAACACACTCCTCTTCCCTGTTGATTTGGCAGTTTTAGCAGGTCATATATTACTTAACAGGGTGGCGGACTTACGATAGCTGGCTACGCGATGCGTCAGCTGGACAGTGGTTTCCTATGTGACGCCGGGGGCCAAAACCCTCTCGGCGAGCTCGTTGGTCTACAGAGGGGCGAGAACGTCACGCCGGCACACCGGGTCGAGCGCTGCCCTTTCCTCGAGACCCGTTGGTCAATCGAAAACTGGACCGGGGCGCCCTTTCGTCGAGACCTCGGGGCGGCGGATCTCCTTCGCCTCAAGCTCTGTGATGATAAAAGGACACAGGTAAGGTAGCAATATTATAGGTAATACTCACACACCGTCAATAGCACAGTTCTTCACCGCCACTCCTAAACTCGAGTCCGCCGAGCGTTTGGCTGGGAAAATACTTCGAGACGCCACTCCGTGATTTTAAGACTGAAACACACTCACAGCATATTCATGTACAGGTCTTACTCTAGGACCGTTCTTCCTCTTCGTCGTCTCAAGAACGAGTGACTGGAGGCGGGGGTACGTCAGACAAGACAACAGCAATCTCACTGCAATACACAGCATTACACAGCACCACTTCAAGTGAAAATTTCTACATCCACGACTCACCCTCCACACTCAGTGCACACAAATAGACGCCCGTCTTCCTTTACTTCGCTCTGGACGAAAATATGGAGATGGTAACTCGGCCTAGTGTTCGTTTTCGTCACTGGAGCTGTTTCAGCACAAAGACCCTTTGGCTCACCCACCGCGCTGGTTCAGGGGTAGGGCCACCCACTCTCTTTCGGAAACCCTCAAAGAGATATACAGGTCAAATACATGCACAACACTTCCATAAGGAGACTCCGTTACTCACAACTGCTGTACTTTCTTCGTCCCACGTTCCCCAAGATTGATCTCACACTGCTAGGACTCCAGATGCATAGACAGGGTGGTTTTCAGCCACCAACACCACTTTTCCACAAACGTATACTCACAATGGTGCGTCTTTCCTTTCTTCGTTTCTTTCATCCAAGGTCAGTATTCGTTTAATTCTTCTACCTATAAGGTCTTCGGTATCTTCATCAATGTAAGTCTATAATCCAAACGAGAGAGAGAGCAAATACAGCAATCCAAAATAGCGTACCCGGTGAGCCCAACTCAGCGCTACGATACACACCACCAACAGGAACAATAAGCACACCCAACTGTGGTTTAAACTGCTCTAAAATACTCTCCTGAGTGTTGCCATCGTCCAATCACCCGGCGCTCCTCTTAATGACTCTCAGCTGTATGTAATTTGGCTGATTACAGCGTTCGCGACGCTACCGGATGTCCGGTGTTTTCTCTTACCGGTCCGGGCGGAAACATCCGGGCAGAACCAAACTTTCCCAATTTTTGGTTCCGCCTAAAAGATCGTCACTCCTGTGACATCCTCCCCCGCCAATGCATTCTAGTCCCTGGAATGCCTCGGCGTTGTCCACTCACCGTACCGGGCAGGGGGGCGTCCTCGGCTCTCCCGTTGGGAGCGTCTCACGGGTGAATCGGATTCGACTGGCTCGGGTACTACCTCTGGTTGCATCTGGGCCGCCGGAGGTTCAACCGGCTCAGGTGCCAACTCAGGCAGTATCTGGGCTACTGGGGGTTCAGCTGGCTCGGGTGCTATCTCTGGCTGTATCTGGGCGGCCGGGGGTAGCGCCGCCACGGGTCGACCTGGTACCACAGCCCATCCTTCCATCCAGGGGGCCGCTGGCACTGGCTCTGTGGGCCCCTCTATCACAGCCTCGGGGTAATTCGGACAGGGGCGAAGCATGTTCCGATGTACTACACGTTCGGGGCCAGGTTTTCCCTCGGGCCGGATGGTGTACACCGGCTGTCCCGGTCTCTGCTGCTTGCAAACCACATACGGGATAGCCTCCCAGCGGTCGCTCAGCTTTCCCTTTCCTTGCCGCCGGTTATCCCTCGCCAGGACCCTCTCACCTGGTAACAGGGGGGCATCTCGAGCAGTCCGATCATACAATCGCTTGTTCCTTTCTCCTGCCATCTGTATCTTCCTAGAAACTTGTTCATACGCAAAGTGTAAGCGCTGGTGATGGCGCCCCACCCACTCCGTCACACTCACTTCTTCCCGGTCTGCTGCTACTCCCAGGACCAGGTCAGTGGGCATCCGTACGTGCCTGCCGAACATCAGGTAAGTAGGGGCATACCCCGTCGTGCTATGAACACTGTTGTTATATGCTTGCAAAAGGTTTGGTAAAGCACTCACCCAATCGCTCTGCTGTCGTTGATCTAAGGTCCCCAGTAGCCCCAATAGGGTCTGATTGAACCTCTCACAGCTTCCGTTCCCCTGGGGATGGTACGACGTGGTGTGGGTTTTGGTACATCCATACAACTGGCATAACTCACGGATTACCTTGGATTCAAAATTTGCCCCCTGGTCGGAGTGCAGAAACTCGGGACATCCAAATGTCTGGAACACATTCCGCCATAGAGCTGTGGCGGTGGTGTTGGCTGTCTGATCGAGCGTCGGGACTGCCCAGGCGTATTTGGTAAATAGGTCAGTGATTACCAGAATATTTTGATAACGGTCCTGAGGGCGGCCCAGCGTC
The DNA here is from genome assembly GCF_030506205.2 of Paramisgurnus dabryanus. Taxonomy (NCBI): domain Eukaryota; kingdom Metazoa; phylum Chordata; class Actinopteri; order Cypriniformes; family Cobitidae; genus Paramisgurnus; species Paramisgurnus dabryanus. The sequence continues at coordinate 9,407,777 of NC_133339.1, forward strand.
AGGAAGTCCATTGCCATTATGTGGAGGGGGGCTTTCGCGTGGATGGGTACCATCGGTGCTCGGGCCTCTCGTCTAGATTTAAACAGCATGCACCGGGGGCAAGCTTGAATTAAGTTGTGCACAGACGCCTCCAATCTCGGCCAGTAGAAGAATCTACGCAGTAGGGATACGGTCCTCTCCTGTCCTTGGTGTCCCAACTGGTCATGATAGGCTGAGACCAATGCGTTTACCTGGTTGGCAGGTACCACGATCTGGCACACTTCCTCGCCCACTTTCGGATCGCGGGTCTTCCTACAGAGCACCCCCTCCTGTAGCTCCAGCTTCTCCCACTGTCCCAGTAACTTCTTCCCAGTCTCTGTCTGGGCTAGCCTTTCCGCCGGCGTGGGCCGTCGGCCCTGCTCTACCCACGTCTTCACCTGACACACGTCCCGGTCCTGGGCCTGCCTCTCTATCCACCGGCGGGGGTCCCACCCCCAATTCCCTGGTGCAGCTTCCCGCTGGCCTCCTGGCGCCTCCACGGCCCCTATCATGTAGCCCTCCTCACGGCTATTCTCCCTTCGATACCCCTGGCGTCTGGGGCTCTTTCCCTCGGGCAGTCTTGAGAGGACGTCCGCGTTCGTATGCTCTCGTCCAGGCCGATACTGCAGCTTGTAATCGAAGTTAGCCAGCTGAGCCACCCATCGCTGTTCCACGGCCCCCAGCTTCGCCGTCTGTAAATGTACTAGAGGGTTATTATCTGTGATGACTGTTACCTTAGCTCCCCAAAGGTAGTCCTTGAACTTTTCGCTCAGGGCCCACTTCAGGGCCAGCAGTTCCAGCTTGAAGGAGCTGTAATTTGCGTCGTTCCTCTCTGCCGGATGGAGACTCCGGCTCGCATAAGCGATCACCCGCTCTGTTCCTTCTTGCCGTTGGGCCAATACTGCCCCCAATCCCAGGTTGCTCGCGTCTGTATATAAGACAAAAGGTTCAGAAAAATCAGCATACGCCAAGATGGGGGCCTGTAACAACTCCTGCTTCAGCCTCCGAAAAGCCATCTCACAATCATTGTCCCAGTCAATAGAGGGCGACCCACGGCCCCGGCTTCGTCCCGTGCCAACCAGCAACTGGTTAAGGGGCTTGGCAATCTTCGAGAAATCCTTAATAAATCGCCTATAATATCCCACGAACCCCAGAAAGGATCGTACTTGCCTCACAGTCTTAGGCGCGTCCCAATCCTTCACTGCCAAGACTTTCTCGGGGTCCACGGCCACCCCCGCTGCGCTGACCACATGGCCCAGGAACTTCACTTCTCGCCGCAGCAGGTGGCATTTGTCCGGCTGCAGCTTCAGCCCGTACCTTTCCATGGCCCGGAAGACTTCCTCTAGGTGCCGGAGGTGGGAATCGAAATCTGGGGAATACACAATCACATCATCCAAATATACCAAGACTGACTCCATCAACTGACCTCCAAGACAGCGTTGCATCAAGCGTTGGAAGGTGGCCGGAGCGTTGCAGAGCCCGAAGGGCATCCGGTCCCATTCAAATAGTCCGAACGGGGTCGTGAAGGCGGTCTTCTCCCGGTCGGCCTCGGCTACTTGCACCTGCCAATATCCACTGGCCAGATCTAAGGTGGAGTACCAGGCTGACTGCGTGAGGCTAGCAAGGGAGTCTTCGATTCGTGGTAAGGGGAAGGCGTCTTTCTTGGTTACCAGGTTCAGCTTGCGATAGTCCACACAGAACCTCCAGGCTCCCGTCTTCTTTTGTACGAGCACGATGGGGGCCGCCCAGGGACTGCTACTCTCTCGGACAATGCCCCGGCCCAACATGCCCTGCAGGAGTGTACGTACTTCCGCATACAAGGTAGGTGGGATCGGTCGATATCTCTCCCTACTTGGCCCTGCATCCCCAGTGGGGATGTGGTGTTCCACCACCCTGGTGCACCCGTAGTCCTCATCGTGCCTCGCAAACACATGTTGCCACTTCCGAAGGAGTGCCTGCAGTTTCTGTGTCTGTACCTGTCCCAGGTCGTCCCCTTGCAGTGACTCACCTGCTAGGTGTTTTGGCACACCTCTCTCCTGGTTACTCGCCGGGGCATCCAATTGGGTCAGGGCCACCTCGATCACAGTGGGGCACACCTGACGAAAACTGACGTCCCTCTCTTCCCTCACCTGGTGGGGTGTGACCATCGTCAGCCGGGCCAGTCGTTGATGCCGGTATAGCTGTACTGCATAGGGGTGCTCGTTTCGTACCCTTACCGGGATTCTCCCCCGGTGGACCGCCGCTAGTCCCCGTGCTACCTCCACTTGTGGGCAGTCTGTATGTGGCTCTACCAACACCCACTCCTCTGGGCTCGCTTCTCGAAGGGGCACTCTTGCCCATACGATAGCCTCACTCCTAGGGGGAATAGACAAAGCAAAACTACACATTACTCTTCCCACTTCCTCCCGATCTCTACGCACCTGGTTCATTTGGACCCGACGGCAGTTGGCCACTACACGCTCCCACTTGGGTCTCTCGGTGGGTGAAATCCTCGGACCAGGCCTAGCCTGGAATATCTCCTCCCAGCATTCGGAGAGGACATTCATGCCCAATAGGGCTCGGTGGGCGCCCAAACACCTATCCTCAACAATGATCACACCTTTTTGGGGGACGACTACCCCATGCACTTCAAGATCCGTCAGGCGATAGCCAATGTAGGGGATTTCTAGGCCGTTAGCGCCCTTCAATGTCAGCCAGGGGGCCTCCGTTCCTTGCGTTCCTTCCTGTCCGAATATCTCCTTGGAGAGGCTTTCCGCAAACATCGTTACCTGTGAGCCCGTGTCTACCAGGCACTGAATCCATTTGCCACACACTTTTACTTCTGCCACCGGGCTATGCCCGATCATCTGCTGCCTAGAGCTGTCCCTTCTTCCCGGGTCTTCTCGAGGGGTCCCGGCCACACGACCCACTGTGGCCGGTCGTCCTAAAAACCCCCTTCAGATGCCCTGCGGGGCCCACACTGACGGCTATAATGTCCTGGCTCACCACAACGGTTGCAGATCGGCCGTCCCTGATCATCCCATTCGAAACGAGGCCGAATATAGCGGTTTGGGCGTCCAGGTGGCTCTCGGCTCCTCTCCGAGTATACTCGCTCTCGGGGTGCCGGCCTTGGTTCCTCCCGCGCCCTACCTTGGCGCAGCTCTCCCAACAGAGTTTTAGATAATTCTGACATCTGCTCCCGGACATCCTTCAAAAGTTCTGCTTTCAGAGCCTGCTTCCAATCCGTGCGTTCTGGTTGTGTTGGCACGTTTTCATTTACAGCCGCGCATACTGGGGTCTCACTTACTTCAACCTCATCGCGCCCTCCAGAGCTAGCGCCTCCTTCCTTAGATCTTCAAATGTGAGGTCGGGGTCTCTCCGAAACTGGACCCTCAGACTCTGTCTCACGGGGCCCTCTTTCATCCCCAGAAGGAATTGATCGCGCAGCAAGGTCTCTCCGTCACCCAGCCCATGATCACGGCGGGTCTGTAGCCGGGTGAACTGCTCACGCAGTCTCAGGGCAAACGCTCTAATGGGCTGTCGGGGGCCTTGTTTACTATTAAAAAATTGGGAACGGAGGACGGCTACGGGGGTGTGGTCACCATACTGCTCGGTGAGAAACTGGAATATAGTTTGGGCATTGGCTCGGACAGCTTCAGGGGCGGCCTGCACTTCTCGCCGCGCTTCTCCCTCTAGGGAGTTCAGCACGAACTGGAGCCGCTGGGCTACACTAAGGCCTTGTAGGTCGGCTAGATACTCTAACTGGGCCTTCCATTCCGTTAGCCGTACTCCCGACTCTGTCCCTTCATACTTTTGGACCCAAGGGCTACCCATAAAGACAGGCACCTCACGGGGTTGGGCTGCGGGCCCCGCGTTGTCGGTCATTGGGCTAGTCTGGTTACTCAACTCGAGGTGGGGCCCTGCCGACTACGCCAAAATCTGTCACAAGCCAGGGGCTGGCTGCTAGTGGTTAAGCCACGCCCCTTCTCAATTCCCACCTCGAGGAGGTCCCCAAAACCAACCCAATGACCAAACAACAACGAGGAACAGGTAAGTATAAAAAAATATTCTTTATTTGCTTAAATATTTAAAAGGTACTGGGAATTGGGGAAAGGGGAATTAAAAAACTAATGTCCGGATCTGCCCTCCAAGGGGCCACGAACAAGTGAGTGACAGGGGGGTGGGAGTTGCGTCGGGGAACGGGCTCCCGCCTCTGGTTCCCTCTGCCCGTGGCGCGCTCCTCTTCCTTCCTGGAGGCAGAATAGATCAAAATCAGTGTTGGTATAGACTTTTTCTTATCCGTGTACCTGTAGCTAGCTCGAGGCGGTTCACCGCCTATCTCACACAGCTCCTTGCTTGTCGACTCACTCTCCTTCCCTGTTCTCTCTTTCTCCACAGACTACAGCCGGGACACGCGGACACGGTGGATCGACCTCAAAGGGTTCTCTCACCTCTTCACCGACGGCGGCTTTTGGTAAGTATGGGTTTCCTTCCTTGCCCGTTCCTTTAACACTCACACGGGTTCTCTCTACTCCTCCACCGATGACTGCTGGGACACAAAGGCACTGTGAATCGGTTTCCAATGGTTTCTCTCACCTCGTCGCTGACTACAGCTTCTGGTACGTTGGGCTTTCCTGAACGGCTTGATATCTCAGCGGTCACGCTGACTCTCTCTCTCTCTCTCCACAGAGGACTGCTGGGACACAAAGGCACAATGAATCGGTTTCCAATGGTTCTCTCACCTCTGCGCTGACTACAGCTTTGGGTAGGTATGGCTCTCTTCACAGTTCGGTATCTCAGCGTTCACGCTGGCTCTCTCTCTCTCTCTCTCCACAGATGACTGCTGGGACACAAAGGCGCAATGAATCGGTTTCCAATGGTTCTCTCACCTCTGCGCTGACTACAGCTTTGGGTAGGTATGGCTCTCTTCACAGTTCGGTATCTCAGCGTTCACGCTGGCTCTCTCTCTCTCCACAGATGTCTGCTGACTACCGCTTCGAGGTAGGTATGGCTCTCTGCACAGCTCTCACAACACACTCCTCTTCCCTGTTGATTTGGCAGTTTTAGCAGGTCATATATTACTTAACAGGGTGGCGGACTTACGATAGCTGGCTACGCGATGCGTCAGCTGGACAGTGGTTTCCTATGTGACGCCGGGGGGCCAAAACCCTCTCGGCGAGCTCGTTGGTCTACAGAGGGGCGAGAACGTCACGCCGGCACACCGGGTCGAGCGCTGCCCTTTCCTCGAGACCCGTTGGTCAATCGAAAACTGGACCGGGGCGCCCTTTCGTCGAGACCTCGGGGCGGCGGATCTCCTTCGCCTCAAGCTCTGTGATGATAAAAGGACACAGGTAAGGTAGCAATATTATAGGTAATACTCACACACCGTCAATAGCACAGTTCTTCACCGCCACTCCTAAACTCGAGTCCGCCGAGCGTTTGGCTGGGAAAATACTTCGAGACGCCACTCCGTGATTTTAAGACTGAAACACACTCACAGCATATTCATGTACAGGTCTTACTCTAGGACCGTTCTTCCTCTTCGTCGTCTCAAGAACGAGTGACTGGAGGCGGGGGTACGTCAGACAAGACAACAGCAATCTCACTGCAATACACAGCATTACACAGCACCACTTCAAGTGAAAATTTCTACATCCACGACTCACCCTCCACGCTCAGTGCACACAAATAGACGCCCGTCTTCCTTTACTTCGCTCTGGACGAAAATATGGAGATGGTAACTCGGCCTAGTGTTCGTTTTCGTCACTGGAGCTGTTTCAGCACAAAGACCCTTTGGCTCACCCACCGCGCTGGTTCAGGGGTAGGGCCACCCACTCTCTTTCGGAAACACTCAAAGAGATATACAGGTCAAATACATGCACAACACTTCCATAAGGAGACTCCGTTACTCACAACTGCTGTACTTTCTTCGTCCCACGTTCCCCAAGATTGATCTCACACTGCTAGGACTCCAGATGCATAGACAGGGTGGTTTTCAGCCACCAACACCACTTTTCCACAAATGTATCCTCACAATGGTGCGTCTTTCCTTCCTTCGTTTCTTTCATCCAAGGTCAGTATTCGTTTAATTCTTCAACCTATAAGGTCTTCGGTATCTTCATCAATGTAAGTCTATAATCCAAACGAGAGAGAGAGCAAATACAGCAATCCAAAATAGCGTACCCGGTGAGCCCAACTCAGGGCTACGATACACACCACCAACAGGAACAATAAGCACACCCAACTGTGGTTTAAACTGCTCTAAAATACTCTCCTGAGTGTTGCCATCGTCCAATCACCCGGCGCTCCTCTTAATGACTCTCAGCTGTATGTAATTTGGCTGATTACAGCGTTCGCGACGCTACCGGATGTCCGGTGTTTTCTCTTACCGGTCCGGGCGGAAACATCCGGGCGGAACCAAACTTTCCCAATTTTTGGTTCCGCCTAAAAGATCGTCACTCCTGTGACACTGATATTCCTCGAAGGAGTATCAATACATGAAAGTACGCGTCCTTCAGGTCTATGGCTGCAAACCAATCTTTGGGACGGATGCATTGATAAATGCTTTTGTACATCAGCATCTTGAATGGCATTTTGTGAAGCGAATGGTTAAGTGCACGTAAATCCAAAATCAGTCGTAACCCACCGCCTTTCTTTACCGGCACTGCAGCGCAAACAGCCCCCAGAAACCAGTCATCAAGGTGGGACGGTTCAGGTGGTGGAGGTTCAGTCCACTTGAGCCCTAAAGCCGCCATCGCCCGAGCGAGCATGGCCATCATCTCAGGGTTGACAGCGGGCTGCGATACACGGCCCAAAGCTGTGAGTCCGTGTCGGAGAATGATGACCCACTCTGATGCTGCAACTGACATGGACTCCACATCAGGAGCGCTGTAAGGGGGTGAAAATTATATCCCCCATCCATCCGTTTGGCCCAATGGCGAAGTCCAAACCGCATGGGAAGGATTGATAGCGCGTTCGGTCTTTTCCGGAGCTTTGCAGATGACGTTTTGGCGTTACGTAATTTAGGTATATTTATCTCTAATCTGACTCCAAAGACAAAGATTTAGTTTATATTATATTACAAATTTGATTGATTATTACTTTTAAAGCTTACAGAATTTAGATGGATGTTTGTTTATTTATTCTGATAAAGCTCTGGTATTACACTCGTTCATTCGGTTCTCACAGTCGCACATGATCCTAGTACGGGCCTCATAATTAATATACTGGTCAACGGTCGTAAGCGAATCAGTGTTGGTCGCTGCCAGAGGTTGGACTATACGCTTAAGCGGCCGCTTTCTGCGTGCTCAACTTTAAACATACTTTATTTAGTCCCCTTAGAGGTGACACTTAATTATTACAATTATTATTTCTAATCAAGATTAATGAATAGAATAACATTGAAATAAACAGAGGTTGAGGCTGACCCTATTTAGAGTAATCAGAAATGTTACTCTAAACGGAAACACAGCCTCCACGCTTCTAAGTACACTTAAACTAACGCCAATTGCTAGTCGTATCTCTCAAATCCTCAGCTGATGTATTATTCACTATCTAACTGGGATTGGGCCGATCCTAGCCTGATTTCAGTCCTTACGGTAACTACGGATACAACGATATTACTTGCAGTGTCAACATTTACCGAGCAACACAGAATAAAATCAAATATAACAATTTATTAACCAGGTAGGTAAAACATAATTCAGAAGCCAATTTACATTCCAATTCAAATACGAAATAAACAAAAACCGTTGCATACCTGGTAAGGAGATGAGGATCTGGTTACAGATTCCTCAAAGTAAAATAAAAATACATGATGCTGTATCAAAGATACAGCATCATGGGGGTGAACTTCCATGAACAGAAAGACCCACTGAACCATTTTACATCATTCCCTTAAATATCCAGAGAGACACAGCATATAGGAGTTTGCTACTGATTGGTTGTTGTAAAATTCAGGGGTGTTGCCTAATATACATACAGTGGGTGATTGGTCAACATCTCTAAGGTAGGAGTTGTCTCCCAACATTAGGTTAAGTTTACTTGTTTATTGTCACAGATTAACATTGAATCCTGTTGTTGTATGGAGATGTGGTGTTTGAAAATCAAGTGTAACTCTCCAGGGAGTCTCCTGTATTCGAGATAAAGTTCTGGTTCCCGAGAGGGGTGTTTTGGGGGTCTTGGTCCCCTGCCGTGAGTCCTGGAGGAAAACTTGTTGTGTTGCAAAAAAGTTCTCTTTTGATGTCCTTGCTGCCTCAGGCACCTACAGGGCACACACACTGCACTCTCGGGCATCCATGCTGTGTTCCCAGGAAGGGCTGACCTTTTGGTCAGGATCAATCAAAATTCTTACAGTATTTCCCCGCTTGGCCCCGCAGGTGAATTGTAATAGGGTACCTGCGGGGTCAGACAAAGCAAAGATTTTTTTTTTTTTTTAGAGTCTTTGGAACACAGATATCTGCAGTGGGGTGAGGGCACAGGTATCTGCAGTGGGCTGAGGGCACAGTATCTGCAGTGGGCTGAGGGCACAGGTATCTGCAGTGGGCTGAGGGCACAGGTATCTGCAGTGGGCTGAGGGCACAGGTATCTGCAGTGGGCTGAGGGCACAGGTATCTGCAGTGGGCTGAGGGCAAGGGCAGCGTGTGTGGATTCCTGTGTAGATAAGGTGCCTGATGTGCAGCACTGGAACATGGTGAAGGTGAAGATCAGGGCACTGCCAATGGCACACCCTCGGAACACCCAGTCCCACCAGGTGTATGTGTAAAAGGAGCAAGTGGTACGATAGGGTCAAATATATCTGATCTGTAAAATTACCATCATTCTTTCCCACTGTTGTATTTGGAGTTTAGCTGAATTAAAAAGGTACTTGGTCTCTGGATATTCAAGGAGAGGATGCAAAAGATCAGGTTAAAACAATAAAAACATAACATTAAGGTATGCATATTATAAAAATAAAACCCAGAAAATTCTAAAATAACCTTCAAGTATGCATATTATAGATTATATGAAAATAAAAACAGAGATTGTTAAAATGATCTTCAGGTAGGCATATTATAGATTGTATAAAAATAAAACCCAGAAAATGTTAAAATAACCTTCAAGCATGCATATTATAGATTATATGAAAATAAAAACAGAAATTATTAAAATGATCTTCAGGTATGCATATTATTGGGTCATGTGAAAATAAAAAATTAAAAACCCAAAAGATGTTAAAATAACATTCAGGTATTGGGTCAAGTGAAAATAAAAAACTGAAAATGTAAAATTTGGTTATGCATACTATAGGGTGTATCAATAACAGTGATAGTATTATACTGCTATAATAGATTTAGGTATGGACATTGTAGTCCATATATAATAATAATAATAATAGTAGACACATAGAGTTGTAATCATAACCTGCACACATCTATAATTAATTTTTCAAAAATACTCTTAATTTTCTCACATAAACAACTTGTAGGCCTAAGATAAACTTAGAATATGTTCAGAACATGTTGAGTTCATGAGTACAAGTGAAGATTCAGAATCTGTTAGATTTCTATGTGTATGTGTACAGGTATGTGCCTTTGTGTAGATGTATATGTATGCGTGTATAGGCATGTGTATGAGTATGTGTAGTCCATAAATTTAAAGATTCAGAATCTCGGACTTCTATGTGTTTATGTGTATGGGCAGGTGTAGAGATACGTAAATATGTGTATAGGTGTATATGTGATCTGTTGACTAAGTCACATTTAAATATTTAGGAGTGGAGTAAATTGTTTGATTGAAATGCCCGCACTTCAAGTTCAATCATTTTGACAATGTTTGTGCTGTTGTTAGTGATAGGTTGAAAATCATGGGCCTTGATTTACAAGTATCCCAACAACAGTAAGATTATTGTTTAGGTATTTGAGATTTTAATAGTAAGTATGTGTTGTGTGGTGTGTTGCATGGTGTTTAGGTCTGGATAGTCTTTACGTCTATACCAGATATGTTGCAAGATTGCGTTGGAAAATGTGTGTGTGTGTATATACGTATGCATGTATGTATGTGTGTGACTGTGTGACTGGGAGATGGGTGGATTTTATCTCTAACAATTAGTGTTGCAAATTTCGAGGCCATCGCTATTCATGATGGTATAGTGTAGTGAGGTGTAAAATGGCCTTTGAATTTTCTTCACACCCAGATCCCAGACTTTTAGGTTGTGTTTCTGCAAAGTTTGTTGTCCTTGATGTGGCCAGACATCTCTGGCCAGGATATACAGCTTTCAACCTGATAAAGGACAAACAGAGAAGCAATTTAGTTTTTAACCCTTTATGCAATTTGCATTAAGACATGTGGTACAATTTCTCCTGGTGATCAGTCATTAGGGAATAGATGTACCATTGTCATATTACTTTGCAAATTTATTTTCAGAGATTAAATTAGTTTTAAATCCTTTGGTCAGAGTTTTTTTTTTTTTTTTTTTTTTTTTGACTACTGCTATTGCAGTGTAGTCCGACAGCATATTACTTTAGGCTGTGATAGCATTTAAACCCTTGCTGTCTGCTGTGAGCATTCAAACTCCATTTCTGCTGGAGAACTTTTCCATAAGCTCAAATGGCTTCATTTTAAGTTGCTCAGTTCAGTCAGACCTGTGGGCAAATTCATCAACTCATCACACCTTTGACTGCTTCAGATCTCTGACCCAAAAGGACTCTTTTGCTTGATGTGTTCAGCATTTATCATAGGTTTAGTTACCAAATGATTAAAATAGACCTCTGTATTGGATTAAAAAATGGGTTAAAGATTTCCAGTGAAGGAGATTTGGTTCACTATCATGAGTGTCACATTCATTTTTAGTGTAAAAACATGGCAGCACGTGACAGCGTACTCCGCTCCTTGACAAACTGGGTGGTGGACCAATTCTGTGAGTTTGGCCTGTGCAAGTTACTACATATAGAACATGTAATACACCACATTTTACCATCTGAGGCCTGTTTGGCCATGACAATATAATGGATATTGCAACTTGATCACAATGTAGATTATATTATATAAAAAACAGTATTAATTAAAAATACATTCGTTACTGATCTCTTAAGGATTACCAGATTGATGTTTGTGTGTCTGAATTTGCAAGATGTTCCTGTATCAATATATTTGAATGTGAAAAGGTGTCAGCCCTGGACAGACTGGTGTGAGGCACAGATTTTCATTGGTTCATGCTAATGTATTCCTACAACAGTTTCAAGACTAAAAATTGTGTGGCCTTTCACATCTCTATAAAGCTGTACAAAACTGTCTTTAAACAATTTTCACAGACTCATAGGGAAAGACTAAGCCAAGAACTTTTAACAGTCCTGGTGTTTATCAAGTTCTTAAAGAACACTGAGATTGATTTACCGAAGGAAAAATATGGTTACAGACAATTGTCTCTCTTAAAAACAATGTTCTCTCTTGGGAACAATGGATAGGCCGTTATCTGAGTGGGGGGTAAGCCCTTTCATCTCAGTTGGGTGTCTCACAGTGAGAGATAAGACCATTTGTGTTGGCCTAGAAAAACATTATATTTTCCTGCAACAATTTTAGGTTTTGCTTAATTGTATCTCATCAATGGAGGAATACTACATTGAATTAGAGGTTTGTAATTGTAATATGACTTACTGAGTCCATTCTATTCTCATTCAGTCCAGAGTGATCTTTTAGAAGGCTCACTCACAACAACTCATTTAAAATCATTTCCCTACTTGCTTAATGTCCAGCATTCAGTTACATTTCTCTATGCATTGGGGATTTTTAAATCCAACAACGCTGCCTTCAATCATTCATACATTTCCTTCATTTCCTTCATTCTCCAGCTTGATTACAATATTACCTTAATTCATCAAATATAGATTGTACACTGATGTTTGCAGCATTTAAAAATCTTACTATCTGTGTGCTTTTCACATATCAATTGTCCAAGTCCTCCCTTCACATGCAAACACATTCATTGCATTGTAGTTTAAATCATCCAACATCATTTTTCAATTGTTAATGTTTTTTAGCTGTTTTCCAGGTTCCTTGTTTGAGAATCAGAACAAATTTTGTATGATTTAACTCCAATGTGAGACGATCTTTTGTTTTCCGTAGGCACGTAAACAAAAGATCTTAGAGCAAAGCAATTCATTCTTCATTTAACATCACACAGCATTTCCTAATAATGTGGTTTCATTTCATTCTTAAAGCCCCACCGGATTTGATTTCCAGTCTAACATTAGCAACCCAGTCTCACCCCATGGCGTCAATATTTGACGACACTTGACCATGCGTCAATATGTTGACGCGGAGGGTATACCTTTCGCTTCACTTTTTGACGAACTGGGGACTTCAATACTATCAGGTACGCGAAATTCTCTTTCCTATTTTCTTACCATTTTCTACCATTTTCGCGTCGGTTTAGGGTTAGATTTACATAATGACATCCCTACCCAAACCTATCCCTAACCCCAATGTCAGTTGACAACTGTTTAATTTCGCGTACCTAATAGTATTGAAGTCCCCAGTTCGTCAAAAAGTGACGCGAAAGGTATACCCTCCGCGTCAACATATTGACGCATGGTCAAGTGTCGTCAAATATTGACGCCATGGGTGTGAGACTGTGTTGACATTAGGTATATTTACAACCTATTTCATAAATGTGGGAGGTTTAAAACATTCCTTCAAACATTTTTAAAGGCAAAGAAAAGATTGACTTACCACATCAGCTGAAGAAATAGAAGAAGTTCAAACCTTTAGCTCCATGAAAAGACTCTTATTCTCCAGGGATCAAATCAGTCGTACTTTGTACATTTTGATAAGATTTTCTCACTGGGTGAATATCACGTCCCGGGAATCACCACTTTGTAAGGGGGTGAAAATTATATCCCCCATCCATCCGTTTGGCCCAATGGCGAAGTCCAAACCGCATGGGAAGGATTGATAGCGCGTTCGGTCTTTTCCGGAGCTTTGCAGATGACGTTTTGGCGTTACGTAATTTAGGTATATTTATCTCTAATCTGACTCCAAAGACAAAGATTTAGTTTATATTATATTACAAATTTGATTGATTATTACTTTTAAAGCTTACAGAATTTAGATGGATGTTTGTTTATTTATTCTGATAAAGCTCTGGTATTACACTCGTTCATTCGGTTCTCACAGTCGCACATGATCCTAGTACGGGCCTCATAATTAATATACTGGTCAACGGTCGTAAGCGAATCAGTGTTGGTCGCTGCCAGAGGTTGGACTATACGCTTAAGCGGCCGCTTTCTGCGTGCTCAACTTTAAACATACTTTATTTAGTCCCCTTAGAGGTGACACTTAATTATTACAATTATTATTTCTAATCAAGATTAATGAATAGAATAACATTGAAATAAACAGAGGTTGAGGCTGACCCTATTTAGAGTAATCAGAAATGTTACTCTAAACGGAAACACAGCCTCCACGCTTCTAAGTACACTTAAACTAACGCCAATTGCTAGTCGTATCTCTCAAATCCTCAGCTGATGTATTATTCACTATCTAACTGGGATTGGGCCGATCCTAGCCTGATTTCAGTCCTTACGGTAACTACGGATACAACGATATTACTTGCAGTGTCAACATTTACCGAGCAACACAGAATAAAATCAAATATAACAATTTATTAACCAGGTAGGTAAAACATAATTCAGAAGCCAATTTACATTCCAATTCAAATACGAAATAAACAAAAACCGTTGCATACCTGGTAAGGAGATGAGGATCTGGTTACAGATTCCTCAAAGTAAAATAAAAATACATGATGCTGTATCAAAGATACAGCATCATGGGGGTGAACTTCCATGAACAGAAAGACCCACTGAACCATTTTACATCATTCCCTTAAATATCCAGAGAGACACAGCATATAGGAGTTTGCTACTGATTGGTTGTTGTAAAATTCAGGGGTGTTGCCTAATATACATACAGTGGGTGATTGGTCAACATCTCTAAGGTAGGAGTTGTCTCCCAACATTAGGTTAAGTTTACTTGTTTATTGTCACAGATTAACATTGAATCCTGTTGTTGTATGGAGATGTGGTGTTTGAAAATCAAGTGTAACTCTCCAGGGAGTCTCCTGTATTCGAGATAAAGTTCTGGTTCCCGAGAGGGGTGTTTTGGGGGTCTTGGTCCCCTGCCGTGAGTCCTGGAGGAAAACTTGTTGTGTTGCAAAAAAGTTCTCTTTTGATGTCCTTGCTGCCTCAGGCACCTACAGGGCACACACACTGCACTCTCGGGCATCCATGCTGTGTTCCCAGGAAGGGCTGACCTTTTGGTCAGGATCAATCAAAATTCTTACAGCGCTTACAGATGTTGGGGGTGTTGTAGAACTTGACCCACCCATCTCCATTGGCAGCTCCGATAGCACGGTGACTTGGCGGTGCATTTCAAAGGAAGGGGGGGTTCATTCCCAGAGGAACTTCTCCGCAAGTCCAGAAGGATTATGTTCCCGCAGTGAGAACATGACTCCCCCACAAACGCCGCCTTAGCGTGCTGAATGCTCAAGCATGAGAGGCAGTGATCGTGACCATCCGCAGGAGCCATGCACTTGCCGCACTCAGGAGTGTTGCACGCACGAAACAACATCTTTAAAAAGATGCGCTCCGCTGTGGCACGAGAGAATGGTCTTTACAAAGACACGTTGCAATTCAACCCGTGCAGCTCTTTCTGGGAAATATACTCTTTAGATTGCGTGCAGCTGTTGAAGCATGTAGGGGAAATGGCAATGCACACTCAAACTTAAACAAAATGAGGAAAGGAATGTAAAACTGCAAGATTCCGCTGCTGTGTGCCTTGTCACCAGAACAGCTTACAGCGCAGTGTACTCCAAGTGAGAGAGAGAGAGAGGGGGAGAGAGAGAGGGGGAGAGAGAGAGAGAGAGAGAGATAACTTCTTAATAGTAGGTAACTGCCGGCTTTCGAAGCATAAAAGCTGATTAGTGCATACACCTGCTGCTCATTTATACTCATGCGCCCACGAAGCGCGTTTCCAATAAGTCGGTCACGATGTGACATCTTAGTGGCCAACTGAAAGGGAACAACAATTATGATTTTGCAATAAAATGGTATCCATATTATAACAAGTATTGCAATTAAACTACATTCACGACAAGGAAAAAAATAAAAACTTAGGTGGAATAGATTATAGGCTATGCCTGTCTAGTGGGTCCCTGATTGAAAAAGTTTAAGCATCCCCTATTATGATATATTTACCATAGCCTCTTCATTTACTCCACAACCAGGGTGGATTTACCTACTCTATAAAGGCACAACATGCTAAACTTATTTTCAACAATAATAAACAAGATCAAACATCTGCTGATATTGCTGCCATGAAATGTGATTTTTTTCACAGCTTAAATACTAGCTGGGAAGATTTCATGGATGAAATGCACATACACTAAATAGCCTGTGTTGGATCTAGTAAGACTTTTCGCTGTATAGCTCCCATAGTTTCACCAAACTCCCCCACCCACAACCATTCCCATTATGCCTGTAGCATCTAAAAGTTTGCAGCTGATGTACCTTTGGAAAATATAGTTATAAAGCTAACAACCATCAGTGTAATCATGTGAATGTTTTATTCTTTAAAAAAAAGATTTGCCAAATTTAACATGAAGTGTATTACAACTATTTATTTATTAAAACTATTTTGTACTTATTAATTTGTGGATGAGATGTTTTCTTTATCATTTTAAGAGACTTTGCCTTTAACAATAGTATTAAAAACCAATGAACCAACTCAGTACAATGTAAGACGCCACCCACAAGCCCAACGACAGATACAAGTGGAGTGGGTGAAGGGGTCTCGTGTTCGTTCCCTCCGTAGCGCTTCTAGAAGAGTAATTCCATTTATTTAATTTGTTTCTTTGACCTCTGCGGTTAAATTATAATCTGACTCCAATTTCTTAGTTACCAATACTATTCTGATGCTGATCATAATTTATAAAATTATTATTATATTTATTTAGAATGAATTATATTCACATAAGGAATAAGGTGTAATTCTGAAGGTGCTAAGGCAGTTCCATACAGCTGGGCATAGAGGCATTCTCCTTCTAACTTAAGTTAAAGTTAGAGGTTTCTCCAAACACATTGAAAATAAGAGGATCCATCTATGTTTTAGGTTGAGGTTACTCCATCTAACCTTAAAACGGGGAGGCAATTACTCCAGTAATATTTTCAATAGAGGCAATTCTCCTAATCTATGCCCCCTTCAATACATTTAACTTAAACCCTGAAAATATAATAAAGATTTGACAAGTTTTTAGAATGAATAAAGATTAACAATTTATTTTGCCAGGCAGGTTACACTTAAATCAATAATTTGGTTATTCAAATCCATCAAAAATATATCAAAACATTCACTTAAAGATCAGCATAGAAAAATGAACATTTCACAAAATACAAAGCATACCTGGCAATTAAAGACACACAAAGTGGTCTAGGAAGATTCTTGTTAAAGATTTCTTCCATAAGGTTTGAATACACACAAAGTGTGGGAGCTTCTGAGTACAGAATGGCTCCCAGAACATCTAGCCAGGCCACCTTTTATACACAGCGTGAGACAAAGACATCGTAAAACTACAAAGTCCAGTTTGACCTGTGGCAAGTGATACTTAAGAACATCTGGTCAAACTAGCCAGAAGTACTCTGGAAAACCCCCACCTCTACAAGAAATGCATCTGTGTTAAGTGTATCTTAAACTTATAGAAATGAGACCTTTTTACTCATCGCACCATGACCTTTAACATAATATTACACATGAATATGTATGTAAAACACAATCTTAGAACCACATAATATGTATACATTACAGTATACATTTCAGCAGATACTCAGTGATGTGAGCCTAAAGGCTAACAGTTCAAAAACCTTTGTGATGAATAGATTAAGACAACAAAGAGTTGTATCTGAAGACCTCTTTCATCTATGGGTCAAATTTGGGTTAACAACACCCCCTAAGGTTTAATTGTTTTACAGTGTCTTTTCATAAATAAACTTAGTTTATCGGGTTAACAACACCACCTGAGGTTTAATTGTTTTACAGTGTCTCTTCCTGAATAAACTTAAAGTTGATGAATTATAATCCAGTTTTACAACAACTTTTCCAAATCTTTTTCAGGTTCACTGTTCCTCAGTACAACATGGCTAAGCTTTGTTTTTTATAACAAATGCAGTTATAGTCTTTTTCTTTGTCACATCACTGAAAACTAAAACAGGTAAGCTACTAAATAAGGAAAATTAGTAAACACACATTTTTTAATTAATAGGGGTGATGACATGAGGATGCCAATTTACCTTGAACATTTAACATAAGAGATATTGGTATCATTAATACAACTTGCAAGTTGTACAAAAACATTCTTCTCATCTTTAAAAAAGCATTTACTGTGCTTCAGAAAAAGATGAGTATAAGATTGCTGGATCTGTGACATCACAAGCCCCAATTTATTTTCATATGACATACCCTACAACAAAATAACAACCACACAGCAAAATTCCCAGTACACTGCTGGTTGTATATATTGTCCCAATCTTACAGAGTGTTAAAAGTAACTGAAGCAGAGTTTAAAGCTGCAATCTGTAACTTTATCCTCTTTGTCGCCATCTCTGTTTGAAACCCAAAATTGCATTTTATATCTTGAGTTATTTTCAATGCCACCCCAGCGCGGGTATCCTAATATATATAATTTATACCCGAGTAGGCTCTTTTAACCAGAAAGGCAATGTAGTTTTTCTCTGCGTGTGTTTGGGGGTGGGAGACACATATCTGACGATGATTGGTGTGTGTGTCTTAGACGGGGTGGGACAACCACATAGCTGATGAGGATTGGCTTAATTTCCATCGTTAGCCAACCAGAGGCAGCAGAGTTCATACACAAGCATGCAGTCAGTCCGAGCAGAAAGTCTTTTACAGTGTAAAAAAGTCCGCGCAGATTTGCCAACTTGGTGACTTGGTTGCTAGATTAAGAATCTTTTTAGACCCCTTTAGCGACTTTATTAAAAAAGCGACTAGGACAAATCTAGCGATCTTTTCTGGCGTGGTTGGAGACGTTTGGAAACTGCGGTGAAAGGATGCATCGCCCCATCCAAGGCACTCACATGCAGCCCGGTTCTCGTGCTGCAGTCCATCCCTTCCGAGTCGCACAAACCCGCAACAACAGAGCGATGGGAAGTACAACGAGCTCAAAACAAAGGTAGCGGACGCAAGCACAAAGTATAAAAAGCACAAACGTTACTTTTCCATCGTTGAGGTTAAAGGCAAGAATGATTATGAACGTGCAACTTATGCCCATGAAGAAAGAGTCTCTTCACGTCTGTAGCGAGTAATTCTGATCTAATAAAGCACCTCACGTCATCACATGCTGCCAAAACAAATTCTCTTTAGTGTCTTAAAGTGATTAAGTTGAGCATCACATCAGCAAATCAGAGTACTAAATACGGTCATATTTATAGATAAATGTTGCATCAGGATAAAAATACGAAAATTAAACTGATGTTAAATATTGCACGAGGTAGTTGCTTGGTAGTTAAAACAACTGAACTGCAGGTTTGTGTAAGCAGTAAATATCTTTTAAGCAGTTCTTTCTAGCCCGTCATATTCAAAGGAATATATGAAGTAATGAAGGAAAGAAACATATGGATGGCAAAGAGCTAAAAACAAGTGAAAAGACAGAAATCCATCATGAAGTGAGTGAAAGGATTAAAGAAGAGGGTTATGAGAGAAAGAGATGTTTGCCTTTCAAATATGTTTTACATTAATATAAACTAGGCAATCCTATTTTATTTATATAACTGTCTTTATACCATTATGTTCAACCAGTCAGTGTTTTTAGATATTGATAAGCTGTATGTATTAACTTAGTATTAAGACAAAGGGTGCTACAGAGATGCTAAAGGTAGCTGCTTGGGTACTTACTTAAAGGAACATTTGTTGTTGCGTTTATTAATGTTATAAAAATTTGAGGTCCAGTGTTCACCGAATATAGTATATACAGTATATAATTTCTTGAATCCACGACAACCATGCAAGGACGCTTACTTCATTGCCACCCCTTGTAGTTCTCATGCCACCCCCTTGCCACCCCATAAATAATTTTCTAGATCCGCCCCTGGTTTCTGGTAATCCACTTCGTGATTTCCCGCCCGCTCTGCAGCATCTCTCACATTCTGTGTCCACTCTTTGAAGGGCGAAGACGACAGTTTGTTGTATTAACAGGTAGATTCATTACATTACCTTAGTTGTTGAGCTGCTCAATTAGTAATTTGGTAGTTTGAAGCCGAGAGAGGTCGTGTTCTATATTTATTTTTGCTTGCTTGTGTTCTAGTGATCACTACTTAATTTTCTCGTTATCTCGAGAAAACAGCAGCTTGTTTTCTCGTGATCTCGACATAACAAAAGTTGTATTCTTGTGATGTGATTAAAGCATACGTTTACTCAATAGAACATAATTTTTAGACAGCAAAAGCATATTTAGCAAATTAGCATGGATGAACAAATTAGATTTAACTTAGATCAGGGATTCACTCAAGATGAAACAGATTTGCCAATAGTTGACCATTTGATAACGCGGTGAATTTAGGAACCATCTTTAAAGTACTCTATATACGTTTCTACTTTAAACAGCATTAAAATGGAATAACTTAAAGTCAACAAACAGTCACAAAACCAACTGTAAAGTGTTCATGGTTGTCAACTATAATGCACACTTTTTTAGATGTTTTATATTTATTCAAATAAACTGTTAAATACTATTGAAGATAGAAACGTGTACAGTGCACTTTAGAGATGGTCCCTAAATTCACGAACATCAAACTTTATTTATTTAGTCTATCGACAATTAGCTACGCGTGGTAACGGCGAAGACTTATGCATCAGCAGTCCACTTCAAAATAAATGAAATATTATGGACAGGAAATGACATTATGGCATTTGGATTATTATGTCTGGATAGCGAGAAAACAACTTTTTGTTATCTCGAGATCATGAGAAAACAAGCAGCAAAAATAAAAATATGGATGACCTCTCTCGGCTTTCCTATGTTTTTGTATTTCTGTGGATGATTTGCTCTCTGTCTTCTTAAAGTGCTAACAACTTAGCAAACATTTTTAGAATTACAGTGATTGTCTAATGAGTAATGTACCCGATGAGATCTAATATAAATAACACCAAATTTGCTGTTGTTGGCACACTTTGTCGACAAAAAATAAAAATAAAATGTTTAAAAAAAAAAAGTCAGAGTTGGAAAGGAGGCTGCAAAAGCTGTTCAAAATTGCAAACATGGATTCAAAGCTTCAGCATGTAAATCATATAGAATATTAAGAAGTTTTGTCACACTCTAAATCTTGTTATAAAGTCTATTTTCCATTATAAAACGGGCAGTTCTGGTTCTTCATTCTGATTGGTTGAAACGCGTTCTAAGCCGTGATAAAACTACACCGGTAACCTCACGGTTCAGACCACATTACATAAGTATCACTGCGCCACTGCGTACTGATTTATGAAAATAAACACCACAGTCTTTAATCATATTTTAAATTTGTCTACAATTGCACAATTAATGGCGATATCCAGATAAATTTCAATAAATATTGTTGAGTCATCTCGTCGATAAAGACAAAAGGTTGTCTGAGGAGTTTATAAGTCAAGTTCATACGTCCGCTATTATCCACTGGGTGGCGATCTTACCCAACTTAAACACTGACGCATTCACTCTAGGCCTGGCAAACTCGATTCCTTTTAAGGATCCGGGTTATTGTGAGTCACTCACTAAAGTGATCTGGGTTGTGTGAGTCACTTGAGTCAGTATTGCTAAATTGCCAAGGAAACTCAGTACAGACCCACATGTAACCGGCTGATCCACGCGACTCGAGATTCTCAGAGCCGGAAACATTGCAGACTCGCAGACCATGGGCATGAGACTCGCTCTACAGATCCACTAACCTGCTGATTCGCGTGGATCAGCCGGAGCCGGTTAGTGGAGCTATAGAGCGACTGAAGTCTCCTCAAAAGCAAATCCATAAGATCCATAAGAGAAGGAGAGACAGTTCGCGCAGATCAGCCGGTTACGGATCAGCCGGCGAATCAGCTGTTTACGGATCAGTCGGTTACGGATCAGCCGGTTACGAGTTGAGAGACTCTCGAGTCAGAGCAGATTCGCATGTCTCTCGAGTCCGCATTGTTTCCGGCTCTGAGGGTCAGTTCGCGGCTCGCGCGGATCCACAGGTCTCTCGAGTTTGCAATGTTTCCTGCTCTGAGTGAGAATCTCGGGTCAATTCGCGGCTCGCGCGGATCCGCAGGTCTCTCGAGTTTGTAATGTTTCCGGCTCTGAGTGAGAATCTCGGGTCAGTACTCGCGCAAATCAGCCGGTTACGAGTGGATCTGTAGTGCGAGCGAAGTCTCATCAATAATGTTGAAAGAGGTTTGTGTGTGTGGTGGCGCCGTTTATGGTTTTACATTGAATTGTAGTAGGACTCAACTAATCCGGGTTAATGACACTAGAGACTCGCGGCTCATGAGTTAATTTAAAGATCCGAGTGAGTCACGACTCGAACAGGTCTAATTCACTCAACACTGAAAACACAGCGTGTAAGTTTTGATGGCTTTGAATCTGATCTCTTACTAAAGTTCTTCACAAAAATGGAATTATCTCTGCTTTTAGCTAAAACATTTGAGAGGTGATAAGAGAACAAATGAAGGTAGGATGAAACGTTTTTTTTTTGTTTGTTTTTGTTTGAAAGCGGATGGTCTGTTCTTTCATTTGATATTTTATGTTTATTTAAAGAAGATAATTTTATTTAATCGTGCCTAACAACGCCCCTTAGCTGTTATAAAATGCACTGGTAACCCACTGCTTCTTGGGGTTTATTGCTTTATTATAATCACTTATATTATTTGATACTAATCTATAACACATCATATTGTTAAAACCATATAAATTGTGCCCCCCGTGCCCCCTTTTTGGTTTGGGCCACTGCCCCTCAAAATGTCTGTGCACGGCCCTGGAAGAGAGCAGTGTTGGCGATCATTAATGATTAGTTTATATGTTTTCGTTCATCTATGAAAATGAACATTAGAGAGGAGTGAGGTGAGCACTAACTCATTATCATTTAAAGAGACATGCACCGTAACGGGTTGCTGTGAATAGTGCTCCCGAAATTAAGATTTGATAGCAACAGACAAAACAAAAAGTAGCTTTTCTATGCGTTTCAATAGGGAAGGGTGAGCTGTGGACGGAGCCGTTGGTTGCAATTTATAATCTAACTGCTAGAGGCCGCTTAAATCTACACACAGCACCTTTAAATGATTAAAATGAGTGTGTTTGGTATGTGTCAAGGATCCAGCATTTAATATTTATATAACAGTCTGTTTACTATTGTTTGCTTGAAAGTAAATCTGAAGCGCAGGTGTTATATGTTTAATTTGTTAATATTATATTAATAATTTATTTTTTTATCATCAGAATATAGTCTGTGAATATAAATAATAGTGTAAATATTATTCATATCTTGGATGTTTAGTGAGGTTTGGTGTTGTGAGTGATTTTTTTTTATCTGTTAATCTGTTACAGATGTTCCCTTTAAAAAGATTTTGTATGCATTTGGATCAGTTGGTGTTTTTTTAATCAATGCGGTTGCACTGATGACTGAACTGATACTGAAAACAGGTAAGAAAACACAACACTTCTGCAATTCTGGTAACGTTCAAATGTTTTGACACAATTACAATATTTAAAGGAGCAGTACAGGTATGTAGGTTTTTGACTGTTCTAAATAATAAAATAAAATTATACATTTGTAGATATCTAAGAAACATAGTTCACATCTGTGTTTCTCTGGAAAAAAAGATGCTATAGGCAGTTATTCTACTTTTAAAATGTCCTTTTTGTGTCAGAATGTCTGTTTTTGTTTTGGTCTGTGTTATCCAATTTATCCAATAGTGCATTTGGACTGATTGGTTGCTAGTGTGACAATCACAGCATACTGCAGCCATGGAAGAAATCAAACGATCTGGGTTATAAATCGTACATTCCACCCTTTCCAAAAAGCCTAGGCATTGCAAATGTTAAAATTGGCAGATAAATTGTGTAGGGCTCAGTGCTTTTCATTGTCAGTTTTTCTACTGCAGGTATTCATGTGAACATTGAGTCTGAGAAGGAGGGGCAAGAATAACATCTCCAATATTTGGAATTTAGATTGTGGTCAAAAGATTAACCCCCTGATATCACATATCAATATCATGTACTGCTCCATAAAAAACAGATATAAGATGGACAAAATGCAGTTATTATTGACTAACATATGTTTGTCTTTAGTTTATGGTGAACGTGCAGTTGGGGATTTGAGAATTGTTGTTTTTTCATCTGAAAGCCTCTTCTCGCTAACCGTGATGACTTTCATGTTGTTTAGAAACTGTGAGTACAACTTGAATTGTTTCCTTGTTAAATCAAGCTTGTCTTCATGTGTTTTGCTTTCTTTTGTTCACACAGTGTACAAAAATTACCTACATTTTTGTGCTCAGTAAAATAGGCTGTTCAAGTCATTTTAACTTAAAAAGTATAATTATTCATATTATTATTATCATCATTCTTATGAACTGTCTTCTCTTTAGGCAGAGCAGTGTTTTAATCTTGAGCTATACAATTTATGTTGAAATAAAAGAAAGGTATTAAAATGGTGTATAACACAAACTATTTGAACAACATTGTACAACAAGGATTTTTTTTTTTGACAAAGAATAACCATCCAAAATTAAGAGGTTTAGTAACAGACAGTAACGTCATACGTAAAACTACCTGTTGCATACGGTACAAAGTGTTGAGATGTGTTGATGTATGGCGTCATTTTAGTGCCACAATTATGCGCGCGTAAGATCATATTTTGAGCACATGAAACTGAATTTTGCACGCGCGTGGACCGAGATTGTGAAGAAATATTCGTCTCGCAAATATAAAAGTGCTTCGCGCGAACGAAACTGCTTGTCTGCATGTATTCAAACGTGCCCCTCCTCTCGTGCAAAACCTCAATTTGCTCGCTTTCCTACTACCTCTCTGCGCGCGCTAAGATCCTTCAGCTCATGCGCTCAAAACAACGAAGCATCAGCGGAGTCATCGTTACAGCCAATCAGAGATGAGACAGCTAAATTCCGATTGTCTGGCCTGACACTAAATCACAAGTGTGAACTAATCTAAATGATCGATAACACATTAACACTTTACAATAAGGTTGTATTTGTTTAGATTAGTTAATGCATTGGCTAACATGAACTATCAAATAACAATACTTCTATAGCATTTATGAATCTTAGTTCGTGTTAATTTCAGCATTTACTAATACATTTATATTCAAGCGTTGTAACTGTTAACATTAGTTAATGCATGAACTAAATAACTATTGACATTAACTAACATTAACAAGAATTAATACTTGCTGAAAAGCTATATAGTTCACTGTTTTTTCATGTTAGCTAATGCATTTCCTAATGTTTAATACGACCTTGTTATATTACCAAATCATCGGATTAATTCAATAAATAAATAAATATAATAGTAATAAATAAGACTAGGTAACCTAATCTGCCCTTATTGTATGTAAATGTGAAAGCATATATGCTGTAAAAATGATTTTGCAAATTTAAATGGAATATTGACTCTAACTTTGGATAGATTCAACCTTTATGTGATAGGCTATGCATTATGCTATTTTAATAAATAAGCAGACAAATAGTGTAAAACCATGTGACTTCCCACAGTAGAGGATATACGATGTGCTTTGAGATTAGTGAGGCATTCGCTTCAACTACATTTTTGTAGAAGATAAATGTAATTTAATAGTCACATACTCAGGTGTCCTACAATTGTTGTACTCCACTGTCCTACAAGTGGATTTATTGGTCTCTATTAACCCAAATTTAGCAAAATGTGCATATAACATAAAATAAATCTTAATTCTAGATAAAATGTCATAATAAGAAGATATAAAATAATATCACGAATATTTCAAGAAAACAACACTTTAATGGTATAATAAGACACAATAATAAATATTATACATTTATTTCAAGAACACATCACTTCACAGTTCACACAAACGTTTAATGGTATTTTACAAAACCAATAAAAAAATCAATATTCACATTAGTCTATCCCCACTAGTAGATTCACAAGACAGGGTTTTGTCAACAAAACCCAAGATAACTTTTTTGTCTCATATATCTCCTGCTCTTCTATAAAATGTAAAAGGGAAGGGAGTCGGCATTTCTTCTTCATTCCTTTCACCCTCATAAAACATGGTGTTTATAAACAAGTCCCACATTGTAAAAGCCAACAGGGCATCATCCTTTAGATTTTTTGCAGCTCATCTTCCCAGCAAGTGGTCTCCTTTACCCACTCACAAGTCAGCTGAATGTTTCTCATCACCGCTGAGTTCTGTGTGCTATATAAGAATCCCAATAATAATATAATTAATAATGATGTGCTGCTCATAAACAAATTCATGAAACAGGAAAGGTTAATACACACATTAACAAGTTAAACAAGTCAATCAGTACATAAACATTCAGTCTACATACATCTACTTCTGGTGTCTGGGTGATCTCCATAACATCTGACTCAGGTGGAGTGAATTTCATGTTATCTGGATATGTTACTTCCTGGGTGAGAAGTTGTGGGACTTGACTGTGGGACTTGACTGTGGGAAGAGACAAACATAGGTATAGGTATAGGTGTGCCAGACTGGTAAAAGATAGCAATCGAAAATCTTAATAATTCATTTTTTTATGTGTTCTCACAGTCATAACATAGAGTGTTTAGTACACAGAGAAAGGTGTACACAGCAAATATAAGACCACTTACCATCAACATAAATACCCCAAAATCAATTCCTCCTAGCTGTAGAGGGCCACCCTGTTAATTATAGACAATACAATTAGACTATATACAATTAATACAGTATATAGCTGTCACATCTAGGGGTGGTTTCCCAGACAGGGATTAGACTAGTCCTAGAATAAAATAAATGTAAGAGCTGTACAAACTGAAAACAACTTGCACTGACATATCTTAAAATGCATCAGTGCCCTTTATTTTGCCTCAAAATGCACACAAGTAATGTTTTTAGTAAGGCATGTTTTTTATATTTCATTATTAAACCAATGCCTAGTCCTGGTTAAGAATAATCCCTGTCCAGAAACCACCCCCTAGGGATTGTTTTTTTAAGTTAAGTCTTTCTGTTTGTTTATAGTTTTGATAAAAACTTGCACTTAGTTTACTTAACTGACCCTAAGTGGGTTATTTGTGACAACTGTGTACTGCGTTTTTTCTTAATACTGCACTACAGATATTAAAAAAGTTTACAAGCAAGAAGTTAAAAAGCTGCACCTCAAAATTAGTACAGACATGTTCCAATGTCCAGGCAAAATGAAGGTGGGGATGCTGATGCTAGGGATGAAGGATGTGCTGCAGCCAATGGTAGGTTGTCCAGAGGCTGGATTTTTACACATTTTAAAATTCATCACATCTGATTACTGTTGATGTACAGTAACAGCAGTGAAAGTGTGGGGATTGCCTGCACTTGAGACCATGCTTGATGATGATAAAATCTAAAACATAGAAAGAATAAATTAGCATAATTGTCTTGTTTACATTTTGCACAGTGCAGTTCACAGCTTTTGTGAAGAATCACCTTGCTCAAGAGCACAACATAAAGAGTATTTATATACATGTTTTTAACTTGTCATAAGTAATATAAAGCAGAAGAACTATAACAACAACAACTGAAGTAAATTAGTTTAAATTCAGACATCCCAAAGTTTCACAACACAAGAAAATATTAAATGAACAATATGTTTTTAGTTTTAAATGCAAGGAAGAAATTACTATGACATGCACAAACAGAAAGGTTAAAAAAACATGATTTTTTCACACACAGTATAATTAAAATAGGTAATTCACACACACATAACGTTACCTTTTTGTTGAACTGCATTTCGCATGTGCTACATGTTATTTACAGTAGGCACAGTGATAAAGACAGCAGAAGATCCTGTCCTCGCAAAAGTATTGTCTGATGCATCTGTGCAGGTTAAACAAATATTTAAATAAAAAAAAAAAAAAACTACAATAAAAACCCTATGTACCACTTGTGGTGGACGGGATAATGTTTGCAAATTAGCTATAGAGTGTTTAACATACTCCCAAAAATCACGTCGAGACAGCGATAATTGTAAAATTAAGATTTTATATACATATTAAAGTTCAGTTTATCTTTAAATTACCGTGCAATACTCCGGAGTCCTTGATACAAACAAACACTATCTGCGCCTGAGCACTTGATGCTGCCACGCCCATTAGATCCAGCGAGGCGGGCCTGGAGCTCCAGCTCCGCCCATTTGGCTCTGCATCGAGCACCACTTGGAGACTCCGCTGATTGAGCGCGTGAGCTGAAGGATCTTAGCGCGCGCAGAGAGGTAGTAGGAGATCGAGCAAATTGGGGTTTTGCGCGAGAGGAGGGGCACGTTTGAATACATGCAGACAAGCAGTTTCGTTCGCGCGAAGCACTTTTATATTTTCGAGACGAATATTTCTTCACAATCTAAATTCAGTTTCATGTGCTCAAAATATGATCTTGCGCGCGCATAATTGTGGCACCATAATGACGCCATATTGATGGAGAAGAAGGTAATGTAAAGGAAAAAGGGCATTTTTCTCATGATTGAATAGACACATCACCAACAGAAATTGATAGCCTGCGTACACCTAATAAAATGTAACCACTTGATGGATTATTTTGTTTGGACCTAACTGCATGGGAGTCATAGGACCAGCTTATATTGTTTGGAATTGACAAACTTTTTACCGGGTCCGCAGCCGCCGTCAGACAGCCGTCAAGAGTAAGTGGCAACACTTCTCTAGCTTTTGCCTTTATACATGGAAAAAAATCTCATACGATCGCAATCTGGGCTCGTGCATTAAGAGGATTTAGCTCAAAGGAAGTTTTCGAATGCTGTACAACAGTGAAGGGGTGAGAAGTTGTCTGGTGTGTATTTTATGCTTAAATTCTGCAAACAGAACAAAGTTGTGTATGACTATTTGTTGAACTTTTTCACCCTCTAACAACGCTCACATCCTCCGTTGTGTTTGGTCACTGATGTGAAAACACGTCGTCAGACAGCTGTTTTTCGAGATAATAATGGTTTACGTACCGCTGTGTCTTTGGCGTTTTTCCTCTTCTTCTTTCTTTCTCTGTCTTTTGGAAAATCCTGAAGGGTATGAGCGCTTCATGATGACATTTTTAAATTTAAACGTCCGCATAGCGTTGAGTGGAGGACCTACTCATAGTGTTTGTCGTTGCGTAGGGGGAATCCCTCTAGTTTGGGGGGTCCCTCTCATTGGGCACTGGAGAGTGATAGCGCTGTATCACTGTGGTGGTTTGTTTACAGTGGTTGATACTGTTTGACGAGGGCGGATACACAACCTAAACAAACGTGCGGCCATCGGACGCACCCTTCAGCTGGGGCCCCTAGACATCTGCTTACCTTGCCTACCCCATTGGGACAGCTCTGCGTTTAGCCAAGACTCATTTATGTGGTCGAATGTGAAAGGAAGAGTTTTAACAAGTCTATCTATAGCTATATGATCAGAGAAGTGACCATGTGTAAAAAGGCCCTATAATGACTGCTGGAAATGGAATGTTTAAAAAAATTAATTTTTAAATATGTGTAGGTTTCTTCAAAAAAAAAAAAAAAAAAAAAAAATTGAGCAAAAAGCTGAGATAATTAAATTTTTGGGAAGGACTTTTATTAGAGATAAGATTCAGAGTGATACCCAAAACAGACACAGAGTTTTTACTGCTCACCCTGAGGGGTTACTTCCAGGTTTTATAAGTTGTGTAATAGCCACATTAATAGTGGTATTAATAGCGGTATTAATAGCGGATAATATCTGTATTACGGATTGCCAGAAAAACTCGTCATTGGCAAGGAAGCGTTTTCTCTTAACTCTTTCACCGCCAGCATTTTTCATGATTTTCACAAAAGTTTGATGCCTCCCAGAAAATGCTCATTTTTAAATATATAAACATACAATATATGAAATAAAAGAACAGACCCTCTGCTTTCAAACTAAAAAATCAGTTTCATCCTACCTTCATGTGTTCTGTTTTTATCACCTCTCAAATATGTGTAGGTTTCATCAAAACACAACATTTTGAGCTGAGATAATTCAATTTTTGTGAAGGACTTTTGACAGAGATCAGATGCAGAGCGATCTTTAAAACATACACGGACATACAGCTGTTTGCCCTAGGGCAATACTTCCGTTTTTTATAAGTTGCCTGGTGGATAATAGCGGTATTGCAGATTGACGAGATATCTCGTCAATGGCAGGGAAAGTGTTAATTGACAAGTTAACTCATCAATGGCGGGGGAAAAGTTAAAATAGTAGATTGAATTGACTTGCAAAACCAAGTTGTTTTAACTTCATGCTGCAATTTTTTTACAGTAAAAAAAAATATAGCCACTTATCAGGGGTGGGTTTCCCAAAAACATTGTTAGCCAACTGTTGTCGCAAGTTTTGTCGTTTCAGCACAGTTCAAAGATTTGGATGGTTCCAAAAAAAACATTGTTTTATGGTGTTATTTTAATGACAATATCGTTCCAGCGGACATTCGCAAACTGCATCGCAAACTTGTGTGGTTTTACAGCTGTCAAGCTGTGGTTAGAAGTATACTTTCTCGTTATTATGACATGTAGACTGGCATTGATTGTGTTTTTGAACAAAACAAGCAAGCAAGATGCAGTGCATTCTATATCCATCATTCTAAATATATATTCTAAAGTCCATTTTAAGTCTTTTAGTTTGTAAAAAGAATTAAAACGCTGTTTTTGAAAAGTGTGCATGCATGCACCCTATTGAATTTAGGACCCTGTGGAATCCCTGGGAGGAGTGACGTAAGAGGGAACTTGCACATGAATTAAATATATTTAAATAAAACAACAGAGAACTATATCACAATAACAAAGTCAGTCTTCCGATCCAATGTACGTTATTAACCGCAATAATCTGACATTCACTGTAAAAAATTGACTGTAGAATTTACAGGATTTAGCTGGCAAAAAAGTTGCCAATAAAGTTCTGTAAAAAAATTATTAATTGCTGTAAAATGAACTGCAGCATTATACTGTAAAGCAATTTACAGCTAATTGTTGTTTGTAAAATCCAGTACTTTGTTGTTTATTTTACAGTTTTAATGAATTATACTTGTATTATGACTTACAGTATTTTTTTGTAATTCCAATAAATTACAGTATATAGTTGGCAACTAGAGTTGCCAATAAAATCCTGTAAATTCCCCAAAACCCAAGATGATATTGTAATAGTTTTACATTTAAATGCTGTAAAGAATTTTTATTACATTATTAGACTGTAATATATTTACCAAATCTATTCCTGTAAATACATGAGAATGAAAACTGAATTAAATGTAATTTACAGAATAATGCAACCAAAGTCAAAGGTGCTTCAAGAACAAAATTTATTAAAACTGACAGCAAAGTACTTTCAAAAAAATGATGTTGTTTCAGCAACTATTCCACTCAATCCTAAATATTCTAAATCAATGGCATCTATAAAACATCTAAACAGGGTTTGTGTTACATTTAAGATCTTGTTGAATCTGTGTTAGAACATAACTTGTATGTCTAGAAACACAAGTGTTCAATCACAGAACTGGCCTATTTAAAACATGTTTTGGTCTTAATACATGAACAAGAACTTACATGCGTAACCATTTAAAGTCCCAACATTTTCTGAAAAGAGTACACACATAAGGGTTGATGGTGTTGTTTCTCTTCTCAGAGGCGTTTCCACTTTTTTGCCTCTTGATGCTGTCTTGATGCCAGTGGTAGGTGTGATTCCAACAAAACATCTGCACAAAGAACAAACAAAAATAAATTTTAGAATATACATGTACATATATGTACATTATACAAATGTACATATAAACACTTAAATATCATATGGTAGCATGGGTACTTTCCTGGTGTGTGTGTGTATATATAATTTTCTTTTTCAAATGAAAAAAGTATAATGCAGGAAAAAACACATCTACAGAGTGCCCACATAACGTTACGTTACGTGATGAAATCCAGTAAGAAAGAATTAAACAAAAATTGTGAAGAAGTTAGTATTAAAAGGCTTACATTTTAGACAGCATATTTCCTGTTTTTTCACCAACAAAAATTACAAACGCAGCCACAGCACTGTTTTGATTATCTGAGGACAAGAATGGTCTCTTTTAATTAACCTGTTCATACTCTAAAGTAAGAACCTTATGTTACCATATTTATCTATAAATACATACAAGTACACATTTTAAAAAAGTGGATCGTCAACCTTTTTTCTTTTCAACCTATTGTCCAAAACAATGTCAAAAGCCTAATTTCTACCAAATAAAATATACTAGAGCAGGGGTGCCCAACCCTGTTCCTGGAGGGCTACCATTCTGCAGATTTTAGCTCCAACCCCAATCAAACACAGCTGAAGCAGTTAATCAAGGTGTTCAGGGTTGCTTAATAATTACAGACAGGTATTGGTGTTGGAGCTGGGTTGGAACTGAAGTCTGCAGGATGGTAGCCCTCCAGGAGCAGGGTTGGGCACCTCTGTACTAGAGCTTGGCATGTCTACACAATGTAAATTTGTTACAAAAACATCCAAACAATAAGAAATCTCTTGATTTTTGATTGTTTTAGCTTATCATGCTTGTTTTGTTGTATTTTGAATAACATTTAAAAGTCTTAAGGCCTACTTGGGGGGGTCCCATCCCCCTGGTTGAGAAACACTGCTATAAAACAAATAGCTACCTATGTGAATATAATTACCTTTGAACAAATTCAAGTGTGGAGGATGCCTTCCTCTGGTAAACCAGGTTGAAGTTGTAGTATGATGCGAACAAAGCTGCAAATCCAGCCACAAGGTTGGGGTGTGGATTCACAACCACCTGACCGTCCATACTCAGCATCCACTGAGTTGCATTGAGGATTTCACCTAAAAATAATCTTGAAAACAAGAAATATAAAATGTAAGAGAAAATATAACATTCAACATTTATTGAACAAATACAACAGATTTCAAAACATTGTTGTTTTTATGTATTCTTGAGACATGAGAAGCTAATGTGAAGTTAACACTAAATGTCCTCTCACAGCTCTTAAAAGGGCATTTTATCTCCCTGCCTTCATCTATATGGTCTTTTCAAGGAACACGCCCAGATTTTGGGAATTTAGCTCATTCACCGTATCCCCCAGAGTTAGATAAGTCCATACATACCTTTCTCATCTTCATGCGTGCTGTAACTCTGTTTGACGCAGCCCCCCCTAGCTAAGCTTAGCAGAAAGACTGGAAGTGAATGGCTCCAGCTAGCATACTGCTCCCAATAAGTGACAAAATAACGCGAACATTTTCCTATTTATGTGTTGTGATTTGTATAGTCACACCGTGTACAAATAACAAGGTGATATGAGACACAACTATCTTTTAACAGTATATAATATACTCGTCAGACAGAGTTACAGCACGCACAGAGATGAGAAAGGTATGTATGGACTTATCTAACTCTGGGGGATACGGTGAATAAGCTAAATTCCCAAAATCTGGGCGTGTTCCTTTAAATGTCCAATAAAGTCCTTTAGACTTGTACATGTGAAATGACAAACTTAAATTTGTCAAGTCAATGTGGTGCCTGTTTGGTTAAATCTGACACTTCTACGATACCCTCTTAGGTCTCCGTTTAAATGAGACTTGAACGCTGAAATTTTTTGAATGCACGGGAGCATTCAGGTACTCCACATGTAAAGGAACAAGTTACGAAGATTACTGTGTACTTTCATATGCTGAGTAAAGCCTATAATAGTATTGCTCTCATGCTGACACAACTTGCAGTGGAAAAATGTCTAAAAATACTTTATAAAATAGCAAAGTCAACAGTGAAGTATAGCATCCATCCATGAAAAAGGGCAGTGTACACAGTGGGTTTTTCACCTTTTCTCATTTGTCTCACACCACCAGTCCTATCAGGTTAGAGTTGCAATCTCTGCTGTCTCGTGCCTGAAAAACAATGTTAAACTTAATTACACTCCAACTTAACCAAATTTCACATTTAAAACAAAATTGCAAGCACCTATACTTACATGTAAAAAGTGAACTACAAACTGGAAAATTTATTACATCTGACTATGTTGGCTAATGTTATAAAATATTTCTGGTCGAAATAACAGGCATCAAATTGCTTCACATTAACTTAAGTATGACACAATTAATATGTTAAACACTACAGTAAGGAAAATAAACTGACAAAATAAACTAGAATAGAAAATCGCAGCATCCAACCATGTTAACATATTTTCTAAGATGAGAGCAAATACGCATTTATCGTGTAACCTTACGTTCGTTTTCTTTCTCAAGCAATTCCGTTTAAATGTCACGTTCATTTAACAGCAATCCAAAATACTTTAACAAAATGGCAACAAACTACAGCCGTATGCAAAAATAAAACGTCCTGTATGATGTTTCTGTTGGTGCTTCTTTAGTCTCACCACCCTGAAGTTGACCCGTATGGCGTGACACTCTTTGCTGCCTTGCGCCTGAATTCAAAACTGCTGCACATTCAACTCAGATATAACGCGGGTATTATGTTAAACATGTTGACGTGTCCTTAGTAAGGAGTATAAGCTGGCGAAATAAACTAGAAATTTGCACGATATCCAACCATATCTTATTTTTTAAACTGGCAGCAAATAACGTACGCGTTTATAACGTAGTTTTCTTTAACAAGCAATTCAGTGTCGCGTTTAATTAACAGCAATGGTCTAAAAACACTTTAGCACGCATCCATGATAAAATGCACAGCATGTACAATGTTTTTTACCTTTAAGTTCAAAGATTCGTCTCACCACCTTGCAGTCCAGCCGTTACGAGACCCCTCGCGCTTTTTGCTGCCTCGCTCATGCCTGAAACAAACATCTGACACGTTATAAAGTTAATGACACATAACTACCAAATGTAACATTTAAAATAATGTAAAGAATTTAATTTTATATTTTGCTACATGTCTTAATGACACGCTGTTGTGAAATACAAATTATTAACATCTGTTATGTTAATAATATCTGGTATACGGTCGCATACCAAATATCACTATTTAAATAACCATAATAGTACTATATTAGTTTAATACTGTACTATATTTGAATGATTTACGTGAACTTACCAACAATTTTGAATGATGACTCTTCAGTGTTCATGTCCATTTTAAACGTAAATACACCCACGCAATCCCATGATGCCATTTCACAATTAATTTTTGTAAAAACATATGATATACAGTGGCAACACCTTCTGCCTGTAAATTCAATTACAGTTTAAATGAAAATATACTGTTAACAGCTGTAATACTTTCTTTTACTCATAATGCATTGTGAACTACACTAAAATCTTGTAAAATGTTAAAACAGGAATTTCCTGTAAAATTTTGCTGTAGAAGTTACAGCAATTTGTTACAGTGTAGATTTGAACAGATTAACTCCAACTATGCATCATACAACGGTGGTTCAGCTCAGCAGCAAGTTACATCATTGTTTGGGAAATGCACCAGCTCAGACCATTGATCATTTATCTGTCTGTATAACGTTTTTTTGATAAATTGAAGATTAATGTATCTCACACGAGAACTGTAATGTAAGTGTTGATTTGTTGTAAGGCTGGAGTTTGATAACTGATAAATGGGACATTTCACAAGACTTTTTTAAGATGTCAAATAAATCTTTGGTGTCCCTAGACTACATGAAGTTCTAGCTCAAAATACCATATAGATAATTTATTATTACATATGATGTTTTTGGTTGTGTCCTTTTCAATGCAAATGAGCTGAGCTCTGCACTAAATGACAGTGCCGTGTTTGGATGCCGATTAGTGCAGATTAAGGACCGGTATTATCCCCTTCTGACATCACAGGGGAGCCAAATTTCAATGACCTATTTTTTCACATGCTTGCAGA
This sequence comes from Paramisgurnus dabryanus, assembly GCF_030506205.2. Lineage (NCBI taxonomy): Eukaryota > Metazoa > Chordata > Actinopteri > Cypriniformes > Cobitidae > Paramisgurnus > Paramisgurnus dabryanus. The sequence continues at coordinate 9,442,843 of NC_133339.1, forward strand.
GAATGGTTTACCAAAATTAAGTTACTGGGTTGATCTTTTTCACACTGTCTAGGTTGATAGAAGCGCTGGGGACCCAATTATAGCACTTAAACATGAAAAAAGTATGTCCCATTTAAGTCAATCATCAGTTCCATTCACTGAGAGTTGCTGTCAACATAAAAAACACATCTCAGATCAGCTTTTACTACACACCAGCTGAAAATGCCACATCGCATTCATACAAAATGTATTTCAGGAACTGTTATTTATTGTGGTCACTTAAGCCATTATTTAATTTAAAATGTACTTTATGGTGAAAATTACTTCTTTCTCCTCGTGGTGCTGTGTCTTCAAATCTTTAATTCAACCTCGTACTCTTTCCATTTAAATGTCAATTTAGTAATTTTGCAGACACTTTTTGTTTTTGATTTGTAAAGGTATATTTATATTGTATGATTGCATGTTACTTTAATAATCAAGAAACTATATAGTTTGATTTTTGTGTGTGCTTTACTTGAGACTGCTCCTAAATATCTTTTCTATTGTTAATCTAAACACACAGGGATTTCAGACATAAAATGTCTACAGTCTTGTAAGGTTGGTTTCATCTAAAATTACATTAATTTGATATTTAAAATCTGAAGTCAGATATGTGTTTCATGTAATGTTAATCAATCACACATCTTAACAAGAATGCAGAGAGCCCTGATGCAAATCCAGACATCGAATTAAACCAGAATCAAGATTTTCAGGTGAATTTCTTTCAGAAGGTTGCATTAATTAATTGACAAGAAATTAAAGGAAGCTTTGTACTTCATATCATGCAAATATTGTTTGTTAAAAATTCATCATGCCATGTGTTTGTCTACCTGTCTATACAGAATGCAGAAAGTTCTGATGAGATCCCAGACACTGAATCAAATCAAAACCAGACCACTGCAGAATCACATGAACTGAATCCTCTACTGAACATTGAAGATCAGGAGACTGATAGGAGTGAAGCTCTCATTCAGCCTGATTAAAACATTATTCACACAGCACTTTTGTCCCAGAACATTTCTGTAAAATTGTCAGTGGCTTTTCTTTGAACACAAACACTGGGATTGCTCTCGTAAAGAGGACCTAGTAACATTCCCGTAACATTTACAGAACACATCCTATGTGAACAAGACACAGAAACAATGCCTTAAGGGGCGTGCCGTAGTAAGGACGCGCCTGTCATTGCAACAAGATGTTATGGTTCAACACAGGGATTTAAACGCAGGTCAACATTCATGATGAGAAATGTCTGTAAACCGGACTAAAGAAGAGATCAGGGAGATCCTCACTATAGACGCTGAAGCTGAGATCATTCACCAACATGACAGAAAAGCGCATACTCCATATGATCTTGTCATCAACAAAAATGTACGTGCGTGGTTTCTCGAGAGATAAATCACGGATAATTAGCAAACTTCAGACGCTGTGAATAAAACCTACCAAGTGCAGGACTTTAAATACCTCACGTGTCTTTACGGTATGTGTGTGAATGCATGTACAGATTCCAGAAATCTATGTGAAAATGGCTTTAGTGATCTCACAAACAAAATGAACAAAATGAAGACTCATTACTCTTCCCATTAGATCAAACATTTCATGAGATCTGACAGTTCAGTGTTATTCCTCATTTATGACGTAGATTAAGAAGATATTTCAATTAGTTAAGTATTAGGGTTTTTACTCATTTGGAAAACCTATGAATATGTGGAAGATTTTCAATTGTTTGAAAACGCATCTGGTTTGTATTTTATGTATTTGTTGGATTTTAAGTGCATTTTCAGCTGCTTTTACCAGTGTGAAAAAAAAAAAAAACATAAAATAAAAGAAATTAAACAGTGAAAAAATTATCAATTTCTTTAACACTGACAAAACAAACAGAGGGTAAAAATTGCCGGTCATTATGCATGGGCGGAAATCCCGGGGGGGTCGGGGGGGACAGGACCCCCCCTATCTGAGGGTTGTCCCCCCTAAATTATCATTAGAATATGTGTATTGAAAATAATTTAATGATTTATAATACTTAAACTAGTTGTGTAAGAAGTGAAACAATACAAATGCAAACGGAGCAACAACAAAAAAACGTTTTAAATATTTGGATTCCCCCTCCCTTGCCTCACAGTGGTTTGGTCCACTGCCCACGCCCCTTTTACCTCACCACCACACATTCCGGTGGTAGAGAAGTGTACGGAGCCGACGCGTTAATAAGCTATATACAATACAACGTTTCCCATCACTTATCAGTTTATCCTCATATGTTTTAAAACTGGACTATTTTGACATATAAACATGAACATATTTCGTTTTCTGAGAACAGAAGCAGATAAACGATCAAGAAAACATTTTTATGCATTCATGCAGAGGTGAGGCAGAGCTGAAAGTTTTTTGTGTACTTTTACTTTGAGTAGTTTTTAAAATCTGTACTTTACTTTTACTTAAGTATGTTTAAAGTATTGTTGGTTACTTCGCTACATGTTAAATCATATCCGTTACTGAGTAAAAATAAATAAAAAAGTAAGGTGATAAAGACGCGCCACGGTCGGATGATTGATTGATGGGCGGGGGAACGCGCAAAAAGAACCATGGAGAGGGACGAGACAGGCGCAGGCTAATGCAGACCCTCAATTCAATTCTTACGAAAGAAACCCCTGGCCATTGACGCAAAGCGATTGTTTCATTCAGGTAGGGTTCATGCTCTTGAGTACGGAGTTTGAGAATTGCCGACCGTGTTTAACCGCTAATTTGCACGATGCATTTTTAATACATGCGCATTATCTTCCGAGGTCTAGCAGCTTCGCGTCAAGTCAAACAACTTGAGAACGTCCTCGAGAATGCGCAGATCATTAGACATTGCAGAGAGAGAGAGAGCGCGAGAGAGATAGATTGAAAGACATCAGGTACACAGGTCTGGGAGCTAATAAACGTGTAAAGGATGTATAGTGTATAGCCATGGCACTCATCTCATTATATGTTCATTTATGTATATAGTTTAATAACAATGTATGTTACCAGCAATACATCAATTACAACCTTCATATAATGATTGTATTTACTAGCTGCTGACCTCATATTATTTTTGCTTCAAAAGTGCATAACTCACCTGTAAAAATCATTAAATAATTCCATAAATGTTTCTTAGTTATAAAAAGCTTTTTATTTTATTAACATTTGTTATTGCACTTTAATTGTAGAGATGTTTACAATTAAAAACATAGTTTGAGATGTATATATCCTTCCTTTGTGAACTATACTAGAAACCTCTCCCCGCTGTAAAAAAGTAACTCTTAAAATTAAAATGACTTTTTACTTGAGTAGATTTTTAGACCAGTAACTTTACTTTTACTTAAGTAAAATATTATTAAAGTAACTTTACTTTTACTTAAGTAACATATTATTAAAGTAACTTTACTATTACTTAAGTAGAAAATTGTATTACTCTTTTCACCTCTGCATTCATATGTATTAAAATTAAATTTGCGTCCGTTCATAGAGAAAGAGAAACGTTTTCTATCTGTACCCATTTCCTTGCAAGTACAATTTTGCCTGTATTATTGGTGTCCCCTTCAAAAATTGTTCTTGAAAAATTTTATGTTTATTGTCCCCCCCAACATTTAGATGAGATTTTCGCCCCTGTCATTATGGAAGACACTGTATATTGCCAGGGTCTGAGAATCACAGTCTTCTCTAAGAGTCTCACTACTATACGTTTTTTGATTCCACAAATACACCACAGTGAGTATAAATATACATTTTTTGTGAATATAATTTTTCTTCTTTATGTGTGCAGCTTATATGACATTTATGTGTTACCCGACCAAAATAATGCATATTAGTATTAGTAAAAGTATAGGTAACAGAGTATGACAAATTTTGTACAATTACCTAAGTTTATTCTTAGTTAAATAATTAAGTGTCGGAAGCAAAATGGGCATCGGTCCAAAACACTTACTGGAATAGATGCCATTGTCTTGTATTCTGGTGTCTTTTAAAGTCCCACTGTGGTGATTTTTGTTGTAGTTTATATGTCTATGTGGTATTTTAACATGCTTTAATACAAAGCATTTGCAAATTCCTCATTTAACACCAATTCTGTGTATTTTCTCTATAAAATTGGACATTCATATCAACACAATTGGATCCATGCTGAAAAAAAAACAATAAAACCATTACAGAAAATTCTAATGGTTTCTATTAAAATACCAATAGGAACCATTAGCTTTTACCATTAAAACCACTACACTGTAGTGTGTTTTGAGCCATATTCCATTAGAACTAATACATAGAACCAATAGAACCAATACATACCATTAGAGTAGCCTGGTCCAACCAGACTCTCGTACATTCATTTAATTTGTACAGAGAGTCTGGCCACGTTCCATTGCAAAGCGTTACTTCCATTAAGGAGGGTCCTCTGTTGAAGTTTAAAACTATTGGATCTGCCCAGAGTCCCTCTGAATCCGCCATAACCAATCACTAACGTTTGGTCGTGACGTTAGGTCACTCAGTCTGGCGCACGACCTCAACGTCATCGTTCTTAGCCACCCCCCTCTGTTCGCTGATTGGACCTGCAGATTTTTTCCGGAGAAAACGAAACTCTACACAGCAGTCCCAGACGTTGGGCTGAAGCAAAATGAAAATTAAGCGGAAGCACGTAGGAGGGCGGAGCCAGGCTACCATTAGAGACCAACAAAAACCAAAACACTGTAGTGTGTTTTGGGCCATATTCCATTAGAACCAATACAATAGGCTTTATGCCCAGCTGCACTGCTTCCTGAACTTCAGCCAGCTCCTTGTTTCCTGTCTGCCATTACTGGACAAACTGATTAATCCAGGTGTGCCTGACCTCAGTAGTCACCAATAAATGGATTAATCCAGGTGTGTCTGACCTCAGTAGTCACAACAACAATAATCTGACACACCTGGATTAATCAGTTTGTCCAATAATGGCGACAGGAAACAAGGAGCTGGCTGAAGTTCAGGAAGTAGTGCAGCTGGGCATAAAGCCTATTCCCAATAAAACTTGGGAATAACGGTTTTATTGTTTTTTTCAGCAGTGATATTATGTATAGATGCCTCATAGACTGCTGCTTCAGCTCTGCTGTGCTTCTCACACAGAGGCGGCCTTACCCATGTTTCACCCGTTTCAATTGAAACGGGCCCCGCCCTCCCCGGCGCCAGAACTCTTGAACGGAGGGCTATGATTCCTAAACGTTGGGGCTCACATTGTCAGTGCCAGTGAGCGTTAAGCAATCACAAATATTTCATTTTAATCAATTTTCCACTCTTTATTTTCTCTCGGACGTTCCTATGCGCTTTAGTCTATGACCTGCAATAATATGTATTATAGGCCATTTAAATTATGTTTTATAAAAGTCAATTCTTTCATTTTGTATAGCATCTTTCAATGTAGATGCTATACATGTAGATAATGTATATAATTCTAGAGGTTTAATTATTCTTTAGCATCGGGATCACTAGATGAGAGCTTAGTACCCTTATTTTTGTTTAAACCGACATTTCTCTAATTGTGTTACCTGTCGTAGTTAGCCCATGCGCATTCATTCCGACAAATTTTCCGTCACATATGTAGAGAATACCAATTGGAAGTACTCATCCCTATGCCCTATTCATTCCCTTCGAAGATCAAAGGTGTGCAGAGAGTTGCGCAATTGTGTCTCATTGTGTGACCGCTAAAATACACTTGGAGAATAATAAATATCGGAATCTGCATCGGCCAGAGAAAAAAAACATGTTGGTTGACCTCTAGTGCTGTAACATCAGCGCTAAGAAAATAAGTGCTGCAAATGCAAAGTTCACACAGCCCAGTAACAGTTAGGGTGTTTGTTTGCCTATTTTCTCCCAGGTTTTTCTGCTTTAATTAAGATGATGCAAAGCTAAACCAGACACACATCGAAAATGAAACAAAGATATCCTCACTAATTTCATTACACTTTGCTTGTTTCTTATAGCATGCATTTTCTTACTGTTTTGTTATTTTCTATTTTTATCATAGACCTATAACTTAAGTTTTAAGATTATACATTCTTTCATTTTACCTCCTAAAATTAAAGGATATTTTTAAAGGAATTAAATAAATGTTTTTAAATTGTTCTCTCTTGAATATGCAAATGAAAAGTGCAGTTCAAGTGTAAAGCTATTATTGTCAGTATAAATACATGTACAATGACATTCTTCCTTTCATTACCACATTAAATTCAACTGTGATTTTCATTCATATAATAATAATAAAAGACACATATAATACAATATATGATGTCTGCGCAGGTATGTTTATCAAAAACTGCAGTATTGATTTAATGTTTGTGTAGAAATTAAAATAAAATAAACTAGTGTTTGACATATTGAACATTCTAATCAAACTGTTCCTTAATCTTAACGTCCTGTAGCTTACACATCTGTATGTATTGCCAGAGAATATAGGCGGAAAAAGTTTGGTATGGGGATAAGCAGTGGCGTGTTTACCCACCACGCAAACCACGCAATTGCGTGGGGCCCTTGCGGGCTTGGGGGGCCCCCTACTGGCCACAAGGTGTGGGAAAGTATGTCACGTTTATTCAGACCCGAATCTAAGGTACAGATTTGGGAGTATGCACGTAGAATAATATTTGCGCTCATCCTCGCGAGGGCACATATAGGCTACTTCATGAGTGAAACTCTACGGGAAAGCGCACCTCTGCTCAGCGCGCACAAATGCAGCCACACAAGTGCTGGAATGAGCGCTCGCTCGACTCTCTCTGTGCTCTCGTAACTGCACAACATTCACTCGATGGTCAAGTTTACTTTAAAGACTTTGGTGGTTCGGTTTGATGACACGCATCTTTTGTTCCACACTCGTACAGGTATAAACATGATAAAGACACCACGCAGGGGTTTTAATCACGTCGAAAATAGACGACAAATCATATTCTGTATCTCATCATTGTCATTAGAATATCATCTTTAGTGTATGTGTAGTCTATATGCTTGTTGTATCTCACAGTAAGTTTGTTTTTGCAATATGAACATAAGAGTTTTATGTGATTCCCATCCATAAATTCAAGCAATAACCAACTTACAATGTTGTTTGCTGGTGTTAATTAGTTCAGTTTGTTAGATCAATATGAATCTTAATCTAATGCTTCCTCTTTTTCCTCATTTAGTTTTTTTTTTAGTAAGATTTCAGACACTGAAGTTGCAGTTTTAATTACATTGTTTTAAATACATCCTATAATACATTTGCAAGCAAAATATTTATCTGAGAGGGGCGTGAAAATTTTTTTAAACCAAAAAGTTTTGTCATACCAAACTTACAATTTAGTGTTATTTTAAGCAGTGTAAAACAAAATAAACCCGGTTTATATATCTCATTTAAGTATACTGAATATTATTGTTGTGCAATTCAAATGAAAAACCTTGGGCAATGCTGGGGCATGGGGGCCCCGGTTCTTGGACTTTGCAAAGGGCCACCAAAATGGTAAACACGCCACTGGGGATAAGTGGACATTTTAACAATAGAACCGGCTCCTTTCTGTCCTGGTAGACCTGCAGGAAGGGTAGTGGTGTTCCTCTCAGTAGTCTTTATCCTTTATCCACAAAGTTAATGTACAATTAATGACATTATGGCCCCATGACATAAAAGACTTTGAAAACAATTTGTAATATCACAGAGCACACAATATAAATTAAACGAGTTTGAGACATAATAAAAGAGTTTTAAAAGAGATTATATAGAAATATGAAACAAAAACATGAATTAACACTATTGTATATAGTTATGAACAGTATATTTGCTGCCTGAAAATAATACACAAACACACACACACACACACACACACAGTTGGCTCATCATCATCTCCGTGTGTTTGCACAAATTATAAATGAAAACCGACGTGGAACATATGACGTCGCAGCTACGCCGTAGGACATAAGCACAACTAACGACTCGATGAAAACCAGTTTGTTTGGATCAGCTTCAGTTTCACACAACTCTTTCTTTATTATTAGGATGAAAACAAAACGGGTTTTAACAAGACTGCATGAACCAGAAGACTCATTTACAAACCTGCACTGACACGTTTACAATCCAGAGAGATGAACAGAAATATGTATCACTGAAAATGGACTTACATGTGTTTATTTTTGTTTCTGCCATCCTGACAATATCTGAAGGTAATGTGAAATATTTCTCTCTCTTTTTCTTTTAAAAAGTGATAGAAAAACTCTTATATTATCATTTTTTAACCACACAAACACACGACTAGGATTTAAACAATGAAATCTGAACTTGTTTCTGATCTTACACACTTATGCCTAGGTTTTGTTGACAAATATAAATTCTGTCTATTTATGAATTTATTTACCTGTGTCTAAATCATTCCTCGCACTGTCAGTCCAATATAAAGTTGTAGTGGTTTCTGTAATTGTGAACTGAAAGTGATTTGAGGATGTCACATTCAGATTTACGTGTTTAAATTATCATATTTACTCCGTGTGATCACTGTCTACAATTTTACCTCTGATTATTAAAACATTTTCCACAATTGTTTATTTGTCAAAATGGGACTGCAAAATGGCACCGTAGCACTGCAAACACAAACAGACAACTTTGATACTAGACACTACAATACAAGCTTTATTTTATTTTACTCTTTTCACTGTTCATTGAAATATAAAATTGTTTAGGGTTCACAGTGAAGGGTTCCTCAGGTCCTCTGGTTGTTCCTCTGGGAGGTTCAGTGGTTCTGCCCTGTTCTGTTGATTCACTCTTATCACTGGAGGATCTGGAGGTCGAATGGAGAAGATCAGACACACAGACTCTCATTCATCTGTATCAAGATGAAGATATCAGACCAGAGTCTCAACATCAGGATTATCATGATAGAGCTCATTTCTTCACTGAAGACATTAAACATGGAAACTTCTCCCTACTGTTGAACAATCTGACAGCTGAAGATGAGGGACAATACACATGTCAAGTTCACACTGGACAAGAGTCTGGAGAAACTGTGGTGGATATTAAACATGTTGGTGAGTACGAAACATGACTTCTCCCACATTATGTTTGAAGGAATTTATGTTAATTTATATTCTATTAAATGTATTCTTTCAGAGCGTTTGATAGTGTCAGGATCAAGTCCGTCCATATCTGCACCTGTGGGTGGTGACGTCACTTTGAGCTGCTCTGTGAACTCTCATATCAAACCTGAAGAGATTGAAGAGGTGTCATGGAAGAAAACAGATAAAGGTGAACCCATCACAGTTCTTCTCTTTCAAAACAATGAAACTTTATTAGGATCATCAGATGAACAATACAGAGACAGAGTTGAGTTCTTCACTGATGAAATCCACAGAGGAAACTTCTCTCTCAGACTGAAGAGAGTCACAACTGAAGATAAAGGAGTTTACATCTGTCAAGTGTTTAATGGAGAACTTTCGGCAAACACAACTGTAATACTGGAGACACTGGGTGAGTCAATAGGTGAAGACAACAAAATACTTTAAAAGTTCAGGTAACACATGAGTTGAATTAAGGTGAAAGAAATATTAAGTCATTATAAGTTTTACACAAAATTTAATTCTAGATATCTAGAAAAGATTTGTTTTAAAACATAAAATCAACATAAATATCGACATTGCAAGCAAATGCACAGATGTAAATGACAATTTAACAGTATTAGGACTGTGTCAGGTCATGTTAGTAGAAAACATTTTGGACAAATATTGACACATTCTGCATGTTTTGTGTAGAAAAAAATGTCAACATTCTTCAAAATATCTTATATGTTTCATTAAGAATGAAAGAAAGACTGCAGGTTTAGAACAAAGAATCACAACGATTTTATTTATAAAAAAACAGTAGATGTCAGTATTATACAGGTACAGGCAAGATTTACTAACAGCTTGCACTGGTGCAAACCATCATGTTTGCATTATATAACAACTGTCGGGATTTACTAAAGACCAGTGGCAGCCGGTGACTTCTTTTTTCGAGGGCGCACGATTTGAATCGCATCACAACATGTATTTACCCCGTCATGTGTGTGGCTCGTCATGTCAAAATATGTGATAGGCGCGTCATGTGAACCTATGTGCATCATGTCAAAAAGAAGAGGTTTATTATAAAAGGGATGTTCATGTTTGCCAGATACTCAGTCAGAGTTTAATGTTACGTTAGTATTTTGCGAGTGCCTTTTTTATCATAAACCCTTTTGACGCGTGTGCAGCAGGTATGTATTTTGTAATGTATTTTGACAAGAGGCAGTGATGCACATGGTTCCCACGATGAATGAACACATATTTTGTCATGACACTCCGAACACACATTTTGAATTTGGACCACTTGGAAGAGAAGTCACTAGCCGCCACTGCCAAAAACACAGTGGATAAATAACATTGAGAAGGTGTGCTCTAGTTATTTTTGCTACTGACCTTATACATTTGTAGGAGTTTCTCTTTTAGACACAAAATTTATGGGAGTAGAGTATTTAAATGATTTGTGCTTTTTATTATTATTATTATTACTTTGTGAATTATTATTATTTGCGCCATTATTAACACCCCCCAAAAAAATTTGAGCTTGAAATGGCTGCAATCCTTGCTGCTAGGAGAAGACGTATCAGAGATCAGAGAGTGCATGGTAGAAGGTAAAGGATTTTCCCACACGTATCATTTATTTGAAATGCCAAAGGAACAATCCAAACTATTGTTTGCCAAGCCATATTATGTTTAATTTGCTGGAGGTTCAGATGAGTCACAAGAAGTCACACAATCAAGGGTGTAGTGGTGCCCGAAGAAGTGTGTATACTCCTAATTTATGACCCCATTTTTTTAAGGCAGCCCATTTAAGGTTGAATGCCCTGTGTTATAAAAAGTGACATGCACTGTAAGAGAAAAGGTTTAAAACTTTTTTGTTTACATTTTCTATTGCTGGAGTGGTACTCTCAAAGGTTCATTTTGTGCCTTTATGCATACAACAAATTAAAATGTTGTACCTTTTGGTACCTATTGTGTACCTTTTAAGGGAAAAAAATTGTACCACTTAAATGGTAGGGGTACAAAACTGTTAAAGGTACACAATTGGTCCCCAACAATGTACCCAAAAAGGTACAACATTGTACCCAGTAGGAAAAGTCATATGGAGAAAAAACCCTTAGAGCAGTGTTCTTAAACCTTGGTCCTCGAGGACCCCTTTCCAGAATGTTTTAGATGTCTCCTTAATTAACACACCTGATTTAACTCATTAGCTTGATAGGGTGACATTATGGAAGGAGGCTGATAAGTTGGTTCAGGTGTTTTAAATAAGGAGACATCTAAAACTTTCTGGAAGGGGGTCATCGAAGACCAGGTTTGAAGAACACTGCTTTAAGCCCTATTCGGATGGGATTAGTTTTACGGGGGTAGATGGCGATGTAATTTTAATAATGTAATTTTAATAATGTAATATTAATTGTCAATTTGGATGGGATTAGAAATCTCAGTAAAACATTTACTGTAGAAGTGGGAGGGGTAACTCGATTGCGCAGCGCGTCACCTCTCGTCGTCACATGCACATTACCTTACTTCCTGATATCACATGTGCAAACAGCATGATACAGACGAGGAAAATGCGAAACACTGTGTTTAATTTCAGTTTGTGGAGAACGTCAGTTTCAGAAACAGTTCTGTGCCTCTGAGAAGTAAATTAGTGTTATTCAGGAACTGACTTTTTTTCCACCTAGAATGCAAGTAAATGCTTCTTTAAGCGCTTTGATATTTAAAATAAACCAGGAAATGATTACATTTACATGTATATTTACAGCTGGTCTATTCGCACTGGATTAGTATTACCTGAGGTAATTCCTCCGGACCTTTTTACAGAAGGTTAAAGTCACCATTATCTTTAATGACATTGTTCGTAATAATTACTGACATGGAGCATTCGGACTGGAGTAAAATAAATATTACTTATGCTGCAATCGTTAGCTTGTCCAGAACTAAGCAGATACTCAACCACTATACTGTATGACACTTGCATTACATGCGAACGGCCCCTACATTAATAGGATTTTGTTTCTCTTTCCCTGTCTTGTCCTCGAACCCAAGGACACTGAGACTAACAGACCCAGTTCGGCTGCCGTAAGCTCGTCAGAATCATCACTACTGGCCTTTCCTTCAACGTGATGCATAGCTAATGTCTGACCACTGACCGCCTCCCATTAAATCTACCTCTATCCATGCAGCATGCCATATCTCTAACTTTGTGCTTTTCCAGTTACGTTTCATTTTTCTAGCTGCCTTTTTAAGGACTGCGTTATGATGGTCATACCATGGTGCTGGCGCTTTTTCCTTGATTCTCTTTGATCTAATGAGAGCAACAGCTTTCAACGTGCTAGAACAAACGTTGTTCAAGGTTTCTATATCAGCATCCATATTTTCAGTTATCTGCTGAATGTTTAATTTAGGAAAGGTCTGGGAGATTGCTAATAAAGCTATCTTTAGTAGTGGAAATGACTTCTGCCCAATTGATAGCGTGGTGTGGACCGAACAATCCTATCTATAAGTACAGTGGATGAGACAAGGCAATGATCTGAATTCGCATCGCTCTGGGGGGATATTTCTATGTTACTTGAGCCCAAGTGAATTAAGTCTAATGTGTGTTCACAGGTATGCGTGGGCCCTGACACATTTTGTTTAATACTGAGAGAGTTGCAGAGGTGGAAAAAGTAATAAAATATTGTACTAAAGTAAAAGTAAAGTTACTTTAATAATATTTTACTTCAGTAAAAGTAAAGTTACTTGTCTAAAAATCTACTCAAGTAAAAGTAAAAAGTAAGTCATTTTAACTTTACTCAGAGTAAAAGTTACTTTTTTACAGCGGAAAGAGGTGGAGGATTCTAGTATAGTTCAAAAACGACAAGGGGATATAAATCTTAAACTAGTTGTTTTTAATTGTAGGAACATCTTTACAATTAAAGTGCAATAACAAAAAGTTAATAAAACAAAAAGCTTTTTTAAAGTAAGAAACATTTATGGAATTGTTTAATGATTTTTACATGTGAGTTATGCACTTTTGAAGGTGGTCAGCAGCTTGTAAATACAATCACCATAGTAAGGTTGTAATTGATGTATTGCTGCAAAATACATTATTTTATTAAACTATATATAGTTTAAATGAGCATATAATGAGATGAGTGCCATGTCTATATACATTTGACACGTTTATTATCTTCTTACTTCCCTTACCTGGGGACCTGATGACCTTTATTCTTCTCTCTCTCTCTCTATCTCTCTCTCTTTCGCTCTCTCTCCCTCTCCCTCTCTCTCTCTCTCTCTCTCGCTCTCTCTCTCTGCATAGTCTAATGACCTGCGCATTCTCGAGGACGTTTTGAAGTTGTGTTTGACTTGACGCGAAGCTACTAGACTTCGGAAGATAATGCGCATGGTATTAAAAACGCGTCGTGCAATTTCGTACTTAAGAGCATGAATCCTACCTTTCATAGAAATGAAACACTCGCTTCGCGTCAGTGGAAAGTGGTCGCTTAAATATGACCAGGGGGTTCTTTCATAAGATTTGAACTGAGGCGGGTCTGCATTAGCGCGCGCCTGTCTCCTCCGTCTCCTTGGTTCTTTTTGCGCGTTCCCCCGAGCCCCGCCCATTTACATCCGTTGCGCGTCTTTATCACCTTGCTTTTTAAAATATTTTTTACTCAGTAACGGATATGATTTAAAATGTAGCGAAGTACAATACTTTAAACAAAACATACTTAAGTAAAAGTAAAAGTACAGATTTTAAAAACTACTCAAAAAAGTAAAAATACACAAAAAAACTACTCAATTACAGTAACGTGAGTAAATGTAATTCGTTACTTTCCACCTCTGGAGAGTTGAGAACATCCATTAAATCTAGTCCTAATGCATCTTTTGGGTTATCAATGTGTTTTCAGTCCTTTTTGGCCCTATTGAGAAAAGTGATTTGAGCATTGTGGACTTGGGTTCCCTCACTTCATATTGTTCGTTTGCTACCAAGAATTTGGGTTTTATATTAGATAACGACCTAAGATTGAACAAACAAATCAGCACAGTTGCCAGCGCTAGTTTTTACCATTTACGGGTCATCTGGTTTGCTACTTATAACAACATAACCCTACAGTCACATTAGCTACAAAAGTGAACGACACCGAGCGACACGCACTCGCTTGATGGGCGTTCCTTGGCTAGTTTCCAAAAGCGGTATCAAAAGTCACTTTAGAGGTATTGTTAAGTTACAAGAACGTTGTTTTTTTATTTAAAAGTATTTATTTCTCGATAAAAGTAACAAAATATGTGAGATAAAATGCCAAACTTATCAGATATATACATAAATACGCATTTTCCGCCATCTTGAATTATTTTCTCAGACTTGACCACAGACCGACGTCACGTTGTGTTTCGGATCTGTTGCTTGTAGCTAATGTGACTGGGGGGTTAGTCAATCATTACTTATCCGAGATACCACTTTCTTATTTCAGTGAATTGCTGTCTCTGCTTGCATAAGCAGATGGTGCTATTGACTCAAGAGTCCACAGGTAGTATATGGGTTGCATAATTTTGTTTTGATTTTTTTAAGGTTTATTTTTGAAATGCTTCAAAACACTGCTCTAGAGATTAGCAGCATATTTTATGTTTCACAGTTTTGATGTATTGACATCCAGTGTGTGTAGATAATTCAGTAATTTATAAAGACCTGCAGGGATGACATATTTTTGTAGAAAAAACCCGGAAGTGAGTTAGCATTTTAGCACTTTCACTTCCATCGTCCCGATGTCAATGGGTTTGTTTAAATAGAATTTGGTTAAATGGCCCAAATGAGATCTCGGGTTAACACAAGCCCAATGAAATTTTCATGTTTTATTCTAAGACATAAAACACACTAATAATACTCTCAAAGGTGTCTTTAAAAGAGTGTTTTCTAACATGGGACCAGAGACTTTATATGGGACTTCAAATGTCATCAAGCATGAAGACAGGGGCAGAGTGGCAATCAGGAGAGTCTAAACTTTACCTAGTGGGCCGGTAGTGTTTTGGGGCCGCGAGGGCCGGTCTGATAATAGTTATACAAAGCGAGTTATATAGCAACCCCGTCTGGCGTCCTGATGTGCGGCCAGCTTTCCGCTGGTCAAACTGTGCAGCCTTTCTGCTCAACACAGTATATAAAGGTGCTCAACCTATTCGGCAGGTCCAACCATGTCTAGGATTTTTTTAAATTTAGGGGGATCAGTGAGCGAGTCCTCTAAAATGTCATAGCCTGTTGGCCTTTGATGTAAAAAGCCACTGTACGTCTCTTTATTGCAGTATGTATGCAGTGGATCCATCAAGTGGATAGACTGTTTGATAGACTAGTAGTAATTGTGGATTAAGGATGTTTAAAATCTCTAGCCTGGTGGTCAGGACCAGTGATGGGCAGTAACGCGTTAGAAGTAACGCGTTACTGTAATCCGATTACTTTTTCAAGTAACGAGTAAAGTAAGGGATTAAAATTGCAAAAACAGTAATTAGATTATTGTTACTTCCCCGTAAGCAGGCTGCGTTACTGCGTTATTAAACCTTGCTTTTGTTTCGTGAGACTGTCTCATCTCGTGACGTGAGTCAAGTGACAATGACGTTATGAGCGCCCAGCCATCAGTCAGTGTAGTGTTGAACATGAAGAGACAACATGGAGCGCGGAAGAGAAAGGTGACAAAAACATCAGTGTCCGCTGTACACTCTGCGTGGGAATAAAACTTTTATCCACAGCGAAAAATTCCACCTCAAATCTAAGCAAACACCTAGCAAGCCGGCACAGGAATATGAAACTTGAAAAAAACCCTGAACCCCCAGCTGACATGACTGCTGCGGCTCCATCTCATACAGTGTCCTCAGATTGTATATTATATTCTATTACAAGACGTTCACGCGAAATCTGATGTAAACAACAGACTATATATCTATATTTCATGGATTATATGCATTTGTGGACAAAAATGGTCATTTGATTAATTCTATTAGATGGTTATCATGGGTTATTCACACATCTGAAACAGACTGGATTCGACTCGCGAACGTTATATTAACACAAAGGTAAGAAGTCACGTTTATATTCTGCATGTTGTCATCTGGACTTCGTTCACAAAATACTACATTTATGATGCTAGAGCAAAACAGAGACCATACACTGATGCTAAACCCCGTAGACCTTTTAAACAATGTATAATGCTAATATTATTAATGTTTGTAGACATTAGGCTACTTAGACATTGTTAGCAGCATTAAAAAACGACGTCATCACGCCCACGAATTATGCGCGTCCAGAGGTTTAAACAGAAAATGTTTCATTTGATTCAATTTTAGATGGTGTAATATGCAGAAAGACTAGAATTAGTCTGAAAGGTCTTGGCCCGGTTGCATAAAGCACCTTAAGTTTTTCCCTTAAGTATGACACGCTTTAAACGCTTGCAAACGCAAGGCGCGACGCACTGCCTTTTTTTAAAAAAAGAGCAGTGCGACGCGGCTTTTCATATTGCTAAGCAACCACCGAGTCAGCTGTCTTGTCAATCAAATATTGAAGCGTGAGCGCTCTTTTGCTGTTAACTGTCATATTAGCAGAAACTTTAAAAAGAGGGCGATTGCTCTGACCTTGTTTGAGGGTGCGAGGTGCACAAACACACAGGAGAGAGTGAGCGAGTGGAGTCCGGTTCTTCAAAGCAACAGTAAACTTCACTCACCACAACGTAAGGCCCGCCTCTCCCCTCGTTCGATTGGACAATGGAAAGCCGCGAATGACGTTGGGCGCTTTTCCGCTCTCAGCGCTCCTTCAAAAACGGGTGCGCGGCAGGCGGCAAAAAACCGCAAGGCGCTCGGTGCGCATAAACAGCGCGCAAACGCGCCCTGCCCATAGAATATCCTTCAAAAAAGGCGCCTGCAACTGCCATAAACGCTTTTGGTGTGACTGGCCCCTTAGGGTGAACTTAAGGGAAAATTACACTTAAGGAGCTTTATGTAACCGGGCCCTGTTGCGCTATAGCATATTCAGGTTGTGCATTATGTTTTTGAAAAGTAACTTAGTAAAGTAACTAGTAAAGTAACTAATTACGGTAACACTTTATTTTACGGTGTCTTTGTTGCACACACTGTAAAAAAAAATCCGTAGAAATTTCAATGTTATTGCAGCTGGGTTGCCGGTAATTTACCGTAGATTTAAATTTATGTTATTTACTGGCAAGAGCTTGTTCAAAGTTAAATAAATTTTAAATATTAACAAGTCTTTATCTTTACAGAATAAAACTATACAATAACAGCCTCATGCAAAGCATTCTGGGAACCAGAAATCATCATCAACCTTTTTCTGTTTTTTGCTTCAGATTTTGTTTCCCAGAATGTTTGGCTTGATGCTGTTTTTTTAGTTTTACTCTGTAAAGACAAAGACTTGTAAATGTTTAATGTTCATTTAACTTTGAACAAACTCTTGCCAGTAAATAACATAAATGTAAATCTACGGTAAATTACCGGCAACCCAGCTGCAATTTCTACGGATTTTTTTTACAGTGCATATAACATGTAATTATTATAGTAATAACTAGGGATGTGCCCGAAGCTGAATACGTTATTCGGAAGGGCACGGATAATGGCTTCAAAACGAATAACGAATTCATCTGAATAACAGAGAAAATATTCGGCCAGACATAATCATGTGTTTACTTGAACAGCGCTAAATTATAAACCCCTTATAAGCACATATATGTGTGTGAAGTGAATGAGTGTAATCTTTTAGATGACATGAATGACATTTTCTGCACGTCCCTTATTTAGGAACACGAGTTGTTTTGGAATTAGTTTAAAATCTTAAAAACGCTGCTAATATCAAACTTCTTTAAACGCAACTGTAAAAAATGACCCTTTTAGTTTTTTTATTTATTTTATTTAATTACACAAGACCAGAAAACCTTGATAAAATGCTGCACTCTGATAAAAAAAATTTCGTTAATAATTTCTTGTCTCCGTGTGACTTCGGTCGCAGATGATCTTTTAATTACTTCAAGTTAAAGCAAGCTTCACTGTCAATCTAGGTGAATATAAAATAAATAAGTTAATAGATAAAAAATATGAAAATGTAACATTTTAAAAGCAAAATTTCAACTGAAGATTATGACATGAATTGCAATTAACATAAAAATAAAGTAAGTAAATAACAACTGAAACATTTGAATTAAATCTTTCTAATTTCCTTATTGTTTATCATGTTGCTTGTTTTGAACTAAGTCAAAACTGATTTTTAAATAATAAAGCAAACTGTAATTCGACGTTTTAAACAAATATCTGATTATTTATTAATTTAGATGAAGATTAATGAGAAAGTTTTATTTTTAAACAATAAGTTCTGTTTGCAAACACTGTATGGACATAGATAATAATAAGCTCAGCAAGTTTGTTCTAATGCTTATTATGCTTTCGTAAATTCTTGTCAAAACCGTTGTTTTTGAACTATTCTGTCAGTGCACGTAATTGCACGTCTGTGCGTTGTGTTTCGGATCTAGTCAGTCAGCGCGAGTCTTGTCGATCTTAATAACTTTTATTTATAAATCAGTCCCGAATGTATCTCTTTTAATAACTCTTTAAACTTCAAGCAAGTCCTGCATTTTATTTCCAAATTTTAATAAATATTTTCAGTTATTTAAATTATAATTATAATAAAAGCAACATTTCATTTAAAATGCCATTTTCATGTAATACGACAAACTTCCAGTTTAAGACCCGGCCACTTCCGGTTCCATCCGAATACAAATAATTTTGAGATTGTTACAGATACAAATACAGATACAAATACTGACTCCGCTGCACACCCCTAGTAATAACAGTTAATTATGCATAATTACATGCAACTAATCCTAAACCAAATACTATTCCTAACCCCAACCCTACAGTAAGTACATGTTGTTGATGATTATTACTTGGTACTTAATATATATAATTACAATGTAACAGTGACGCCTTAAAATAAAGTTTAACCCTAATTACTTTTGACAATAAGTAATCAGTAAAGTAACTGGATTACTTTCTTGGAGAAGTAATCAGTAATCAGTAACTAATTACCATTTCCAAGTAACTTGACCAACACTGGTCAGGACATGAATGGATCAAATCAGCAGATATATCATAAATAAAAATTAGCAGTTTAACTTTGCAGTATACCACATTATATATTTCCTACTATGTGATTTCCATATTATTGATGAGAGTATTCAATGGTAATATGGCAAATTTTATCCTCACAATATTATTATTATTATTATTATTCCAAAATTATTTTCAAAGGAACTGTATATTCTTACAGTTTTTCAAAGATGCACACATTTTTCCGCATATGATTTGAATATTAGACGATAGTATATAACCGCAGTAGGCGTTTCATATGGCAATAAATATCCACACATAACTTAACATAACAGCATAATGAAATTAGTAAACAGACAAGGAAGCAGGATTGAGATTTAAATTGTATTATTGTTATCAGAAAAAAACAGTAAATGTGCCAAACACGCTGTTAACCACACTAACAAGTCTAAATAAGCAACAGTGGAAAAAACATTATTATCTTTTAAAACTTTATATGACCAAATTCTATTTAAAGGAAATGTATTCTTACAGTTATTCACAGATGCACACATTATTCCATATATTATTTCCTGTTTATGAGCACATTCGTCTCTGACCTCGCTTTGTTATGTAATAGCTGATTGACAGGTGCGCATCCCCGTCTTTCAAATTGGTATCATTTTGTATAGTTACTCATTTAGGAAAATTAGCTATGATTTTATTATTATTATTATTATGAAATTTTTTTTTTTGCATTAAGATTTGTATTACACATTGCAGAAGCTGGCGGAAGCTCGATATGTAGCGCCAGTGCTGTGATTGGCTGTAACACTCGGGAGGGGAGTGCCTTCCATGCAACACTGCCTTAAAGACTGCATTGGGGCTTAAAACACCAATGATTCTTTATTTCTGCTCTTATGATATTTGTGAGACAATAATCATTACATCTTTTGTAAAGTAACTGTTGTGTATGTGTGTTTATGTCATAGGTTTCTCAGTTTTACACATAATTGTGTTGATTCTGTGCATCACTACATGTGTATCGACTCTTCTGTTCTGCTTTCTCATCTACTGTAGATCAAACAATAAAGGTATGTTTACAAGAAATATACTCTTCTGTTCAGAGAGTAATTCATGACAATGAGATGAATATAAATACAAATAAGTTGGGGGCATTGCTAGACATAAAGCTTTACTGGGCCACAGGCCCTTATATTTTTTCCATGACTTTGTCACATGTAAAATGCAATTTTTTATTTTACATTACACAATGATAGAAGGCAGAATACTATTTTACAAGATAACGATATCTTCTAAATGTCATGGAAAAAGACTCAAAAGTAGGGTATCAACACTTCAGCAGTTTATTGTTTCAACAACACAGAAAAGGACGACCGCACACGGCGGCAAAAGCACCGGGTGCCTGAGATCCACCTGAGAAACCCAGAGGACAGGGAAATGTGTGAACTGCAGAAAAACCTCTGGAGCCTCAATGAGACAAGACAAGGTGAGCGTGGAATGCAAAACCAAGACAAAACTATGACTGAGACTATGAAGTGACTAGGACTGTGACTATGACTAAGACAATATACTACAAACTGATCGGTGGCTGAAACAAACTTGTATAACGATCTGACACCAGACAAGGGCAAACACTGGGAATAAAAGGGAAACTAATGAGTAAGAAACAGTGGGGTAACGAGGAGAGAGAGATGAACACTTAGACACAGCATATGGCAAGCTGTCAAACCGAACCACGTGCTAAAACACAAAACAAAACTTGACACGACATAAAAGACAACAATACCCGGGTGATCAGACCGAGGACATGACCGTAAAATTTTACAATAACAATATTTTAAGAAACCCGCCATTTTATGACTGCTACTAAAACAGTTAGCAGTTACCATGACTAAGATTATTTATGTAGTGTCCTAGAGCTAGAACTAAATATTAATTTCATATCTGAAAACACAGAACGTCTCAGTTGCGTATAAAACCCTCGTTCCCTGAAGGAAGGGAGCGAAGACATCACGTTGTGACTGACGAATTGGGAAAGTTCTTCGCGGGACCAATCTACTTCAAGAAGCTACTTAAACACAAATTTCCTTGGCATGCAGGTATTTGCATCTTCCGGCACCGCCCTGCCGGTTGAGTATTTAAAGAGAGGCAGGTGCGATACCAAATCACAATTTTCGCTGAGAAAACCGAGCATCAGTGCCCAGCTGGTTATCAGCAATAGAACAGCAAACTTTGGCGTGACCAGCGAATTGGGAATCCCTACCAAAGCGCCACTGAAGCTGTCCCTTCCAGTGCCTGTGTAAACCTTCAGAATCCACTTAGGAGACGGCCTCCTGCGGTAAACCCCTTTTTCCGGTCACTACTTGTTCCACAACCCACGATAGTGAACTAGCAACTGGGAAGCACTCATGTCTGGGCGGAGCTAGGAATGCTGTGGAAGTCACCCCGTTGGAGGGGTAAATGGGTGGTATATGATATAAACAACTGATGGGTTGACATAAATAGGCCGTAATAAGACATACTAGGGAGACGCAGGGCAGTCTCTGCTGAGGGAAAGCGTGGGCTTGTCGGATTAACCCCACAGAAAATGCTCACGAAGGAACCCCGCTTAGGGGAAGCAATTTGGAAGCCCAAGCCTAACACATAGGATCACAGAGGATGCAGCTAGTGAGAGGCTGACAGCTGATGCTCCACAACATCAGCTGCCAAGGCAGTGGAGGGTGGTCAAAGAAAACATTGTGCCCTGCAGGACTTTCTGCACCATGGACAGGTCCTAATGAGGAATAGAGGGAGGGCGTGAGGGGTAAATCCAAGATACGCGAGGGTCATGCTCTCACAGTGAGAACATAAACCCCCCACAAATGCTGCCTCAGCGTACTGAATGCCCAACACGAGAGACAGAGATTGTGACCATCCTTAGAACTAGGGATGCACCGATCCAATATTCTGTACCGGTATCTGGGACGATCCGGCCTTTTTGTGCTGGATCGGATATTGGACTAACAGGACCGATTAAAATCCGATCCTGTGCATTACCAATGGTTGTTACTTACAAGCACTTAAAAGACAAAGTATTATAGAAACACCATACATGTTTTCATGCACTATAATCAAAGTTGTCTTAATAAACTCGATAGCTTCATGTGAAGGAACAAACACACATCATTTAAAGATATTTAAGTTCACAAACTCGGTATTTGCAACTGGGTTAATCCACTGGTGAAACGGATGGATGAAACGCTTCATTCAACACGCGCGCAAACACACAATAACTGTAGGATATTTTAAAGATCTGATTTTATAAAGTCTCAGAAAAAAACTGTAGTATCGGATTGGCAGGTATCAGGCGATACTCATAATTCGGGGCTGGGAATTGGATCGTGGATGGAAAAAGTGGTATTGTTGCATCCCTATCTAAAACGCCGGTTTTATACCACACGTAAGCAGCGTGTAAACGCAGTGCATGTTGAGAGCGTTTGCCGCGTGTGGCCATTGTGCTTTCACACCGGCTGCATTGCAGCACATACTGAGCAGCCAGTAAAAAAACACACGATCAAAACTTAATTTTACATACATTAAAATGAAGAATGACGTCAACGGCAACGCTGTAGTGCGCGACACCCCATTTCGCTTGGCGGTGTGTGCGTCAAATTTTGTAAATGCGCGTGGCTCCGCAAACCAAGAAGCATGAGTCCCAGGCCAATCTCTCTGAGCATGACGTCTCAAACTATTTTAAATGTTCATTTTAGCGGGTACCTTGGTGTCGTCTTCAGATAACAAATTTAGACTACTTGGAAGGCTTTCACAAAACTCTCCTTAAAGTCTCATTGTTCTGCTTGTATACCTAAAACCTAAGTTAAAGTAAAGCAGCATATTTCAGTCCTGCATTAACATCCCATAACGTTTCATTTGAGAAAAAATCTCAAACACACAGATGTTTTTTCTGACGGTTAACTACTATAGTCTTTATTTTCATGTTCACCACCAAACAACAAATCAACTCTAAATTTATAATAATACATGTTTTTTTTTAAAACATACTTTATTCTTTTATTTTAATAAGTAGGGGAGAAGAGGGGCGAAAGTATAATTTTTCAGAAAAACTTAATTTTAAAAGATAAGACAGAGATATATTTTTGCTGTGGTCAGTAACTCACAAGTGTAGTCTGAATTGTTACTTTTGACCCTGTCAGCTGTAACACAACACAAACACTTAACACAAAAAGTCAAAAGTCAAAAGTAACGCAACAAAAACAAGATAGATTTTTGTGTAACACATGTTTTTATTAAATATACATGACTATGTGACCTCGTCAATATTTAACTGCAAATATATTTTGTAATTTATCTTTGTAAAAAATATAATGAAATTGAAATGTAAAATTAAAGTTAAAACATAGTTTTATCAAATGTTTCAAAAGCAACCAATGTGAAGGTATATTTGGTGCAAAACAACTCCACACCTGTGACAGTGGAATTTGTATTTGTAGAGATTATCCACACATGTGTATCAGTAAACTTGAAGTCGCAGAGGACGAGATGCAAACTTGTAGATTTTTTTTCTTTCCCTCAAATACAACACAACAGTTACACATTCACAAATCCTTCAGTGCAGCTGCACAAATCCCATTTTACAAATCACAGATTAAGAAACTCACAAGTTCACATTTTTTTGCTACAATTGATGCAGTAAATATGGTGCATAACCTTCTTGAACGCCTGCATCAAATAATGTGAAGTCACACACAAATTTTGTACATTTGCAAAATCAGTTTGTGCATCTGTGCGATGAGACTTGCATGTGTGTACAATTTATTTTTCACAAATATTTTTTTATTTTTTTATATTTTCTAGCCCAAACACAAGTACATAAATACAACTGCTTGAATCTGCTGCTACGAGTTTCAAACACTCTTTTTCATGTGCTCTCTCTCTTCTGCACCAAATATCTTGAGATAAATGGTGCGAAAGTGATTTGTATACCTGTAGGCTTTGGCGAGCACTGTTCAGCACTGCCCACCAGGTGGCGCCTGACACTCACTGAAGCAAAGTTTATTAATTACCACCAATGTTTCAGCAAAGTAAATCACCTTTATCAAGGTATTATTTTCACCAAGTGGAGAACAATATAAATGGGAGTGCTAATTATACACAGATGAAGGTAATTACATACAATATTCCAATGATTCATTAGTAAACAAAATATAAGTTCCATAAATTTCAAACCATCAATATAAGTAGATTAAAAAATACAAGCAGCAAATACACACATAGGCCTACATTTAAATAAGATACCAAATTATGTAAGTCCCATTCATTTTTAATATCATAAAACAAATTATTTTATTTTTCAGACTAATTTTTAATTCAAACAGGAGGTGGGGCCATCGAAAGAACGTTTGTGATTTATTTTGCAAAATAACCCTTTTTTGAAGAAAAATGTGTGTATTTAAATCATGCTTTTTCTTCTAATATACTAATTTGGGTGATTATTTCTGTCTTTTTGAATCGGGTTACTGAACAACTAAATTCTTTTTATTATTATATAAACAGTTATTCTGATTTCTTAACATTTACTTTGGATGCTAACCCAAATCAAATCAGCTTTTTAGACTTGTGGATAGCTCGTAATTGTTTATATAGGGATCCGATTAAAAAACCTACAGCTTGTAATACACTATTGAGAGTGGATTCTTATTGTCGTGAGCAGGGCCGTACGCAGGATTTTATAAATACAGAGGTCCATATGTATTTTTTTAGGGCATGAAAAAATCAGAAAACCAAAGAATCGAATAACTATAGATTTCAAGCCATGTCAGTATGCGCAAGACTTGTGTTGTTTATTAGTAAGACATTGAAATAATTATGTTACCATCCTGGGCACTGTCAGTTAAGTAAACATAGGCTAACTGAATATAGGATCAGTTTAGTGAATTAACCAAAGGCTATCAAGAATTTGTTTATTAAATTCATTTACAATATGCACACACTTATTATACACTTAATATGCTGAAATACAACATCAATATTGCAGTGGCAGAACTAGAATTTTATATATCCATATCCCATGAAAGAAAACGATATGTAATTATTATAATACTTCACATTACCCCATATTAGATAAATATTCTTCTTGCCCTGAATTCATTACATGCATTATACTAAATGTAAGATACAAACATAATGCAAGGCTGAACTTGCATAATAAACCAATAATAAACCAACTTACTTCAAAGAGCAGAGCTCAACATTAAGGATTGTTGGCAAAAAAGATATTTATTGAAATTAAATATGGATTTTTTTTTTTACGAAGTTACAGTCAGGACCAGTGAGTGATTTTCTCTTCTTTTGTTATTTAAGTAACTTTAATGACTTCAACAGGTACTGTTTTTTAGACTTTAAGACAGAATGTAATAAAATGTTTACATTCGGAAGACATATTAAGACATAATCAGTAGTTTACTATGATACTCACTAAAACAGTCCGAACCTCAATGGTGGGTACGGCCAAGGTCAAGAGTCCTGTCTGTGTCTGTCCTATTTCCCTCTTGTTCCTTTGTTGCCCCGCCCCCTTTTTTGTTGCCATGGACATTAATTCATACTCCACCCACTGCCCATCTGTTTCCATAGTAATTAATTGTTTCTGTTCTGTCATTGGTTCTTGTCACGTTTAGATACCCTGCCTGTTGATTGCCTGTTTGTCAGCCGTTGTTTTATGTTGGTTGTTTCCTGTCATGTGTTACTGTTCGTGTTCTTGCCTGTGCTCCTGTACCTTTTTTGGATTTAATACACTTAAAAACTGCATTTGGATCCACTCATCTTGCCATGTCTTGCCTTCCTGTGACAGTTATCATCCGTTAACATTGAAGAAAAGTCTTCCTTAAGGTCAAATGTAATATATAAAGTCTAATAATAATATATAAGGGACCAAATGATTTTATTAAGAATCTTAATGATATGGAAATATCTTTGGGATTCACCCCCAAACAAATACAAGCTTATTTATTTGATAACATGTCATTGTGGTAAATCATATGTAGGAAAAACCAATAGAGAGTATAAAACACACATCACAAAACATCAGAGTGCAATAATATGCAGAAATATGAACATGGCATTAGCACTGCATTTTGTTGAACTTAATCATCCTATTACTTCATTATTGTATATAGGAATTGAGAGGGAATTTCCATCTAGAAGGTGAGGTGAGTTTGACCAATTTTTACTTGGACAGAAGGCCTTTTAGGTATATTAAATGTGAACATTGGCACACATGGTTTAAAAGTAGATTTTGATTTGGGTTGTTTTTATAGGTATTATGATATTAAAAATGAATGGGACTTACATCATTTGGTATCTTATTTAAAGTTAAAATGTGTGTATTTGCTGCTTGTATTTTTTAATCTACTTATATTGATGGTTTGAAATTTATGAAACTTATATTTTGTTTACTAATGAATCATTGGAGTATTGTATGTAATTACCTTCATCTGTGTATAATTAGCACTCCCATTCATATTGTTCTCCACTTGGTGAAAATAATACCTTGATAAAGGTGATTTACTTTGCTGAAACATTGGTGGTAATTAATAAACTCTGCTTCAGTGAGTGTCAGGCGCCACCTGGTGGGCAGTGCTGAACAGTGCTCGCCAAAGCCTACAGGTATACAAATCACTTTCGCACCATTTATCTCGAGATATTTGGTGCAGAAGAGAGAGCACA
Source organism: Paramisgurnus dabryanus (assembly GCF_030506205.2). Lineage (NCBI taxonomy): Eukaryota > Metazoa > Chordata > Actinopteri > Cypriniformes > Cobitidae > Paramisgurnus > Paramisgurnus dabryanus. The sequence goes on from NC_133339.1 coordinate 9,469,687, forward strand.
TGAAAAAGAGTGTTTGAAACTCGTAGCAGCAGATTCAAGCAGTTGTATTTATGTACTTGTGTTTGGGCTAGAAAATATTTAAAAAATAAAAAAATATTTGTTAAAATATAAATTGTACACACATGCAAGTCTCATCGCACAGATGCACAAATTGATTTTGCGAATGTACAAAATTTGTGTGTGACTTCACATTATTTGATGCAGGCGTTCAAGTATGTTATGCACCATATTTACTGCATCAATTGTAGCAAAAAATTTGAATTTGTGAGTTTCTTAATCTGTGATTTGTAAAATGGGATTTGTGCAGCTGCACTGAAGGATTTGTGAATGTGTAACTGTTGTGTTGTATTTGAGGGAAAGAAAAAAAATCTACAAGTTTGCATCTCGTCCTCTGTGACTTCAAGTTTACTGATACACATGTGTGGATAATCTCTACAAATACAAATTCCACTGTCACAGGTGTGCAGTTGTTTTGCACCAAATATACCTTCATACAACCAACAGTACAAACTTAAATTGTTGAGAATAATTTTTTTTTTTTTATTCAACACTATGAAAATGAAATTAAATGAAATTAGAATCATATAAATGTTCAACATATACAACAGTATTAGCAACGGGACAAAGGTAACAAGTGTTACTTTCATCCCGACAGGAAATCCTCACATTTATACACAACTTACTTTTATTATAAATAACTTTTATTTTTAAATAACCTGTAGATTGATCAGTATTATACACATGAAACGAGAAACACAATGCGTTATAAAAAAGATGACCGCTTTAGGAATATATTTTCCATGATCTACACCCAGAAAGTAAATAACACGATATTTGTCCGCTCTGTCAAGGGCTGTGTGCTTAAGATGCTGTCATAGTTTGAAATGCAAATTTTATCAGGGCTCGGAGAAAATCACTTTGTTTTTTTTTTTTGCACCAGATCTCCCCATATTATATACATTCTTAGGTAGGATTTAAATAAAATCCAATCCCATTTTTATTTGTATGTTTTTTTTTTACACTAGTTAATTAATAGAATTAAGTGTTCAAATCATTTACGTGTGGTTTCAGGTTGGAGCTTGAATTCCTGAATGCTGATATGTCAGTTCATTTTGGTGCGCACAGCATGCATCACATTATGAAACTTTTCTTTTTGACCTCTTGATATGAAAACATAGAGCAAACTTGAGTTGAGGCCATGCGTGATCTGCCTCCGATAGCTCGCACACCTTTCTCCTCTTCAGTGAATTTTATTGGCAGCTTATAATCTTTGTGTTTTACCGCCATCTACTGGATTGAGGTGTGATCACATTGGGAAGTCAAATTTAAAAGTGTATATATACACAAAAAAATATATATTATTATTAAATTGGGCTAAAGTCTTCTTGCTAGATGTGTTTCTTTTAGAAACTCTTTCACATCTTTCTCTGCTTCGGCCATCTCCTTTCATTTATGCACGCTAAAGGGTGTTGCGTTGCCACCTCTCACAATGCACACAGCCTCTCCAACAGCTCGCAAGACTTTCGAACAAGCGATACAGACTTTTTTAATGTATAAATTATTACCATTTGACAGTAGCGGAGTAACGCCACTGAATGTATCAAAGAAAAAGTACAGTTTTTTTCACTAGAAATTTACTTAAGTAAGAGTAAAATTACCCATCCTTAAATATACTCTAAAAGTACTACTTACCCAAAACATTTACTCAAGTACATGTGACGAAGTAAATGTAATTTGTTACTACCCACCTCTGCTGCAGACTGCACACATGTCGGTTCCTTTTACATTCGGGTCCAGTTGTGTTTAAAAAATGGCAATGGTTAAGGCTGGACTCAGGGCTTTCTTAAAAAAAAAAATTGGGGTCATTTTGGGTCGGGTACATTTCTTTGGACCCAAGAAGACCTCTAAAGCGAACACTGATGCCCGCTGGCCGCATCTGGATCTCGCGTTCAAATCTTTCTAAACAAATGTTCAAATAGGTGCTATCTTTACTGACCCACTGCAGATTTGCATATTATACATATGTGACCCGTCACGGAAACCAGGGGCACAAGTCGGCAGCACAAGTTTCGAGAAAATGAGAAACAAAGTTTTTTTTTTCGAAATTTGTGATTTTCGTTTTATTGCAGAATCTGTTAGTTGAGATCACGAAGAAGCCTCTCCATGTTTGAGATAGCAGTTTTTGTATATTTAAAAGCGTACATTTTGCGGTTAAAATAGGCTTGTTTTTCCGGAGATTCTATCGTGCAGCGGGGGGCGTCATTGTCTGTGTGTATATTTACATACTGTATAAGCTTGTGTTTTCGCCTCCGCCCCCAAGGGGAACAGCGTGACTACTAAATAAGGATAGTTCGCCCAAAAATGAAAATAATGTAAGTAATGACTCACCCTTATGTCGTTCTAAACTCGGAAGACCTCCGTTCATCTTCGGAACACAGTTTTAGATGTTTTATCGTTAGATTTAGTCCGAGAGCTTTCCCCTTCATTGAAAATCTATGTATGGTTTCCATGTCCAGAAAGTTAATAAAAACATCATCAAAGTAGTCCATGTGACATCAGTGGGTCAGTAAGATTGTGTTGATGCATCGAAAATACAGTTTGGTCCAAAAATAGCAGAATTACGACTTTATTCAGCATTGTCTTCTCTTCCGGCTCGAGCGTGAAGTCACGTGACTGTAGTGACGCGCTGCCCTGTTCCTCAGACATGTTTGCTAAGTTTTTTTTTTTTTCAAACTTATAGCCTGCGTCTCCCCAGACTGTAAAGCTCGGGCGCACAAAACAAAAGAAAAATAAAAGAAGCTGGGCGGAACAAATAACAGTCAGCCGCATCGTACGTCAGCCGCGTCACTGACTTTATGCGGCGCCGCAGTCGGATGACGTCAAAGTACCGCGAGAGCTCTTCAAGAAATCTTACGGAGTAGTTTAATTTCGACTCGCTCTCGCGGTACTTTGACGTCATCTGTATGTCAGTTCTTGCAGCGCAGCATGAGTCCAAACACACAGAAGTTACACAGATATCGTTGTATTCTTTATATAATTGGCTACATGTTTTGTCTATCAATATTTTCCATGAAGTCATTGGCTGATGGAGGAACGAGCGAGCCATTGGTAACCTCTCTAAAGGATGTCACGTTTTCGACGGCGCTGTTTGGATGATCTATTATACTACTTCCCTATTTTAAATACAAACTTTGAAGGCGGGTTCATGTGTTTAACGGAGTGTAAGCTCATATACCCTTACATGTTACGATTTAAATAGTCTTCAGATTATATATTATATTGTATTACCAGACATTCATGCGAAATCTGATGTAAACAATCTATATTTCACGGATTATACGCATTTGTGGACAAATATGGTCATTGGATAATCTGAAACAGACTGGATTCGACTTGTGATCCCCACAAAGGTAAAGAGTCATGTTTATTTTTGCGGGTTGTCATTTGGTCATAAAATACTACATATGATGCTAGAACATCTCAAAAAGGGTTTTACAGGGGGCATGGCTTAGCTAAATGAGATGTAAATGAGCCCTATTGTCTCCCCCAGCTGAAAAGAAGAGTCCCTTTCGTCTCGATTTTCTCGGTTTGAGTATTTCTGAGTTCCTATATTCAAATGGCCACAACTTCTCCAAATCTTATCAGATTTCCATGTGTTACACATTGTTGGAAAGCTTAGAAACTGCACTTTCAGAATCTGTGAATAACTCAAAATGCCCAGATCCGACTTGTGTCCCTACTTTCCGTGACTGGTCACATATACATTCTAAAAATGTTTGTCTCTTCTTCACTATTTACTTCCTGGTTCTTCTGGTATAAAGCATGGTCAAACATTCAAATTATTGCAAAGTATTGTCAGTTTTACTGCTTACTGAGCGTTCATTGCCACCGCGCTTGTTTTTGCAATTAGGGGCTGGACACACCAAAACTTTTAAACGCGGCTCAAAACGCCTTGAGGACGCCGAATGCCAGCTGTTTTTCAGCTGAGTGCCAGCTTTCTTCAGCTGAGCGCTTTGGTAGCTGTGATACTTCAACTGCGAGCCGGTTGGTTGCTGTGGTAATGTCCCGCCCCTCCTCCACTGTGATTGGGCGGCCGTGTGAGAACACATATTCACGAGCGGAGCTTTTCTCCCAAAGCTGAATCTCTTTCAACTCTCGACGCCCAGCGCAGAGCACGGAAAAACCGCTGAGCGCCGGTTTTCAGCACGGAAAAAACCCGCTAGCTGCTGGCTTATTTGAAAAATGTCGAGCTTCCATTGGAAACAATTGAAAACATGCGCCGGCCGCGGGCGTAAAAGCGTTGGTGTGCACGCCCCCTTACGCTTGTTTTTGCCACTGCGCTTGTTTTTGCCACTGCGCTTGTTTTTGCCATCGCGCTTGTTTTTGCCACTGCACTTGTTTTTCTCACTGCGCTTGTTTTTGCCATTGCGCTTGTTTTTTGCCATTGTTTCATGTTTCAAGTTTCATGTTCATGTTATGACCTTTTCGCCTGTTTTTGGACCATGGCTTTTTGAATTACTCTTCTGTTTTGTTTGCCTGATTGATTGTTAATAAACTTCTGCACTTGGATTCTACTCGCACGTCTCGCTTGTTACAGAATACTTTGCCACAAACTTGAATCCAACAAAAGTTTGTTTACTCCATCAACAACCATGGATCTAGCAGGTAGACTGAGTGATATGCGCCAAGGTAAGAATACTGTTCAGGTCTTTACTGCCAAGTTTTGAGGTTTGGCGTCCCAGGCTGAGTGCCCTGAACGATGCCTCAGGGTGTGGTACTGGATGGGACTCAACCTCACATTACGTAAAAAAGTTGCTTTGGACTGTGATTGTTCGTTGGCGGATTTGTTGGGTGCAGTGTTACATGCTGCTATACCTGTTGATGCCAGATCTTTCAAGCCAGAGACTGCTCACGTTACTCCTGTTAAACCAGTGCCTGTTTTTGCTAAGCCTGATCACGTAATTCCTGCTATGCTACAGTCTACTCGTCATGCCTGCCATATCACAACCAAGATGGCCGCCTCCCTGCCATGTCTGGCACCGCAGCCAAGATGGCAACCTCTACGTCAAAATCTGTTCCCAAGATGGGAACTCTAGTATTTTTAGGGGGTAGTACCTAGGAGGATGGATGAGGCAGAGTACACAGAGGACGTTGCCAAGGTGTCTAAACCACCACTGCTTCATGATCCAGGTCCGTCACTGCCTCATGATGGCTTTTTGGATTGCCCTTTTGTTTTGTTTGCCTGATTGGTTGTTGGATTCAACTGACACGTCTCGCTTGTTACATTTATTTATTCTTAGAGGACATTTTAAAACAGCCCACATGCAGGCTGACCAAAGTGCTCTACAAAGAAGAATAAGAAAAAATAAGTTAAAACTTATGATAACTAGGGGAATGTTAAGATAAATCAAAAGTGAAGTGTGTGTGTGTGCGCGCGCGCGTGCGTGTGTGTGTTTTGTTGAAGTATTGCATATGTCATAAAATGTCCTGCATAAAATGTCTTTATAATATATTTTTAATAAACCCTTAATATAATTTTAAATGATTTATATTAAATATAAATTTGTAAAAAAAGAGTTTGCAGTTTTTATTTTTTATTTATTTATATTTTGTTTTAGATTTGGAGATGTAAGGTATTTATACTTAAATGTGTTTTAGCTGTAATAATCTTAGCTCTGCTAGTATAAAATACCCATCATGTATCTGGATTTGTCTGCTGTTGTAACTGACACTCATAAAAGCAGAGAAAACATGTTTTTATTGTTGTTCTCTCTGTTTTTAACTTCAGATCCAGTTTTTCGTCTTCAGATGTGTCTGATCTTCTGTCCAAATCTCATCATGTTCTTTGTTTTTATCTTCTGGGGTGTTTCTGAAGGTCAGTGTTTATAATCATTATATCACTCAATATATTAATTACACGTCTCTGTAAATATTCAAAATCTCTCTTGTTTCTTAATTTAGTTAGACAAAAAATTGTTCATGTAAAGAAGCAGCTATTGAATGATAGTCATTATTACTCTGTGTTTGTGTATCAGGATCTGTGAATGAGACGATCTGCTGCTGTGCTCTTTATTTTCTCAGACCTCTCACTTTACTCTGGGCAGCTCCATATATAAATGAGTTTAAAGGTATGATGTGAAATGAATTAAAAGCTATTTAGACTCTCGATCTGTGTGAGATCTGGCAAAAAAAAAAAAAAATCTTATCTATTATAAATCTGTCAAAAAGTGTCAAAACTATTATAAATGGAACAATGACAACATTTTTGTTTTACAGGCTTTATTAAAGAACTTATTTTGAACATTTATGTTGGAGAATATTTAGTTTTGACAGCTGTTGCTTATTCAGGTAAACAATTCCAACACATTCAATAAACATTATAATGACTACATTACGTAACACTTTACAATAAGGTTGCATTTGTTAACATCAGAAAAATGCATTATCAAAGATTAATAAATGATGAAAAACGTCTCGGTTACGGATGTAACCCTCGTTCCCTGAAGGAGGGAACGGAGACGTCACGTCGTGACCGACGAATTGGGAACTCGCTTAGAGAGACCAATCTGCTTCGAATACTACTAAAACGCCAATGAACTTGGCATTGAGATATTTGCATAATGCTGGCGCCGCCCCGCCAGGTGCGTATATAAGCAGCAGGTGCAAATAGGGAAATTAGCTTCTTATTCGCTGAGAAAGCCGGAAAGTGTGACCGGCCGTAACAGCAGGTGGCAGCACCTGTGGCGACGGGACGTGACGTCTCCGTTCCCTCCTTCAGGGAACGAGGGTTACATCCGTAACCGAGACGTTCCCTTTCAGTCGGTCACTACGACGTCACGTCGTGACCGACGAATTGGGAATCCCTATCAAAACGCCACTAGGGGCTGACCTCTTCCAGTGACTGCGTAAAAGCCCTCCGGTTCCACTTAAGGAGGAGGAGGTAGGTTTTAAGGCAGAAGGCCGGGCACTAGATGTTCCTTTAACCCCACAGAAGTGCCAGCGACTGGGAAGCGCCCTACCTGAGCGGGATAGGAACGCTGCGGAAGCCACCACCCGTCTTAAGGGCTAATGGTGGGCGAAAGTCAACCGTAGTTGAGGAAATAAGACAGCCGTGGCTGTGTAAGCAAAGCAGTGCTCTGCTAAGGGAAACGTGGGCTAGTAGGATTAACCCCACGGAAAAATACTCACAATGGAACCCGGTGGGACACAATGTGGAGCCCGAGCCAGACACGTAGGTTCGCGAGGATACAGCTAGTGAAAGGCTGACAGCCAATGCTCCGCAACAAAGGCTGCCAAGGCAGCGGAGGAAGAACAATTCAAAAGATTACGCATTTTTGTTCTGAAGGCCTTCCATACTGACACAATTTATGAATCATCAGTTGGAGGCTGCAAGCCGACCTGTGAGACTGTTCTCCGTGCTCCCCCTGGTGAGGAAAGAACACGAGAGGATACAGGCTCAATACGAACACTGTAAAATCTAATGAACGTATTAGGTGTCGCCCAACCAGCAGCTCTACAGATGTCTGTTAGCGAGGAACCACGAGCTAGAGCCCAAGATGAGGCAACGCTCCGTGTGGAGTGCGCTCTCAAATTAAAGGGGCAAGGAACACCCTGAAGATTATAAGCCAGGGCGATAGTATCAACTATCCAATGAGACATCCTCTGCTTAGTGACAGCTTTCCCTTTCTGCTGGCCACCATAACAAACAAAGAGCTGGTCTGAGGTCCGGAGGCTTTGCGTGCGATCCACGTAGAGTCGCAGTGCGCGTACGGGGCACAACAAAGCCATGGTTGGGTCTGCGTCCTCCGGAGGCAGCGCTTGCAAGCTCACCACTTGATCTCTGAAAGGAGTAGTGGGAACTTTGGGCACGTAACCTGGTCTGGGCCTCAATGTTACACTTGAGGCAGCAGGACCAAACTGAAGGCACGAGTCGTCAACAGAGAATGCATGTAAATCCCCTACTCTCTTCACTGAGGCCAATGCTAGCAGGGTCAGAGCTTTCATTGATAAAAACTTCAGACTCACAGACTGCAAAGGCTCGAACGGGGGGGCCTGCAGGGCTTTCAGCACCATGGACAGGTCCCAAGGAGGAATAGAAGGAGGGCGCGAGGGGTTTAGCCTACGAGCGCCTCTTAGAAATCTAACAACCAAATCATGCTGGCCAACTGTTCTGCCGTTAATAAGTGAGTGATGAGCAGAAATAGCAGCGATATCAACTTTAATGGTGGAGGGTGACAGCCTACCGTCTAACCTATGTTGAAGATATAAAAGCACGGTGTTAATAGGGCATTCTCTGGGGTCCTCGCGTTGCGAAGAGCACCAGGTGACGAAAAGGTTCCATTTAAACGCGTAAGCCCGTCTCGTAGACGGAGCTCGTGCCGCGTTGATTGTGTTAGATACCGCCTGCGGTAAATCACTTAAACCTTGCGCGCGCTCAACGACCACACATGGAGATCCCACAGGTCGGGGCGCGGGTGCCATAATGTGCCCCCTCCTTGAGAAAGAAGGTCCTTCCTCAGGGGAATCCGCCAGGGAGGGCTGTCGCGAGGAGCATTAACTATGAAAAACCAATTCCCAGTCGTCCAGTACGGACGATTAATAAAAGGCTCTCCTCGTCCTGCCTGACTTTGCACAGTGTCTGCGCAATAAAGCTCACTGGAAGGAATGCGTATTTACGCACCCCCCGCGGCCAGCTGTGTGCCAACGCATCCACGCCGAGGCTGCCCTCGGTTAGTGAATAAAATAGGCGACAGTGGGTATCGTCCGGCGACGCAAACAGATCTATCTACGCACAACCGAACTTCTTCCAAATTAGCTGGACCGTCTGGAGGTGGAGTCGCCATTCGCCGGGGGCGCAGCTCGGGAAGCGCGTCTGCCGCTGTATTGAGCGAACCCGGGATGTAAATGGCACGAAGGGACCTCAGATGCTTCTGACTCCAAAGGAGGAGATGACGAGCGAGATGCGACAGGTGACGAGAGCGCAAAACCGCCTTAACGGTAAATAACGCAACAGTCGCAATGTTATTGGTGTCGGCTAATACATCCTTCCCTCGCATCTCCATAGCGGAGCGTACAAGTCCCAGATATACAGCGCACCGCTCGCGGCAGTTGGGGTGCTATGCACACCCCTGAGACTGCAAGCCCGTCATACGTGGCTGATCATCCCGTGCTGAGGGCATTGCAATATACAGAATGCCAGGAGACCCCTCAGGGGCATATCTTCTATCGGAAATGCCGGGTCTACCACAGGGAAAAATTTAAATGACACGCAGGTGCAATGTTTACACGGTGTATGTCGGTGTGCCACGCTCTCCTCGAGACTCGATCGTAAGCCAATGCTGAAGCGGTCTCATATGAAGCAGCTCGGGCGGCGTCACAACCGCAGCATGCTGTCATATGTCCAGGAGCTTCTGAAATTGTTTCAGAGGGACCGCGTACTTCCCTCGAATTAAACCGAGGCAAGTCAGAACTGACTGGTTGCGCGCTCTTGTTAAACACGTCAATTAGTCGACCGAGTCTTATTTCCATACTGAGAAAAAGGATCCTCTGCACGGGGCAAAGTTGCTCTTTCCCAGTCGACCTGAAGACTTAAACGAGCGAGATGCCAAAGCATTAACTCTCTGTGTTCGCGCACGTCTGCCAAGAACGGGCTATTATAAGTCGACGTAGAAAAAAGCAGAATGCGAACAACGCTCTCTCTCTGACATTTTAATGCCGTGACTAGCACATGGAGACACGGAGAGAGAGAGACAGCTCGAATGGTGTACTTCGTATTAATATGCCCACCCCACGACGCAAAGCGAAAAACGGTCTAAAGCGAGGGGAGATGGACACATAAAGTACACGTCTACAGGTCTAAGGCTGCAAACCGATCTGAATATTGAAATACGAGCCTCGGCGTTATCATCCAAAAAGAACACCTTCGTAGAGCCGGTGCGTAAATCAAATCGATCGTAACCCGCCGCGTATTTTGGGTACTATGAGATAAAGGCTGGAAAAACCCTATCATCATCATCTCGGTAAGAGGGACCGGCTCGAACATCCTTCGCCAACAGGATATCGACTTTTGCACGCAGTACATGTGCATCGGACGCTTTCACTACAGTGAAACGAAAGCCCGAAATTTTGGGGTGTGCCGGATTCGTAACCGAGGCGGATCGTGCGTAAAACCCAACGAAACGGGCTGGGAACTGAAGCCAAGCACCCAGGCACCGTACGAGGAGAAATAACGACACTACCGAAGTACCCGCGGTGGGGCAGCGAAGCGAGACAGGTGGGACTGCCGGTGCGTCTGCTGTGACAGCATAAACATCTACAGTATGTGTGTGTGACACTGACCTGAGCCCGCTGAGGGTGACGGTCGTCTGGTCTCCTCTGCGGAGAGCGCAGACTCCGATAAGGGTGCTGGTGGTCCGGTCTCCTCAGCGGAGAGCTCGGACTCCTCAGGTCACCCGCTGGCGATAGAGGAGAGGTAGGGTGAGCTGGTGTGTGCCCGCTCACGGCTCTCTCGATCCTCTGGAGACCTGGAGAGGGAAGAGGAATGCACTCTATGTGTGGTTAGTGGGTACCGGCTAAACAGCCGGTGGAACATATGCAAACCAAGGATTTTCCACCCGACCCTCTATCGGGGGAAGGAGCTCCATCTCCTGAAGAGTGATCCTCTGCCAATCCGGGTCGCCCTTCACTGGCCACTTAAACTCCCGATTTTCACGGGAAGCGGCTAAGCGGGCGGGGCGAGCTGCTGACGACCGGTTCCCCTGCGCTGCCGAGATGGGGTCCGAGGAGGGGAACGGAGGTGGTCGCCGCAGGACGCCGACGGCGAGAGGCAGACTGAGGAGCCGGCGTGGTGGACCAAGGGCAGCTCTGTTCCGCCGGGGCATGACCTAGGAGATCGCCTCAGTCTGTGCAGCGGAGCTGTACGACTCCCCTGGCTCGCCGAAGAGGCCGGTCTGTGAGACAGGAGCATTCAAGTTGTTCTCGTCTGCGTCCGTCATGTCAGCCAGACACAGCCAAAGGTGGCGATCTTGAACCACTGAGGTGGACATCGCACGACTGAAGGTCGCGGCCTCCCTGGTAAATCCTTTGTGAGCCTGCAGCAACGTTATTACGTGCAGGGCTGAAGCCGCCTCTCCGGCATGCCTGATGGGCAGCGTCCGTAACCGGACGACTGTCTACAAACACGGGAGGGAAGGGTTGGGTGGTCCCTCCAGGAACGCATCCCGCTCCACTGAAGGGGTCCCCGCCCTCAGCGGCTCCGTTGGTGAGGGAGGTGAGGGGTGAAAGCTGAACGGCCGGACGGCCGCAAATCACGTCAGCTCTTCGTGCCGTCGGGGAAGAAAGGCACAGGAGGAGAGGACCGAGAGGCCCGAGCAGCTCCGAAGTACCAATCATGTGGGCGGGACGGTTCGGGCGGAGAGGGGTTAACCTTTCCAACTCTACCGTCTCCGCCGCTCGCGGGCACGGCCGCCATCTCCGGAACGACTCTGCCTCGGAGGAAAAATGGACACCCCTCTGATGCTGCAGAAGTGACGGGACCAGAAGGAGGTCCAATGGATTCGGCAGACATCGTAGAACACGACTCTGCAGTCTCCACCGGAGCCTCAACCGGCTGAGGATGAGAAGGCCGGTAGGTGGAGGACGCATCCTCCGTCCTACTCAGCGTAGTGACGCGAAGGGCGCCCTGCGAGCGCTTGACAGCCGCACCATGGCGGCGTCAGCACTGCAAAGGCGCGGACAGCGTTCCCGTAGAAACGACAGTCGTCTCCGCAATCCAAGAGGGTTATGCTCTCACAGAGAGAACAGAAACTCTCCACGAACGCAGCCCCGGAGTGCTCGATGCCTGAGCACGAAGACAGCGCTCGTGACCGTCACTGGAACCCTTATACTTCTCGCATCCAAGATCACACGGGCGAAAAGCTATCCTGAAAAGGACGCTGATCCCCGCATATACGAGAGAGTGGCTGCCTTTAACAAGGCACAAAGCTCTCTCGTATCACTCTTTTAGGGAAATTCACTCAGATGCTTAGTTGATGAGCGCACAGGAAGGCAACGCACACACTAAACTCAAAAACAACAAACAGATGTAGAGCCGTGGAATAAGCGAAGCGTCCGCTGTGGTACTGCTAGTACAACCAACTTCAGCAATCAGATCCCAACAGAGTAGAGTAGCTTCTCAGTAGCAGATACTGCAGGCTTTCGAAGCGAATAAAAGCTAATTTCCCTATTTGCACCTGCTGCTTATATACGCACCTGGCGGGGCGGCGCCAGCATTATGCAAATATCTCAATGCCAAGTTCATTGGCGTTTTAGTAGTATTCGAAGCAGATTGGTCTCTCTAAGCGAGTTCCCAATTCGTCGGTCACGACGTGACGTCGTAGTGACCGACTGAAAGGGAACTACATTTTTCATCGTTAGTTCCTGTTAGTTAATGTTAGGTAATGCCAGTATAATTGTTCGTGTTAGTTCATGGTGCATTTTTTTTTTGTTTTAAAAACTTTTGATTTTAATAATGTATTAGTAAAAATGGATTTAATATAAATTAAGATAAATAAATGCTGTAGAAGGATTGTTCATTGCTAGTTCATGTAAGCTAATGTCAGAATCCTGCCAGATCCTTGTTGGTATTTAGATCTAGTTTAGCATGGCAGGGTTCTGACAGTACATATGTTCTATGTGGGAAATGTGTGGTTTTAGTATTGGTTTATTCTGACCACGCATTTCCCGGGGTCTCGTCACTTTTTCCCCGATCCCTTACTTGTGATTATTTTCCAGGTGTATGTAATTTACTTTTTCCCTATTTATTGTCCTTGTGTTTGCTGTTCTGTGCACGTTCGTCTTGTCACATATCTTGTTGGTTGCTGTAAGTAAAGTCAAGTCTTATTCATTGCCTGTTTTATGTTTTGAAAAGTTTATTGTTAGTTTTGTTAAGTTTAGTGTTAGTTTAGCGTCGTGTTTTCCCTCGTCTTGTTTTCCCCCTCGTGGGTTTTGTTTTTCTGTTTTCCCCTGTTTGATAATAAATCCCTTGTTGTTTAACGTCTGCATTTGGGTTTGTGTCTGAGTGTGTATAATTCCTGACAGCTAATGCATTAACTAATATTAACAAATACAACCTTATTGTAAAGTGTTACCAACACATTTGTACTATAATAGTTTTTTTTTAATTTGTGGTTTTCAGAATTACAGTGTGATGTAAAGGATTGTTAAAACAATTAAGTTTTTTTTTTGTGACCTTATTAATTTAAAGTCAGTTTTTTTTCTCTCTCTTTCCTTCAGCACTTTGTGCAAATACTTCGGAGAAACTTCAGAATTTTGCTACATTTGACATGGTCTTGATCTATATCCTCTATTTAATAATCTTTCTGTTCTGCTTAGGTAAAATAATTTACAGTAAGTATATCTGTATTAATATCTTTTCATATATGATCATATATCAATGACATACTAGGTAAATGAATAAATCAATATCAATATTTATTTTACAGTTGGAGTGACCGTGATTGGAAGGAAAAAAAATCATTAATTTATTTATTGGACATTTTTACTGAGGTGACCTTTGAGATTCTGCCTACAATACAATTCATCGTTCTGTTTTATACATTTGCAGCCAAAGGAGGTGAGTTCACATTCACTGATCTGAATACATTTGTAGTTGTAATTAAGAGTGAAGTGTGTGTGAATCAATATTATCATATAAACATTAAATGCTTTTTTATGTGGAGTAATAGCCTAAATAATTGTAGCTGTAGTGAATTTAAACAGTAGAACAGCAGAGGTCTCTGTCTGTCCTGATACGTAACTGATGCAGTAAAATAAAGTTAAAATCAATTCATGTGACCTACAGGTCCAGAGAAACCATATTCCACAGAATTAATGCTTAATCCATTATAATTAATTTAATGAATTTTGTCAATAAAGAACAAATCATATCAGTGATCTCTAAAGTGGGTGCTGCATAATCTCTGCTTATTTCAGTATTTTAATAGCATTTACAAGTAGGCATTTTATCCAAAACAACTTACAAATATGAAGAAAACAGCAAAGTGATTCAATAATATGAGAAACTATATACACAGTTAGTTTGAGCTTACAAAGTTTCAATATTTTTAAAGAGAAAATATGTTATATTACAACTTCTCAATAAGTCATTGCTTTGGTAGCAGGTGTGAGTATTAATGTGTGACAAGTCCATGCAGCTGGATAAGTTTAAACATACGTGTTTTTTATTGTGCATTAAGTAATCCTTAATGATAAATCCCACTTGTTCTTAAGCACCATGCTCGTGCACGTTCATGGTCATGTGCATTCCGAAACGCCTCCAATGAACCGTATATGGTGACAACACCTCCCTTTATAAGTCACGTGGTTGTGCTTTTTCCCTTACCGCAATAATGGCAAAGAGAGGATTTTTACAGACACAGAAATTGAGTTACTGGTGGATGAGGTTAAATCTTAATAACACATCCTATTTGGTTCACTTAGTGCGGGAGGAATGACTAACAAAAGAAAACAAATCTGCATGGGAACATCATGTTACCAGTGCGGTTAATTCCGTTGGGTGTGAGGAGAGAACACTTCCAGAAATAAAAAAGTGGTTTGAAATTATCAGCCAAAAAAAAAAAAACCGCGTCACAGCACACCGACGTAAAATAGGTGCAACTAGAGGAGGACAGACAACGACAGAACTTTCCTTTGACAGTCGCATAACCAGCATCATCGGCGCGATCTTTAAAAACGACTCCCGGCGGAATGGATGATTTGCCAAGTCTTCCAATAATGCAAGATAAGCCACTGTATCAAGCATTTGTCGGAGCCTTCATTTATACAAATCACAAATAGAGCTTTAATTTATACAAATCACAAATAAATCATTAACTTCAACACTGGTTTGCTGTTACCATATTGACATGAATCACTTTTAACACATGCTTTTGTGGATAATAAATGCACACTTCTTTACTCACTGGAGATGATCCTGTGTAGTATCGCTATTCTACCACTAGATTCTGTGCGTAAACATTCTCCGAGGTGTGCATATTTACACACATTTCTACGTATTAAGTGCAATTTGATAATATACACTTCTGTGCATACGCACACTTGATAAATGAGGCCCCAGGTGTTTAAGCAGGCTTTCCTTTCACGAGCAGATGATTAGAAGTAACAGCTTCAAGAACATTGGATAGGTTGTTATTTGGATTGTCAGATTCCACTTCACACAAAATAGTGTGTGAAAAATTACGAAAGTGAATCACTATGTCTAAACTGCACGGTATGTAGAGATTTATGCGCCATTATGCGAGTACACGTGTCCTCGTTTGTAAACAATGCTTTCTCATTCCGAAGCATGCAGTTTGCAGTGCTGTTTGTGTGACGAGTATTTGCGGAGTTTCAGCTGATTTTTGTAACGTGTTTTGAGAGACAGCTAGTGGAGTGTAATACTGGATTATAATTAATCAACTTGAAGTTTATTCATGAAGAGACACTGTAAAACATTTAAACCTCAGGTGGTGTTGTTAACCCGATAAACTAAGTTTATTTATGAAAAGACACTGTAAAACAATTAAACCTTAGGGGGTGTTGTTAACCCAAATTTGACCCGTAGATGAAAGAGGTCTTCCTATATACAACTCTTTGATGTCTTAATCTATTCATCACAAAGGTTTTTGAACTGTTAGCCTTTAGGCTCACATCACTGAGTATCTGCTGAAATGTATAATGTAATGTATACATATTATGTGGTTCTAAGATTGTGTTTTTACCTACATATTCATGTGTAATTGTATTTTAAAGGTCATGGTGCGATGGGTAAAAAGGTCTCATTTCTATAAGTTTAAGATACACTTAACACAGATGCATTTCTTGTAGGTGGGGTTTTGCCAGAGTACTTCTGGCTAGTTTGACCAGGTGTTCTCAAGAATCACTTGCCACAGGTCAAACTGGATTTTGTAGTTTTACGATGTCTTTGTCTCACGCTGTGTATAAAAGGTGGCCTGGCTAGATGTTCTGGGAGCCATTCTGTACTCAGAAGCTCCCACACTCTGTGTGCATTCAAACCTTATGGAGGCATCCTTAACCAGGAGAGCTCCCACACTTTGTGTGCGTATTAAAACATCATGGAAGAAATCTTTAACAAGAATCTTCTTAGACCACTTTGTGTGTCTTTAATTGCCAGGTATGATTTTGACATTGTGCTGATCTTTTTAGTTGTGGACATTTTTGATTGATGAATGATTGATTTAAGTGTAACCTGCCTGGCAAAATAAATTGTTAACATCTGTTCATTTTAAACCTTGTCAAGTCTTTTATTATATTTTACAAATATACCGGAGGGGGGTAGATTAGGAATTACCTTGACTGAAAATATGACTGGAGTTAATTCCCACTTTTGTAGGTTGGAGGTAATAATGACTCAATCTCAATATAGATGGATCCTCATATTTTATAGTGTGTTTGGACAACCCAGTCTCACCCCATGGCGTCAATATTTGACGACACTTGACCATGCGTCAATATGTTGACGCGGAGGGTATACCTTTCGCGTCACTTTTTGACGAACTGGGGACTTCAATACTATCAGGTACGCGAAATTCTCTTTCCTATTTTCTTACCATTTTCTACCATTTTCGCGTCGGTTTAGGGTTAGATTTACATAATGACATCCCTACCCAAACCTATCCCTAACCCCAATGTCAGTTGACAACTGTTTAATTTCGCGTACCTAATAGTATTGAAGTCCCCAGTTCGTCAAAAAGTGACGCGAAAGGTATACCCTCCGCGTCAACATATTGACGCATGGTCAAGTGTCGTCAAATATTGACGCCATGGGTGTGAGACTGTGTTGGTTTGGATAAACCTCTAACTTTAAGTTAAGAAGGAGAAATGCCTCTACACCCAGCTGTATGGAACTGCCTTAAGCACCTCCAGGAATACATTATATTCTCTATTTGAATGTAATTCATTCTAAATAATTAAGAGAACAAAAATATAATAATTATATAAATTGTGATCAGCATCAGAATAACATTGAAAACTAATAAATTGGAGTCAGATTATAATTTAACCACAGAGGTCAAAGAAACAAATTAAATAAATGGAATAATTCTTCTAGAAGCGCTACGGTCGGAAAGAACACGTAATCCCTTCACCACGCCATTGGGTACCTTCCTTGGGCCAATGGGTGGCATCTTACAGCAGACAGAAATGTCTGAATGCACACCATGTTTATTTTCATTATTTGACAAAAACACAAAGATTTCTTGTTATTGTGAATGTACACAAATTAAAGAAGACCCTTCACAGTTTCAAATGATGTATAACACGTAAGTGTATGATTATTAATGATGGAGTATTTTAAGGTAATTCTGCGTTTTTGGACCCCAGGGAGTTAATACAATGTGAAGCATAAATTAAATCAAAATCCACATTTTTGCTGCCCCACTTCCACCGAAGCTGCATTCTGTAAGCATAAGGCTTGCCCACTGTCCGTTTTAAATATTAGGCTCACACTTAATTCTCTGTTGCACTTACTATAAATGCGCATTGCACGTACAGTCATCTTAATAGTTGTATGCGCTGTTATGCTGGCAAGAAGGGGTTGACATATCACTTTGCTGTTTTAATAACAATGTAAAATATTCAGCAATGCCCTTATTAACTTCTAGAAACAACAGCAATGACAATGTTTTTATGCGCCACCTGGTGGATATTCTGTGAAGCGAAACTCATTAAGGGAAAAGGGAAAGTAGCCCCCCGAAAGCACTTGCAGAATGCTGCGAGACGAATTGGTGAATGCCGCGGGAGAAAATGCGTGTTTTAAAGGCCACATCTGTATATGGTGTAACTGTTTACTTTTCTTTCAAATATAATACTTGTAGTGCAGGATAAACCTCTTGCTGTCTGTTGACATGCAATAAATATCAAAAGTTACGTACAAACACCTGTCTGTTCTACTCATTTCAACTTACTAAAACTGCTAAAAAATCTAAATTCTTTGACATATGGCAACTTTTTTTAACAGTAACGCAAATGGTTACTTTCGCTGGTAATGACTTTTATAGAGTAATTCAGTTACTAACTCAGTTACTTTTTGGAACAAGTAGTTAGTAACTATAACTAATTACTTTTTTAAAGTAACATTCCCAACACTGCTCATTATATATACACAAACTGAATATGCTGTGAATGTGTCATTAATATTCAACATTTATAATATTATTTCTCTTTTGTTTTTAGGATTCATCATCATTGTTCTTATTTTACCGATGATGCTAACAGCATCAAATGAAAGAATGTTTTGGAGATGTTATGTCCACTTCAGATGTAAGTTTCTGATGAATTATGTTCAGATTGCTAGTAAGTGCATTAATATGTACTTATGGGTGTAATGCAGTACAGTAATCTGACTATTTGTTCACAGTAATGTAATGTAGTTTTACATCTGAGATTACTGTAACCAGATTACTGATTTACTGTATTTACTGTACAGTCATTTACTCTGTTACTTAGTTAACACAAATCTATCGGAAAATATTGTATGTGTGTGGGTGTCTGTGACAGTTTAAAAAGTGTGCGCTCTTCACAAACTCTTTGCAGTGTAGATGGATTTATTGATTATAAACACACACACACACACACACACATACAGTAAATACCACAGTCAGTCGCACACATAAATGCATGCACACGAACAACACACACACAAAGGGCAAGATAAAAAACATGAGCACTTGAAAGATTTGTTCAAAACACTGTCACCAAAAGCTTTATGACAAAAAAAATGTAAAAATAAAAGTCCTTAATGGAATACGAAATAATAATAATAAATAACAACATTAAAAAATGCAATACCAATTAGAACATCACAGGATTCTAATGTTGCCAAGAATTATATAAAATTGGTTCTAAATACTTGATTCATAAAGATTGGATAATTTGCATCTTACACAACAATTTCAAACTTTCTGCCAAAGTGCAACTGAAGATGCAACAAACAATTTAGTGGGAGAGAAAGATAACATAACACTGCAAAACCAAAACAACATTTCAAAGTTACCCATCAGTCTACCTACAATAAGTATAAAGACACAGTGATTATAAAACAAGAACAATAAGGCTTTCATTCTGGGACAGCAGTAAGGGAGCAAAAGAATACAATCAGGGTTTTTTTCACTTCATCATGACATCTTTGAATCTAGCAGGCAACTTAATGGTCTAAAGCCAGTCCAAAACACTATGCTGGAGTAAAAATTCAGATAGATCCATTTTGGCAACATAATGTTTTTGTCATTAAGGGTTTCACCTTGCTGAGATGTGATGTGAAAAGACAATGCAAGGCAAGTTTTAACAGTTGAAGTTGAACATCCTTTTCAAATGGCTTTTCAATAGGATATGGTGCACCTGATACTGTTTGACCTGACTCAGATGTGAGCAACAGATAAGTTTTGAAGTTATAATGTACAGCTATAGTGGTGTCTTTTCAGCAAACAGTACAACAGACTAGACTGAACAGTTTGCGTCACAATATAAGGTTCTTCCAGTGTGGGGCGAGTTTACATTGAGAAGCAGCATCACACAACCACACTAAATTTCCTAAACTACACTAGTCAACATCTAAAGTTGATCAAAACCTTTCCTAAAAGTTTTTAAACCAATATGCAATACCTGTTCTTGTTTAAGGACAAATTTGATGAATGTTTTTTTTAATCCACTTCAAAAGTTGACTATATAACCTTCTTGTCATATTGGGCTTTCTGTGGGGCATGAGCATGTCCATGATGCTCTTGATGGGACCTGTAAGCAAACTGTAGCAAACCTCTCGACGCGCACTAATTCGTGGGCGGGATGACGTCAGTTTTTTTAACGCTGCTAACAATATCTATACTGTCAACAAACATTAATAATATTAACATTACTGTACATTGTTTTAAAGGTCTACGGGTTTACCATCAGTTTATGTTTTCTGTTTTGAGATACAGATACTCTAGCATCATAAATGTAGTATTTTGTGACAGAAGTCCAGATGACAACATGCAGAATATAAACGTGACTTACATTTGTGTTGATATAACGATCGCAAATCGAATCCAGTCTGTTTCAGATATGTGAATAACTCATGAAAACCGCTTACTAGAATACATCCAATGACCATTTTTGTCCACAAATGCGTATAATCCATGAAATATAGATATATAGTCTGTTGTTTACATCAAATTTCGCATGAACATCTTGTAATAGAATATAATATACAATCTGAGGGCTATTTGCATCGTAACACTGTATATGAGATTATACTTAGGTTCTAGTAAACACAAAAACCCGCGTTCAAACTTTGTTTTTAAAAGTAGGTAGGAGTATAATATATAATATCCAAACAGCGCTGTCAAAAATCATTTGACTCGCTTGTTCCTCCAATGACTTCATGGAAAATAATGATAGACAGAACGTGTAGCCAATAAGAAAATGAATCCAATGATCTTTGTGTGACGTTTTATTTCCTGGTGTGGAAACTGCATTTTAATGCTAACATAAGGATAAATAATAATAAAAACGAACGTGTATGCAAGACTTTTTGGGGCTGACTGGCACTTAGAAAAGGCACAAAAAGAAATAGGCCCATTTATGGGCATATTGACCTAAAATTGCATTTCTAGGTTTCACACACATATTTATCATTAAGTTTTTTAAAGTGCCCGTATTATGAAAAACTCACTTTATCTGGGTTTTGGGGTGTTATTTTGTGTCTCTGATGCTCCCACACGCATACAAACTTGGAAAAAAATCCATCCATGCTGTTTTGAGTGAGATACAGGTTTCTGAATGTCCTCTGCCTTGAGTCTCAGATTGCGGGAGTTCAAACTCAGCTCCGTTGTGACGTAACAAAAAGTTTCGTCACATTCAGTTTGAATTTTCCCGCCCACCACCCCGCACTCGCAGGTCTCCACCCACCAGGTAGCTAGAGAGCATAGAGCAGTCATTTGAATGAGACCCTCTGTGCTGTTATCATGTCTCACGGAAATAACAGCGCTATTTGGATATTATGGATTATTCTCCCGCCTACTTTTAAAAACAACGTTTTAACGCGTGATTATTGGAACCCGGAGTAATCTTATATACAGTGTGTTACGACGCAAACAGTCCTCAGATTGTAGGCGATAAGACCTTCATGCGAAATCTGAGGTAAACAACAGACTATGTATCTATATTTCACGGATTATAAGCATTTGTGGACAAAAATGGTAATTGGATGTATTTTATTGGACTTTCATGGATCATTCACACATCTGAAACAGACTGGATTCGATTCGCGATCTTTGTATATCAACAAAAAAACGGTAAGAAGTCACGTTATATTTTGCATGTTGTCATCTTCTGTCACAAAATACTACATTTATGATGCTAGAGCTAAAAGCTTTTTGCCAAACTAACCGAGACCGTACGCCCCGGCTTTTCTGATGAGGCGAGCCTCTAATAACTTTAAGGTCCGCATAGATATATAAGTTACACGGTCCGGACCTCCTGCTAGCTTCTAGCAATTAGCACGCGGTCCACAAGCAGTATACATCCCCCGCCGGGTCTTAATTTCTGTAATTTGCGAAAATAATGCGTTTGAAAATGTTTTATAATGGGAATATGTTAGCATTGTCCAGGGAAAACGAGTTTATTGTTGTGACTGCTAACGTAACATCACAATTTACTCTGGAATCATTGTGTGTCATGAGTTTCTTCTCCTGTAGTGTACTTATTAGTGATACTTTTCTGCATGATTTGTCTGTTGGCAACATAAACCGTTAATAATAATAATATATAAAATAATAACACAGTATGGTCTGTACTGCTCACGATACCACTGAGCATGCGCACGGGCACATGACGTTAGTAGTGGGGCGTGATCAAAGGAGCAGCAGCTCATAAATATGTAAGACTAGCTCAAAACGGCACAATCTAAACTGCCCTGAAAAAGAGGCTACTAGAGATGGGTAACAATCTTTTCCTACAAGCTTTTTCGAGCAAACAACTTTTGAAACATGCTTTATGGAACTCATACACCGATATAACTTGTGGAAAAGCAGTCATAAGATGGGCACTTTAATAATAAAAAAGATGTTATGCAAACATTTTTTTATTCCAATGTACTTCAGCCTCTCAAACATTATTGATTTTTAACTTAAAATAATTTTAAAACCTGGAAAATGAAGCTCAAAGTGTCTTCTTTCGAATGATACCATAGTTATGTGTATATTAAAAATGATTTAGTAAAAATAACCATTTTAGTGAAAGTAAGTCTTTTCATGGTTTGGGCTAGAGTGGGGGTGCTTTTCAAGAGGTTAAAGGCAGTTTTCCATTCATCCCCCTGCCGAATGCGTACCAAATGATAGCTGTTACGTAAATCAAGTTTTGTAAAAAATCGAGAGTCCCTGAAACCTCTCGAAAGCTGAAGACATCAACGGAAAAGGATAGGTATTCAGGGCTCGCAAAATTTCAAAATCTCTGGTAGCCCTTCGGGCAGGAACTCTTTAATTTTTGGTAACCCAAAATTAATTAAGTAGCCCGAATAAAAAAATACAATGTTTAATGTAGAATATTGATAAATCCTGGATTTCCATGTAAGCCAACTATTCCTGCCCATTCCCAGCTAACAATCTTTGGTTACCAAAACGTTCCCCTAACGTTAGTTTTTGGTTTCTAGAACCAAGGTTAGCCAGGTCCAAGGTTTTTGGTTAGCCATGAATGTTTTCTTAAAAAAAAAAACATTCCCCTAACGTTATTTTTAGGTTAGTTTAACCTTCCCCTAACGCTAGAATAATTGAATTGTTCTATTCCTGAAATATTATATGAAAGTATTATAACAGAGATTGTTTTTAATAAAAAAAATACCTCAACACATCACACATTGTATTTAGATAAAATGGTATTTTATGAAATATATAAACAACCAGTGACTTTAACACAATATATAAGATTATAACAGATTAATAAACATTTAATTCCATTTGGTTAACAGATTATACAGTTTATACAGTTTATTTTCGCTTTAGGTAAACATATCTTACCACTGCTGTTTAATCACCTATGCTTCTAACATCATATTCTCTTCATATAGCCTAGACGTGTCAAATTGATCGTAAATCGGTTAAATATATTTTCCTTCTCACATATTTAAGTTACTAATTGAAAAAAAAGAAACGCTAAAACAATGTTAGTCTCTAAGGTAAAAACGAAATGTAATTTTTTTTTAAATTACTTGAGTTCAAGCTTTTTTGCTGAGCACAAGAGCAAGCAGGTGCTCGTGAAGGGTGAAGCCGGGAGAAGCGCGTGCAGAGGATCCCGTGCATATCAGACGTGCACAATAAAGAAATAATGGGTTTAATTATGCTTTCATTTCCTGACAGTTTCACTTGTTACGTGAGGATAATGACTGACAACACTGCAAAAAATGACTTTCTTACTTAGTATTTTTGTCTTGTTTTAAGTAGAAATATCTAAAAATTCTTAAAAAAAGAAGCTTTTTTTACTTAATTCAAGTAAAATTTTCTCACCCCATTGGCAGATAATTTTTGCTTGTTTTAAGCACAAATTCACTTAAATTGTATATTTTTTGTCTAAAAACTAGTATTATTTTCTTAGGTCATTTTTCTCATCAAGAAAATACATCTTGACTTAAGAATTTTTAGATATTTGTCACAGGTTGGAGAAGCGGACCGCCCCTGTCGCGGGTGCAAGTAAGTATAAAAATATAATTTTATTTAAGTTATTTAAAAGTAAGGTATGGGGATGGGAAGGGGGAAGATTAAAACTAAGGCCTCTGTTCTGCCCTCCAGGTGGGCCGTGACACAAAGAGAGGGGAAGGGACAACGGGGACAAGTGTCCGGGGTCCAGGACACTGTGGGGGTGTGCGGGTAAGGCTCCTCCGCCTTGTTTTGTTGATCCCGTGGCGCCCTCCTTTTCTCCTGGAGGCAGAAAGAAAAGCAGAACAGTTCAATGTTTTCGCGCCCAGGGGAGCACAAATACCTGGCGCCTTCGAATAAGGTGGAGGTGAGTAACTCGAGCTCTCTATCCTTCCGTAGACGCACAGAGGTTCACTTCACAGGCGCTGGGACGTCCTCTCGTCACTCCAGGGCCACACACACAGGTAGTTCTCTCCAGGTAAGTATCATACGTTTTCCCTTTCTCTCGGCGTGTACCACCACTGTAACACAAAGGGTTCATTTAAACACTGGGGCTCACACTGGGCTCTGGTGACCACACATATAGGTATCTCGCGGTAACAGGCTCTGGTTCTCTCTCTCCTGCTATAGACTTGTAGCTGTAACACAGGGGGTTAATCTCAGACACTGGGGCTCACACTAATCACTGGTGACCACACACATTAAGTATCTCACGGTGGCAGGCTCTGGTTCTCTCTCTCTTGCTGTAGGCTTATAGCTGTAACACAGGGGGTTAATTTCAGACACTGGGGCTCTCACTAGGTCAGCGCCGGTAACTCTTTACCACTGAAACAGGGGTAGTTAACTTTAGTCACGTTATCTCTTTGGTTTCCTCAGATAGTAGTAACGTTCTGGACATTCAACGAATAATTGCAATAATGGCCCCGATTCGGGAATGGTGGACTTACGGTGGTTGTACTTCAGTCAATCGGTAGGTATTCTCCAACCTTTAAGATGGCGAAGCGTTGTGGCATGACCTTCCAAAACGCCTCTGATCCTGTCAGCGGGGGAACTCCAACACTGTCACGCCGAGCCGAACGCTGCCCTCTCCTCTCGTTCACTTCGACTCCCGAGAACTGGACAGGGGCGCACCTTTGTAGAGGCTCCGTGACAGGTGATATCGATCTATGCCACCCTAGATACAGCAGTGCAACATACACACAGCGTACTCCTTAAATGGTTACTTTACTCACAGTAGTCTGGGCTCCCAATATCCTTCACCACCGTCCCACCGAATCGGCCACGTCCAAGGGATGACAGAGTCAGCACTCCGCTTGAAACTCCAACACAAGAGTCACACACACAGCATATTCAGTAAGTAGAAAGCCAGCCTCAACGGCCTCTCGTTGTCTCACGACCAGTTCAGCAAAGGGGGCTACTGACGACACCACACAGCATCACACTGCAATAATTTAAAGTGCATTCTCACAACAAAGCCTCAGACTCACCCACAGCACTCTTCACTCTTCTACGTGAATCAATAGAGTCGCAGCCCCAACTTCATTCAACTGTCTTCGGGCCGATGGGAAAGTGATGTTGCAGGCTAGCGGTATAAACGTCGCTGCTGTGGCCCTTTAATCCTCTCGAAATCGTTTCGCCCCGGTTCGTCCACCGCTTTGCTCCGTGGTGGGGCCGTAGTCTCACACACTGAAGCTCACAAATGCACGTTGAACAAGTATTCCACAATATCACACTGAATCAAATACTGAGTACTCACAATGTTGACGATTGCTTTCCTTTGTTTACTTCCGTAGGTCAAATACTTTCCTCTTCGCCCTGATGTAAATCCACATCTGCCGTTTCCCTCAATACACTCACGGTGAGTCGGCTCCTAGCAACAGCACACACACATCAATGACGTACACAAAGCAACTCGTTTCTCAAAGAGCCTTCAATGCATCATATACTCAGCCTGTGTCTCTCTCTTCTTCTTGTCCTTAGTTCCAGTAAACTGTAGAATCCTTACGTTACCAGCATGACTCAGCCCAAATCTTCACTCGATGACACCAGAGTGGTCCAACAACGAGATCCCATCCGCTACCAACACACAGCGAACTCCTGCGCTGAATGGACTGCACAACAGAGCAACAACAGCAACGAAACAATGGTCAACGGAACAACCACTTGTGTTTGAAGCTCCTTGATATAACGCTTTCCACTCCTTCCTTTAGGCTCACTCGGCCGGACTCTTTCCGCTCTCTTCAGCGATCCCCGGATCAACGGCGCCTTCTAGAGGAGGGGGCATTTAATCCGCCCTTGGCGGAGCGGGACTTGTCCCGCAAATCAAACTGTTTCTTTGTGTCTCTACAGACCTATTTATCTTGCCCATCTTCATCACCTCTCCCAATCATGAGCTGCCACGTTAAATTGCTGCACCTGTTGCTTGTAAACCCCTAATGTGTGTTGTCAGGGAGACCAGGAAGTAGAGATGTCTTGAAAATTGGGTCCGGGCGGAAACCATCTTCAGGCGGAACCAATCTCCACCGCATTTGGTTCCGCCCTATAAAAGTCACCCTGTGACATAAGCACAGGTAAGAATTACACAGGTGACTGGGACTTTAACTTTTCCTCCTCAGGTTCGTGGCTTTAACCCACGCTCCTCTAGCCTCAACGTGCTGTGATCTCCTCACGACTCCTCTGACCTCGAAGTGGCTTCTGTCAACACAAGCACAGGACAACACTGCAAGCTTTAAGTGTAAACACGCACAATGAAGACAAGGACTCACCCACGACACTCCACACACTTTAAGTGAACTAAGGACTGAGCTAAAACTCGACCCGGGCTCGTCGTGTGGTTGGTTGGGCGTTGTTCTCGGTGGAGGGGGGAAAGTGCCTAGAGGATGGACACCGGACCTCCTGTGTTTACTCCTAATCGTACTTCTCGGCTCACCCACGCTTCTCTCCACAGTGGGGCCGCAAATCTGCGTGCTAGACTCACAACACACGTCAGGTAATATACCCTCTTCAATACCACATAGTACAGTGGATCATATTACTCACGTGAAAGGCCAACACTTCGGAAGGCTGGCTTCCTACGGTGTCTTCCAGTATTACTCTCCGGCTCCCCCACGTTTCTCTCCACAGTGGGGCCGCAACTCTGGGTGCTAGACTCACAATACACGTCAGGTAATATACCCTCCATTCCACACTACGTAATACAATCTATGATGTTACTCATGTGCAATTGGCAATACTTCACGACACTGTTGTCTTCCAGTGCTACTCCCTGG
The DNA here is from genome assembly GCF_030506205.2 of Paramisgurnus dabryanus. Lineage (NCBI taxonomy): Eukaryota > Metazoa > Chordata > Actinopteri > Cypriniformes > Cobitidae > Paramisgurnus > Paramisgurnus dabryanus. The sequence goes on from NC_133339.1 coordinate 9,496,619, forward strand.
CTCACCCACACTTCTCTCCACGCTGGGGCCGGACGCTGATTCTCAAACTCACAACACACATCAGGTAATGCATTCTTCTTAATACTTCATGATAAACGTAGCTTGTTACTCACACTCTCTGATGACGCTCTGCTGTTCTTGTTCCTGTTTACAGCTGGTCCGCCACTGTAGATCGTCCTCGACGACAACTCCGGTGAGTACTCTCCAATGTTACTGTTCCAACAAGGACAAAACATGAAAGCACATCCGCATCATAACTGTAACCATTCCTCACATACTCAGCCCAGTGACTCGTATCCTTGATACTTTCTTCACCCAGTAAATACAACCTCTGTTTCTTCTTATAAAGACTTCGCACAGGCTGCCGCTCTTTCCACACCGGATCGGTTTCCGTGACCACGCACCACACCACAATCGCAGAGACCAGCACTTTTTTCCGTGGTGCTCCTGTAATATACAGCCACAACTCCTTCCTTTCGCCTCTCTTGGCCCCGCACTCTTTCCGCTCGCTTGTAAAGCGATCCCCGGATCAACGGCGCGCTAGACTCTTCAAAGGAAGTGTGAGTTCTGGTCCGCCCTTGGTGGAGCGGAGCTCGCCCCAAAAATCAACTGCTCTCTCTGGTGTTTCTGCCGCTCTATTTATCTGTCCCATCTTCACACATCCTCCAATCACAAATCGCCACCTCAATTCTTCTCACCTGTGGCTCGTAGAGCCCCGATTGTGTTGCCATTGGAAACCAGGAAGTACTGGGCTGCGTTCAGCCCGACAAAACGTTGCACAACGTTTATTAAACTGAAACGGTGATGCATTGAACACCCTGTTGTGATGACGCAAGAGTTGCAACTACGGTAGCTGAGAGGCCATTCTTTGTGTTCTTTTTTAAATGTTTCTGAAGCCTGATGAAATCGTTAAAAATGTGTGTTTAATACTGTAAAATACCCTCACTGACCTTGCCGTCCAGAATGAAAGACAACATTCCAACTTGAACCCGTCTCTTTAATATCGCGTGGTTTTATACATCTTGCTGCTGATTGGACCGGCATTTCTGACACACCCACCAAACAAGAGAAAACGCTTCTAAAAACTGTTGCATTCTGTTGCACACCGTTTCAAGGAAACATGTCGTTCAACCCGGAAACCGTAGCAAAAAGTTGCGCCCCGGTGTGAGATTGAACGTGCCCCTAGTGTTTGAAATGTTCGGCCTGGGCGGAAACCATCTTCGGGCGGAACCAATCTTCACCGCTTTCAGTTCCGCCCTATAAAAGTCACCCTGTGACATATTTCTACTGAAAACAAAACAAAAATACTATGTAAGAAAGTCATTTTTTGCAGTGAAGATGACGCAGAATTACATACAATATAATTACCTAACTAAATCTGAGACAATGCAATAACATTAAAATATTTTTTTCTCCCCAAGATAGCCCGACGGGCAGGTTCTGAGATACATTTTGGTAGCCCGACAGGAATTCACAGTAGCCCCGGGACGTCGGGTTAGCGATTTTGCGAGCCCTGGTATTTTTCACGGTAGTCAATACAAGATCGCAGAGAACCATCTTTTTCCCCACAAAAAATAATCTCAACCCAGCTGGAGAAGAGGAAGGCTGGATGAACCCCGCTGCTAGAGAATCAGAAATATATTTATCCATGGCCTCACTCTCCAGAATAGATAGAGAGTAGGGTTTGCCTTTAGGTGGAGACTTACCTGCCAGTAAATCTACAAAACAAATTGAACAGTTGATACACGGCAGGATGGATCCATGCTTTCATGTTGTTGACGCCAAATTCTGACTCTACCATCTGAATGTCGCAGCAGAAATCAAGACTCATCAGACCAGGCAATGTTTTTCCAATCTTCTATTGTCCAATTTTGGTGAGCCTGTGTGAATTGTAGCCTTAGTTTCCTGTTCTTAGCTGTCAGGAGTGGCACACGGTGTGGTCTTCTGCTGTTGTACCCCATCCGCCTCAAGGTTCGACGTGTTGTCCGTTCAGAGATGCTCTTCTGCATATCTCGGTTGTAACGAGTGGTTATTTGACTTACTGTTGCCTTTCTATCAGCTCGAAACAGGCTGGCCATTCTTCTCTGGCATCAACAAGGCATTTGCGCCCACAGACCTGCCACTTACTGGATATTTTCTCTTTTTCTGACCATTCTCTGTAAACCCTTGAGATGGTTGTGTGTGACAATCCCAGTAGATCAGCAGTTTCTGAAAAAACTCAGACCAGCCGTCTGGCACCAACAACCATGCCACTTTCAAAGTCACTTAAAACACCTTTCTTCCCCATTCTGACGCTCAGGGGCTTTTAACACCTGGTCACTTCATGCGTTTTCTCTGATCGGATAACTATCTGATCGTAAAAAGACCAGGTGTAAATGCCCTCCGAAACGTTTTCGAGACGGATTTAAATCCGATCGCTCAAACCACTTTAGGAGGTGGTCTGGGACGGATTTCAGATGAAGCTGGACAAGTGTAAAAACATCTGGTGGATGAAACCACATCTTTCAGCCCATAACTCCTCCCAAACGTAAGCACGTCACCCAGAAGTTAGCCGTCAAAGAGGCAAACAAACAAAGACAACACGCTTGTTGCTTTATGGAGCGATGACAGCGGGTAAGAAAGTTTCCTAGAATCAATAAAAGAGTCTAATGACAAACTCAAATGATATTAAACAAAGAAATAAAACTTTAAGATAAGAGTTTTGTGAATGCTTTTCCCATCATGGACCTGCATTAAATCACCACACTGTCACTCTCCTGCTGCGCTGTACTGCGAGCTTCAGCTCATGCCGAGCAAGGAGACACGCGTCCCCTGCCCAACATACAGTACTCAACATACAGTAAGTGCTGCATATTGTTGCATAAACGCCTTCTTTAGTTTTTTAAGGTGGAGTAATAAATAGTGTATTTGCATTTTGGGCGGGGGTAAAAGATCGGATTCATATCCGTTTTGCCAAGACGCATTTATGTGGCCAAATGTAAATGGAACAGTTTTAACAAATCAGATAGCTATCCGATCAGAGAAAACACATGAAGTGACCAGGTGTAAAAAGGCCCTCAGTTTGAACTGCAGCAGATCGTCTTGACCATGTCTACATGCCTAAATGCATTGAGTTGCTGCCATGTGATTGGCTGATTAGAAATTTGCATTAACGCGCATTTGGACAGGTGTACCGGATAAAGTGGCCAGTTAGTGTACTCATTTCTAATGACTTTTGGGAACGGATTGTACTATTTTGTTTGTGGAGGGTATATGAAGTGACGGACTGGGTAGATTATAAAAACAGAGAGAAGCAATCTAATTTAACTACATCCAAATAACTACATACTATGAACTGTATAAAAACATACTTTATTTAACTACACTAACCTTTTCCACTGGTGGCACTTGCGCTACTAACTTTTTCAGTTACTGGCGCAAAACATGATTTGGTGGCACAAATTAGTTATATTAAGCCGCTCTGGATAAGAATGAACAATAATGAAACTGTATTGCATACAGATGTGCTTTTTATTTTACTAGCCAATTTTTAAACCGCATGCCTGTTGCAGTGTTGCACATATCTGAAATTTAGGACTGGTGGTAGCTGGTGAAAAGGGCAATCATTACCCACTGACAAAAAATGGTCTACTAGGCTACATGTGACACAGAACTAATAATGTGTGACACAACACAATACTTTGATTTATTGAACGTTAATATTAATTTCACATTATAGTTAATTAATCTAACCACCCCAAACTTTCTTTCCCATGAACAAAGCTGACAATGTTTGTCGAAGCACCACGAAAACACTTACTGTTTTTGCACTGATATATATTAAGAAAATAGATGACCCCAAACTCAATATAATACAATACTATTTATAGTATATTAATAGACAGTGCAGGTCTATAGATTATAAATGTGACTGATGTTATAATGGTTATAATTTTTATTTGATAGTGCAGAAGCAGTAAAAGTGCCTATCTTTCTATTTCTCTCTGATTAAAAAAAGCTTAATTCACTCATTATTTCAGATTTAAAAGTCTACTTGCTGTCCCGGTAACGAGTGACTTGAGCTTTGCTCGTTCAGTGCAATGGGCTTATAGGCAAATAGCCTATTTGTAGTAAAACTAGGGTAATACAAATCGTAATCAATTTGCCCAACAGAAAAAAAACATTTTCATAATATTAATAAAATCATTAAATCGTGGCTAATTTTCCTGAATGAGTAACTATACAAAATGATACCTGGTTGAAAGACGGAGATGCGCAACTCAATCAGCTATTAAATAACAGAGCGAGACCAGAGATGAATGTGCTCATAAACAGAGTAATATGGAATAATTTGTGCATCTTTGAATAACTGTAAGAATATTTCGTTTAAATATAATTTTTGTCATATAAAGTTTTGAGAGATAATAATGTTTTTTCCACAGTTATTTTAACGTGTTTGGCGCATGACCTCAGAGTTCAGGGGACGTATTCACAAAGCATTTTATCTTACCACTAAGAGTACTCCTAAATCGCACTAAAAGATTTTAGCTAGGAGTTTTCTTTTAAAAGTTATTCACAACGCCTTTCAGACCTACTTTTAGTAAGGAAAAATTATAACTCCTAAACTAAGAGTGAGTATTCGTTGCTACGGATGACGTCAATTCTCATGCACGAGCTGCCTCGCAATGACCACGGTGATTGGTTGTTAGATGACAGGGCTGTCATGCGTAACATAACTACCCAGACGCATCAAATCATGGAATTACAATATCGAAATATGTCTGTGTCCTACACAAAATAATAATAGTAATGCCATCGAAATGCATATATTAAAGAAAAATCGTGAATGAAATTAAATTAACTCAAGGTAGCCTAATACCCAAATGAAAACCGCAAATTGCCTAATAATAAAAAACGACATTGCATTAACACTTCCTTGATTAATTGACATCCTATCAGCCTAAATAGACTACTTAAAGCAAGGAAATGTTGCCCATATTGAAGAATCCTAATGTAATACATAAATGACGGTGGATTATGAACTTGCCAAAACGGAAAAGAAAGCCCAACTGGATGCAGGATCAGTTACTGCTGCTGTCCCAGTTGGTGCTGGAAAAAAGAAACGTAATGAAAGGGAAATTCGGCACTGAGATATCAAGCAAAACTAAGCGTGAGACATGCAGGGCCGCATTAACACTGTAAGGGGCCCCTGGGCTTTACCCTTTTGTGGGGCCCTTCATCCACCAGAATTACAGCCTACATTCACACAATCTTTATAATAACCCTGCTGAAAAAAACAGCATCAAACCAGCATGAGAATTATGCTGGTCTATGCTGGTTTAGCTGGTGGTCACCAGCATACCAGCACCAAAACACAACATATGCCGGTCTTGCTGGTATGACCAGCATGGGATGCTGGTGCTAATGCTGGTTTGGTGCTGGTATAGCTGGTGCTTACGCTGGTTTGGTCCTTGTTTAGCTGGTGCTAATGCTGGTGCTAATGCTGGTTTAGCTGGTGTTCACTAGCAAACCAGCACCAAAACACAACATATGCTGGTCTTGCTGGTATGCTGTTTTTTTAGCAGGGCACTACGTGCAAGTTGTCAGGCTTTTATTTTGCTGGAATAAATGCAATAACAAAATATTAAAACCATATCGGAATGCTCACAATATACACAAATATCACTGCATAACATATGCACATAGTCCTAGCTAGAGGTGACCCGAATAGTCTAAGATTCGATGCTTTGACAGGAGAAGTCTGATTCGACTACTGCACAGTCGAATCGTCGCAGATGTGTTATAAAATGAGGATCATTTAATTTTGGCTGTATAAGAGTGCACATTATCTGATTTCACATATAACAGCTTTCTCCCAATATAAAAAATATACAGCCTATTATGATAATACTAAGTAAATAATATGTGAAAAAGTAGCTTTCAATAAATATTTTTAAAGTCTGTTAATTGCCTAAATCCCGTGACAGGGCTACACGTCCATATCCAGAAACCATTGCAAAGTCTCTTTGTTTCTGCAATTTAAAAGACAAAACAGGCAATTCTATACTTTCGTTATTTTAAAATTTATTTTAATATTTCTTTGTTTTTATTTAATTTATAGATTATTTAGTGCTATCTGATTAAACTATTTGTGGCTTGTGTTTTATTCCCCTGCGCATTTAGGCATTTTGCACCCATGTTCTGCACCTTATTGATTCTGACTTCATTTTGTTTTTATTTTTTATTAATTATAAAGGTAAATTCTGATCTAATTTAAGTTGTGTAAGTTTTGGATTGCTTTCCATTGTGTCGATGTTACGCTGCTGCATGCTGTCACATTAAATTAAGCCGAACGCGCTAGGTGTTCTGCGTGATCCTATTTAGGCGTTCATCAAACTAAACATCAAAAAAACAGATTTTTTCGACAAGTATAAGTTTTAAAATGTATTTAAAAAGGTTGCTTAACTTGTCAAAAGTTGAGGTACAAAACAGGTAAGCCGTTTTTTTTTTTTTTCGGTGATGACACCGAATATAAATATATCTACCGAATCTGACACAATTGTCTCTCTTGTGATTTAATAATATGGTCGGTGTTAACTTTCAAATGATAGAAAAGAGATTCCTGAAACAAATGTTATAAGAAACATCAGATGTTTCAAGTGAATACAGAGATGATCAAAGTGAAAGTAAGCAATCAGATATTTCTGTGCAAAATAATAAAGCATATATAGTGTCTATGAAATGATTAATTTCAGTGTTTTCTTGTTATAAATGAACCGTTTAAGGAATTGTATATAAAGCTTGTTTTTTATAATTTACAGTAACAAATTATATGTAATTTCTCTTCTTTTATTTCCTTGCCACGCTAAATCTCAAAATGAAATAAGATCGCAGAACTTAGCCGTGGCTTCCGAGGCAGAATCTAATTTGTTATTTATTAGATTTAGTTATCAAAAATGTTTTGTGTAATATCTTTGTGTGCTGTTCTGTATCTTGGCTTTAAAATGTTACGAGGAATCATTTAATGAATGTTTACACGTTGTCTTTCATATTAAGATAAAAACGCGTCCTCAGTTTCGTCTTTGTTCATCAGAAATGCAATAATGGATATTTCAGACAGAAATTTTAAAAAGCTCACTAATGATTGCAGGGTAGCCTACAGTAAGTGAGAGATTTTCTTGCGCAGGAACTGCATTCACGCACGGACATTCAAAGCAAAGCGATTAGCATCATTTTAAAGGGAGTATCAACTTTTTATAAAATGCGGTTGTTATTTTTTTCCGGGATCTCGGGGCCCTTTCCAGCCCGAGGCACTGGGCTTAAGCCCAGGTAAGCCCATGCATTAATGCGGCCCTGGAGACATGCGAGACAATGATGCGCGGGTCAATGTACAAAACAACCGGCACCCGACCAACGTTTTCAACTAACCCGCCCGCAAGTCGAACCGCAAAAAATCCGCGGGTGACCTCAGGCATCCGCTCATTTCGGATCAACCCGCGCATTACTGAGAGGATTTGTTGCAGATCAATGCAGCATTCCCGCTTGTGTCGCGGACCCCGGACGACTGCGAGAGGCGGTGGTATGCATTACAATCGCAGTAGAGGGTTGAGATTGCAGCCTTTAAACCAGTGGCGAAGCCAGAAATGTTCAAGTGGGTGGGCCTTTATAAAACAGGGTGGGCAAAGCATAGAATGTACATAAATTGGGAGTGTTTACGCCCATGGCCGGCGTATATTTTTTTCCCCAATGTAAGTGCGGCTTTTTTCAAAACAGCCAGCAGCTGTCCATTTTTTCCGCGCTGTGGTCTAAAAATATTCAACTCTGGATGAAAAGCTTAGCTTGTCAATGTAAGTTCTCACACAGCCGTTCAATCACAGTGGGTGAAAGGGCGGGACTAATATCACAACAACCAACCGGCTCAAAGCTCAAGCATCACAGCAACCAAAGCGCTTGGCTGAAAAAACAGCTGGCATTTGGCGTCCTCCAGGCGTTTTCAGCCGGGTTTAAAAGCTTTGGTGCACGCTACCTAAGCCAAGGTACCTTAATGCCATGCAGGCAGACCAATGTTTCAAGGGGAAATTTATAAAACAACTTAAATAACCAACCAGCTTGTCTACAGTATATGGGCAGGTGGGGCTGTGCCTGTTTTATACAGTCTATGCAGTGCCCCACCAAATTATTAATCCACTTGAAAACACAGAACTCAACATAAACTGAATTAGTAACGGAATTAGTTTTTATGTTATTTACGTTGCGTGAACGTAGATCCGAACAATATGTCATTCCTCCTCAGCAAAATGCATGACGTGAAAGCGTCATAGGCTACGACAGATTCAACAGGTAGTGATTTTACTAAAGAACAGAACTCGTTCGAAAGATTGTTATTTAATGAGACAATGGCCATCAAACAACATGGCGCAATACAAAATTGCATGTGTTGTCATTTAAATGTAAATATTCCAACAACATTAAATCATACAGCCCCCTAAATAGTTGATTGGAGTAATACTCCTGACTATAAACTGTAAATAATAATGACACCACTATAAACATTAAGAAAATGTCTAAACTCACCATTACATGTCCTGTAGTCTGAGACGGGGCTTCTGGTTCATAATAACAAAGTCCAATATGATCATAATGTCCCTTCGCGCAAAGAAAAGCAGAAATACATTTCTCAGACGAGCATTTATCATCGATGAGCGTAACGTTATAGGTTTTTTATACAATAAGTTATGTGGTGAAGAACAGTCTTTCAACACAGCATGAAGTCATTATCAACGTAATACGTGCTCGTTTCATTTTGTTGACGTTTGAAAAGATGTCCTCAGTAATCCAACATTTCCATGAGTGATGTAATAGTCTCCGTCTCCAAAAGTAAACAGGCATAAGCAGATGTCATCGTGGAAAGGTTGTTAAACTTGATGATTTGCGACTCGCTGTTTTCAAATTCAGTTCAATCGCGCGTAGGCGGAACTAACAATGACTGACGAATCATATTCAACGTTTCATGTTGACAAGCGTGTGCACCAATAGGGTAAAAGAAAACTGCGAAACTGACTGAACATGCAAACTTGCACTTAAATTTTATATTTTAATTATATTTATAATTGTATTACATATATGAAATTATAGTGTGATAAGACGTATATTCGTAGTACTAGTATTTATTTTTGTTAAATTATTTACACATTTCTCTGGAAAATGGCCTTCTGATTGGGTGGGCCACAACTCAAAGTGGGCGGGCCCAGGCCCGGCCAGGCCCACCCGTAGCTTCGCCACTGCTTTAAACAGACTAGCATGGCAACAGGTATGCCTATAATATTAAATATTTAATTTCATTATTGTTTCATGTAATTCTAAAAAACTTCCTGCTTGTCATGAATGTAATGAATTATGAAACAAATGTTATAAACAATATGCTTACATTAAAGTGTGCTTTTAAGTATGTGCAATGCTTTTGAGTTGGTGAAACTGTCCATGTTAAGGAGGATCAGCACCTAAGGCATTTTAAGATCCTTTGTGAATAGGTCTTAGTGAGTTAGGAGTCCTCTCGACTTCTTTTAAGCTGTCCCAGACTTAGGTGCTACTTTTAGGGCTAAAATGCTTTGTGAATTACTCTTAGTGAAAAAATTTTAGGAGTCCTAAATTTAGGAGTGACACGCCCAGTATTTTTAGGAGTTGCTCTTAAATTCGCCAGTTAGGAGCTACTTTTAGCCTTAAAATTCTTTGTGAATACGGCCCTAGTTCAGTAATATTGCTTTTTTTTCCGAAAAATATTAATACAATTTACATGCCAATACTGCTTCCTTGTCTTTTTATTAATTTCATTATGCTGTAATGTTAATTTATATGTGGATATTTAATGGCATGAGACGTTCATAAGAATACAGATTCATTTGAAAATAATTTTTGTCAAAGTTTTGAGAAATAATAATGTTGTGAGGATATTTATATATTTCAGTTGAATACTCTCGTCTATTAATATGGAAACTAATAGAAATCTAATAGTAGGAAATATAAAATGTGATACTGCAAAGTTACCCTTCTAAATTTTATTTATGATATATAGCCATATGGAGATAAACCTTTGCAAATGTGCTGATTTAATCCATTCAAGTACTGACCACCAGAGATTTTTAACATCCTTAATCCACACTTTCTATCAAATAGTCTCTGCTTGATGGATCAATCCGACCGCATATATGTACTGAAATAAACAGGCATTCGGCGGCGCGGCTTTTCACATCAAAGGCCGACTGTGAGGGTTAGCAGGACAGATGAACCCAAGAGCAGACGATGTCGGGGAAAAACAGAAAACACTTTATTTTTGACACAAAACAAAAACCCACGAGGGGGTACAAAACATGAAACATGAACTCTTTGACAGATAACACTAAACTAGACTGGGTAACTAGACTCTGAATGACGTGGAACACGGCACGACACGACACAACACAATGATCCTGCACAGAACTAAAGATACACTGACATAAAATAGAATAAACCAAACAAGATAACGAGCGGGGAACAGGTGATGGGAATAAGTAAATTAACACTAAGCAGGAGGACGAGGGAGCGGGGACAAATGACAAGACACCGGAGGGACATGCCAAACACAAAGACTAGGCATGAACCTCCACACAAGGCCAGGGACTGCCAGAACTCTGCCACCATGACAAAATACAAATTTAACAAGACTTCAAGGCAGAGTCCTGACAGTAGCCCTCCCTCAAAGGACGCCACCTGGCGTCCAAAAAGGGAACACACAAGACAACAGAACATGACAGATAATAAACATGACAAGACTAGAACACAGACTAAAACTTAACAAAAGGTGCCAAAAAACAAGATAAAAACCAAACTAAATCATACACACATAAGTCCACAAGATACTAAACAGGACAGTCCACGGGGGTTTGGGGCGAGGACGCAGCTGGGACTGCGCGGGCTGGGTCGGCGGCACGGGCTCTGTCGGCGGCTCCGGCAGTGGCTGCGCGGAAAGCGCGTGCTCCGGCTCTGGCTGCGCGGACTGCGCGGGCTCCGGCTCTGGCTGCGCGGACTGCGCGGGCTCCGGCTCTGGCTGCGCGGACTGCGCGGGCTCCGGCTCTGGCTGCGCGGACTGCGCGGGCTCCGGCTCTGGCTGCGCGGGCTCCGGCCTGGCGACGGCTCTCAAGAGCGCACTGAAGAGTGCTGTGCGTTCCCCCTCTGTCAACCAGCAAGGGGCTGGACGCACAGCAATGGGCAGCAGCACCGTGACTGGAGGCGCTGCGACGGACCCCGACACCGTCGCTGGGTTCAGTGTTGGCAGGATCATTCTGTGAGGGTTAGCAGGACAGATGAACCCAAGAGCAGACGATGTCGGGGAAAAACAGAAAACACTTTATTTTTGACACAAAACAAAAACCCACGAGGGGGTACAAAACATGAAACATGAACTCTTTGACAGATAACACTAAACTAGACTGGGTAACTAGACTCTGAATGACGTGGAACACGGCACGACACGACACAACACAATGATCCTGCACAGAACTAAAGATACACTGACATAAAATAGAATAAACCAAACAAGATAACGAGCGGGGAACAGGTGATGGGAATAAGTAAATTAACACTAAGCAGGAGGACGAGGGAGCGGGGACAAATGACAAGACACCGGAGGGACATGCCAAACACAAAGACTAGGCATGAACCTCCACACAAGGCCAGGGACTGCCAGAACTCTGCCACCATGACAAAATACAAATTTAACAAGACTTCAAGGCAGAGTCCTGACACCGACAGGCTATGGCAATTTGGAGAGGGGCCGTTCAATAATCCCCCTATATTTTTTTTGAAATCCTAAACATGGTTGGACCTGCCGAACAGGTTGAGCACTTTTATATAGCCTACTGTGTTGAGCAAAGAGGCTGCACAGTTTGACCAGCGGGAAGCGGCCGCACATCAGGCCGCCAGATGGGGTTGCTATATAACTTGCAATGTATAACTATTATCCATTATCAGACCGGCCCTCGCAGCCTCAAAACACTACCGGCCCACCGGGAAATGTCCCGACTCTCCCGATAGCCACTCCGCTTCTGCTACCATCTCTGTGCAAACGTTTTATATTTTACAAAATATATGGTTTACAACATTATAAAAAATAGGAGAAATGACCATTTAAAAAAGAACCGTACAGGTCCCACATCCTTAGTGAAGACCTCTAATGGTAAAACTTTGCTCCAGATAAGAAACATGGAAGGATACAATGTGACAATGCAGCTTGCTTCGCGTCACACCCAATTCATTGAGAAACATAGAGCACCAAGCTTGTGCACAATTCAGAATTTCAGAATTGGCCTTCATTCAATTCATGAATTGGAATTTTGGATTAAATTGACTCCACCCTACAGGAAGTTGAATTTGAGTTGGAATGACAGGAAGTGGAATTAATTTCATGGCAATTCAAAGAAATTCCACAGTCACACAACAGGAAGAATCTCACAAACATTCAGTGTTAGAAAAGTTACTTTGGAAAATTGTTTGGCATCCATTTTAAATACTTGGTTACAGTAAAGCATTCTGGAAAATAAATTCATGTTCCATTGTGTTCCACAAAATTACAATTACAAAAAAATCAAACTTAATTATTTGTTATGTGACTAGAGTTTTTAACATTGATTGCTGAGCTGAGAGAAAACATTTCCTGTTAATGTAATCTGTACAAGTAGTTCAAACTGATATAATTTATTGAATATGTAATGCAATTATATCTGACATATACTGAAGTGAAAGCTTCATTTTTAACACTTCACTTACTGTATAATATGTATATGAATTTCTTTGAATTCTGCTTCCTTTAATTCAAATTCCGAATTGTAATTCTAGATCCTGTTTTTGAAATCAATTCAAATTCAAGAATTGAATTGGAATTCAGGAGTCATTCACAATTCAATTCTGAATTGTGCACAAGCCTGGAGAGCACTCGAACACAACGCATACCGAACTCATCAATATGACACGACGTGCTCGCACGCATAATGAACGCAATTTTATGTTTTAAAGGCTTAGAGTACGTTATAAAAACGTATTCTTAAAATACACATTTCTGTTTTAATAAATGCTCGTAGTAAATCATAGCATTTTGCCTAAAACATAAGGTAGGTACAAAAATAATCAGTGATACATTTCCAACCCGTTAAAAATTAGGGTCGGAATGGCATTTCAAAAGGTCCATATCGACAAAACAACCAACTTTCGGAACCTGCGCTTAAGCCTATAATTTCGTTTTTAAAACTTTAATTGTGCATTTAAAAGTTGCAGAATGTATTAATTTGGAGACTCTAAAATGGGCAGAGATAGCCAGGTAATGCGAACCAAAATCTGACATTGGGAAATAGTGAGGGGGACAAAACTTAGATTTTGAAATATGGGGGGACGTGTCCCCCTTACGTATAATGGCTCCTACGCCCCGTTTAGTAACAGGGCTGTCCCAGGCCCCTTTGGTACCCTAGGCAAGATTGAAAATGCCACACCCTAACACAGAAATAAATAATAACACTTTAATATTTAAATCTTTAATTATTCAGTGATTTCATGTGATCTGTGTTCAAATGTTTAATCTATTCATCTTACATGAAGTGCTCTTGTGTTAAATGTTAAACTCAGATTAAGATATTGTTTCTGTTAATGTGTAAAGTTTTATTTATGAAAACATTCTCTTTTTTTCAGGGTCAGGTGATCTCCGAAGAAAAGTTCAGGTCATTGTCACATTAGTGATGAATGCAGTCATGATCGGCTTTTACATCTTTACACTGAAATATCAAACAGGTAGGAAAATTATTCAAATAACATTAAGAGTTCAAATGTGTCTTTGATCTAATGAATATAATCAGACCTTTATAAACAGTGTATTCATGCTAAAAGTTCAAAGACGTCTCATTTGTACACAACACATCCAGTATAAGAAAAGATATTCCTTTATTCTTCCCACAGTGGGGAAATTTCTGTGTTACAGCAGCAAAAACAAAAAGAAAACATAATAATATAATAAAACTTTCATGCAGAAGAAGTATATATAGTGTTTACACTAAAGACATGTTGCACCTAGGAAATTAATTAAATTACATTTCTATTATTGCCCATGTTTAGAAATACTTTGTTAACAAAATGTATATAATGGTGACTGGTTCACTGGGAGCAGCTCTGATTGTAAAGTCTTATAGCAGCAGGGAGAAAATAACGTCTGTATCGCTCCTTCAGACACTTAGAATGTAACAGTCTGTCACTGAAGGAGCTTCTCAGAGCTGAAACCATTTCATTCAGTGGTTGGGTGTCGTTCTCCATTAATGATGATAGTTTTACTACCATCCTCCTTTCTCAAACGTACAGTGTCCAGAGGAATTCCAAGGACTTAGGTGGCCTTTCTGATTAGCTTGTCCCATCTCTTTATTTCTGCAGTAGAAATGCTACTACACCATAGAATATGGCTGAGGCCATCACAGAGTCAAAAAAGGTCTTCAGTAGCTCCCTCTGCACCCCAAAAGACCTTAGTCTCCTCAGCAGAAAGAGTCTACTCTGCCCTTTCTTATAGATTGCCTCAGTATTATCTGACCAGTCCAGTTTGCTGTTTAAATACACACCCAGATATTTGTAAGAGTCCACTCTCACAATGTCCTTTCCATGAATGTTCACTGATGGTAAAGAAGTCTGTTTACACCTACGGAAATCCACCACCAGTTCTTTGCTTTTCCCCGCATTTAACTGGAGGCAGCTCTGTTGGCACCAGTCCACAAAGTCCTGGATCAGTCCTCTGTACTCCTTATCATCATCATCTGAGATCAGACCGATGATGGCAGAGTCATCAGAGAATTTCTGTAGGTGACAGGTTAATGAATTAAACATGAAGTCTGCAGTGTAGATGGTAAAATGGAACGGAGCCAGAACCGTTCCCTGCGGGACTCCAGTGTTGCAGACAACCATGTCAGACTTACAGGTCTTCACATACTGTAGTCAGTCTGTAAGATAGTCAAATATACAAGAACACAGATGATGGTACATTCCCAATGTGCATCATTTTATCCCTCAAAAGCATAGGTTGGATAGTGTTAAAAGAACTGGAAAAGTAAAAAAAACATGATTCTCACAGTGCTCCCAGCGTTTTCTACATGCAAAATAGCCCATTTCAGGAGGAAGGTTGGTAGGCAAACTGAAGTGGATCCAATAATGGGCTTACTAGAGGTCGCAGATGAGTTAGTACCAGCCTCTCCAATATCTTCATCAGATGCGAGGTCAATGCTACTGGTCGACAGTCCTTAACCCCCAGGGGTCCAAAAACGCAGCACCGTGTTTTGACGTGTTTTCTCCTTATCATAGCAGAATCAACTCAAAATACTCCATCATTAATAAAATGTTGAAATGGAAATGAACAGACGAGCAGTTCGAACCATAACAAGCAAAGCGTAAAGTTTTATCAGATTTAAAGACTTTACCGCATGTTTGGATGATAAACTTTATACACACACATGCAAGGATGATCTTCATTTATGTCTGGACATTGAGGAAGAGAAGCATTTATCTTTAACGTTACCTAAGAAGAAGAACAATGGAAGACGCAATGGAGGAGGATATATTCCTGAAGAAACTGTAAGTCATTTATCCTCATTTATATTTGCTATCATGTAATATGCTTTTGTTTGTGCAATTCAACCTACACAAGCGACCTCAGCAGACTGCACGCTTTGGATTGAAAAACTTTCGCATTGTTTACAAACGAGGACGCATGATCCTCTCGTAATGGCGGATAACTATGTAATTCAGTGTTAAACACGGTTATTTACTTTCGTATCCTTCATGGCTACTTTGAGTAAGGCTGCACTGCAGAATCTTTTACGTGTGTGCTGTAATATGATTCCATACATTGCACTTTACACGCGACACCGTTTTAATGAGCGCCGCGTTGTTTAGGTGGAGACGCGAGCTCGCGCACATGGACGCCATATGTGATGTGTTTTTAAAGTTCATACGCGCTTACAGAAATGCGTTATAAACAGAAGCCATCTGACAACAGCTTTTTATAAAACTAATCACTGCAGATGTTTATCATAGATGTTCTGAATTTAGTTTATGTACATGATAGTTTATCTGTATGTAGTCAGTGATATTTACCCATCAGTTATGTATTTCTGTGGACAATTTATGCTAACAGCTGTTTATAACTCTCTTACAGGTCTGCATCCCTCTCATCAGTACAAAACTATGAAGTGGAAAAACATATTCACACTTTTTGGACATAAAGTTATATGGTAACATGAGCCACATGTTTACAGCTTTGTTGTGTATCAGTTTCTTAGTTTATACAAGTTCAGTTTTTTAATAGGGATTGTTTCCAAATAAACTGAAAATGTCCTACTGACCTTCATTTCTATTTTTATTATATTGTTAACTTCTTAATAAACCACAAACAAACATGCATACATTTATTTGTCCTCCTCACATTCTTTACTGGCTCTTCATCGGTGGTCCTATGATCCTAAGATAGCCTACGATAGTTTCTGACAGTGTCAGAAATTCTGCATGACCACCATGTTTGCTGCTACGACCTGCGTATTGGTAATTGTTCACCACGAGCGCTTGCTGGTGATGTTGCACTAACGTGTGACGCAGCCGCCAAAGCTTCTGACGATCCATGTCGCACAGTGTGATATGGTAATGATCTTATAGGGGTGCAAAAATCCTGCAGTGTATTCTGGGCTTAAGGGGCATTTTGTATTGGTTGGAGTGGGGGCTGGAGGGAATTGGCAGGGAGGGAGAGTTAGGTGTGTTATGTGTAGGCTGTGAGCATTGCAGAGAGGGATGGGGCTGGAGCAGTCTGCTATGGAAGCAGAGAGGGGGGTTTCAGCAGAGGGAACTGGATGGGGGTAGGGGAGAGTGGCTGATCAAATCTATAAAAAAAATAAATTTAGATCATTTACCCACTTGAGGTTGCCCTCAGCCTGAGAGTTGGATTCCTTATGACCAGTGATGGTTTTGAGCCCCTTCCACACACCACTGAAGTTGTTCTGCTGCAACTGATACTCCATAGCATGCTTTTCCTTCTCTGATCTTCCTTCTCAGCTCTCTCTGGACAGTTATCAGCTCTTCCTTGTTTCCCGATTTAAAGATCCTCTTCTTCTCTATAAGAAGAGTCTTTATATCAGGGTTAATCCATGGTTTGTTGTTGGGAAAACACCTTCAACTGCTGGAAGGTACAGTATTTTCCAAACAGAAATTGATGTAGCGATTCAGCGGGAGAAAGGGAATAACGTTATTTAAAACACTATGATCCTCCTACCGAAGGGAATTCCCAGATTTAACTCAAAGGAAATTATCCTGTGCTTAACTATACAAATTAATAAGGGTTTAACTGATTTAGCAGAATAATAATAACAATTAATTAATGCATTCGTCCAGCGAATATACTCATAATTGTACATTAAGAAGTTAATTACATGGCCTTTAGAAAATAACTTTTTACGGCTATACAGTAGATTACCTCAAACTAAGCTATGTGAACAAGATTGAAAGGCAGATAAATTGACATTGAATTCATGAGCACTTAACACAAACAATTGTGAAATACAAAATGGGTTAATAAACTAAATTACACTACGAAAAACGCACAAGGCTAACTTAACATACTAACAAACAGACAATAAACATAAAACATGGAGAGAGAGAGAAAGAGAAAGCATGGAAGATTAAGAGAGAGTAAAAGAAGGGCAATATTATTTTAGGCTTTGCTGCTGCACAAACCATCAGAAACTCTATGAATTGCCTTAATTAAAAGGGATAATAAAAACTTAGCACAGCGAATTAATAAGTGATATGTGCGTTAGCTTTGTGCTGCGCTTGTGCGTGTCCAGGTGCTTGTGCACGTAAGAGTATGAGGAAGAGAGTTCCGCTGAGTTTGTGGTTACATGACTGAGTCCTTAAGGTTGTTCCATTGGAGATGTTCCTTTTTGCGTTATTCCGTGGATTAATCTGTGGAGATTAATTTGTCCAGGAGTCGAAGTTTGCCAAAGTGACTGGTGCCCGAAACTGGCCCAAGGTAGGAAAAGGAAGAGGGGTCCCACAGCTGGACCATGAGCTGTGAGCTCAGCTGCATGCCGTGAACTGAGTGTCGATGAGAACTGTAGGTCAAGGTGAGCTGGGGGAATGGTTTTTTTCCCCTCTCAGGAGTTCAACCCCCTGAAGTTAAAGTAGCCAATGCAAAATGTTGTTTATCGAGCAGGAGACCCAAGCCTTAATCTGCATTAGAGTTCTCAACAGGCCTGAAAATTACGACCCGACCCACCCAGCCCGTGGCTTTTAAAGCCCGAACCTGATGTAACCCGCCACATCAACGTGAATTATCTGTCCGAACCCGACCCGCGGCCCGACGCTGCCGACCCCCCCTCCCTTTTTTCTCATACACGTTTAGGCTATTATCATGACCAGCAGACGGGAATTCAAATCAACCTTGATTTAATGTTCACGCCTTTTAACAATACAAACAACTGAAACAATAAACTTTAAATATAGGCTATACAAATATGCCTTAAAGGTGCAGTGTGTAAATGTAAGCGGCATCTAGTGTTGAGGTTGCAAATTGCAACCAACGGCTTAGTCCACTGCTCACCCCTCGCTTTTTAAACACATAGAAAAGCTTCAGTAGCCACCACTGGACAAACATGTCATTGTCGGAGACAACGTAGTAAAAAAAAATTGGTCCGTTAAGGGCTTCTGTAGAAAAATGGTGGCACAAAATGGCGACTTCCATGTAAGGGGACCCTCGGTGTATGTAGATAAAAAGATCTTGTTCTAAGTTAATAAAAACAATACAGTTCATTATGTAAGGTCTTTATACACCCATGATAATATAGTTTTGTATATTATTTTGCATTTCTGTCAAGAGATCCTTCTAAAAATTACACACTGCACCTTTAAATAAAAATTACACAATAATAAATAAAAAGAACTCAAACATATACCCATCGGATTCTCCTCCTGTAGTAGCAAGCAATGGTGAATTCACCTGCGGCAAGTTTACTTTTCTCCAACTCTTCTTCTCCAGGCAACAGGCGTGCACGCAGTTATAGCAATAAGCTCCGGTCTGGATCCGTTGCTGATCCGCACCGAAGCTTATTGCTATCCCCCGCCCCTCTCTGTGATCCACGTTGCACGTAGCAGCCAGACTAGACTTTCTTTACAGTGAACAGAGGTGATGATTAATAATTTTTTTCACTGAGCGTAAAAGATTAAGCACGACGTCCGACCCGACCTGACTCATTTGCTTATATTTTTGACCCGAATCCGCGGGTCCCGTCGGGTTTGTCGGGCCGGCCCGACCCGTTGAGAACTCTAATCTGCATAGATTGTTTAAAGCCACGGTCATATCCAGTGTTAGCAAAGTTAGCCATGACTGTGAACAACATGATGCTACACTCCCGGAATTCCCTCTGATGCCAGGTAAGATCTGATAGCTCATCCATCTTGTTGGGTAAAGATCTTACATTTCCCATAACGATGGATGGGAGAGTTGGTCTCCTTTTAGTCGACACAGAGCTCCAGCACGATTTCCCCGTCGTCTCCTCCTTAGCTCGTGGGGAATGTCCGTTTTTTCCTGTAGTGGCATTGCCGTGTTACGGAATGCTAACAGCTGATCCCTGGTGTAAACAATATGACTGCTGCTGTGAAGAGAGTTTCCAAACGCGACTGCAAACAAAGTCCAAAAAAGCAGGAAAAGTAGAGCAAACTTTGTGACTTTGATAATGTCCATTGTGCAGTTTACAGTTACACACACATACACTAAAAAAGAAAAAACACAAAGTGCTTTAACCCTATAAAATAAGTAAAAAAGTACAAACTTAGTAAGAGCTGCTGTAACAGGCTGCCACTTGGGCGGTGCCAAAACTTTTACAGGAATATTATAACTTATACAGGACTGTACTGAAGTTTAGGCACTTGTAAAACAATGTTGGGTTAAAAAGATAATAAAATTTACCTTAAAACTTCAAATAATAGCCGAGTCCCAAATAAAGGCCGGGTTAGTCTAACAGATCGTCTGTTTAAGCCAGTTTTATGGTGCAGATTGCACACGCTAAAGTTTTGATTACCGGTAGATGTCACGTGACAGATGCAGTCGTTCCATTACTCATCACTATGACAACACAACAAGGTTCGTCGTCAGGATTGAAGTGATGATCACAGGCTTTCAGTCTTTTGTCATGCATGCACTCCCGCCACACATTGTATTTCTCACACGGAAACACTATTTATCATATTTAATATGCTCCAGCACACGAAATGTATCTGGCCGCACTGCTCTCTCTATCAAGCCCGTCTCCCCTGGAGTTCTAGTCGAGCGAGCCAATCCAAAAAAAAAAAGAAAAAGAAAGAGGCTACACAATAGCCAATCAGAAAATAGCACTGTTGTATCTGGGTAAGATTTCACGCAACAAACAATAAAAAAGCATATCCTTGTTTGCTTTATTTATGCTGCCAATAATTTAAGACTATTATTCTTACACTAACTAATTTGTTAAACACATTCAAATTATAAATAAAACGTAATATGTGGTAACCTCCTGCGGTCATCCTGGAACAATTAAAGGGAAATTCCGCCTTGAAATGATCCTAGGGTTAATAACAAACGTGTACCGAGTTCGACCGTTCACTGGAGTTTGTTTTCATGTTAGTCTAACGTGACCAGTGTTATTGCTAAACGCAAATTAGCATGTTATGGTAGCCTTCGGGGCATCAGTGCATTAAAAACGAAATCGCTATGTCTATACTACTAATAATGCTCAAAATAACCCCACACTTACACTGTAGCACAATGAGGGTCTCTATATGTAAACCGAAGCATTGAGAACTTTGCAAGTGTACAGGCAGTTTATTAAAAACAAACACTTACCGTTCACGTCTGGATCACATATCCATGCGGGCGCCATCTTGGGAAAACTGAACTCTCGCGTGAAAGCACAACACCTGTTCCACAACAACGGGCAACAACGTTTCACGCGAGAGTTCAGTTTTCTCAAGATGGCGCCCGCATGGATATTTGATCCAGACGTGAACGGTAAGTGTTCCTTTTTAATAAACTGCCTGTACACTTGCAAAGTTCTCAATGCTTCGGTTTACATATAGAGACCCTCATTGTGCTACAGTGTAAGTGTGGTGTTATTTTGAGCATTATTAGTAGTATAGACATAGCAATTTCGATTTTAATGCACCGATGCCCCGAAGGCTACCATAACATGCTAATTTGCATTTAGCAATAACACTGGTCACGTTAGACTAGCATGAAAACAAACTCGAGTGAACGGTCGAACTCGGTACACGTTTGTTATTAACCCTAGGATCATTTCAAGGCGGAATTCCCCTTTAAATTAAAAGCATGTCTCTTATAGACGCCTGTCTCTTTTAGACGCCTGGTGTGACTGTCAGAACCCTGCCATACTGAACTAGATATTAATACAAAGCACGACTCGGGCAGGATCCTGACAGGATTAATCTTGTTTAGTCTCTCTCTTCTCTCATGACTGTTGTATGACTGTTATTGTATTTTAAGGCAGAAATATTTTTTCTTTTTAATTCACAGATCCTATTGGATGGGCCTGTGTGTTGATGTTTCTGCAGGTAATCTGGGCACTTGTGAGATTCTTAGATCAGAGTGGATTTTCTCGTATGAACATTTCTCTGGGTACAGTATTGGTTTATCTTCTTTAAACATATTCTCTGTGTGATTCTGTGTTTTTCTACTTTAATCTTCATCAGTTTGTCTTCATGTGCAGTTATACACTTAAGAACATAATATGAATCAATACAGAGCAGTTTTAGTATAGGCCTTTATCACAGTGTGCGTGTATTCACCTCCGATGAAAAATAGTAGCAATAACCAACTTCCGGTCTAGTCTGTAGCAATGGCGAGTAGAGCGGGGGATTGTTGTTACATTCCTAAATGTTCTAATAGTTTAATTTGTACAAAAATATTGAAATGTGGATCAGATCAGAAAGCCATGGAGGCACCGGCAGAACAGGAAGGCAGAGAGGCACCATCAGACCTGGAAGCCAGGGAGGCACCGGTGGAGCAGGAAACCAGGGAGACACCAGTGGAGCAGTAGGCCAGGGTAGAGCAGAAACCCATGGCAGAACCGACGGAGCAGAACGCCAGGGCGGAGTAGGAACCCAGGGCGGAACTAGCGAAGCAGGAGGCCAGTGCGGAGTAGGAACCCAGGGCGGAATCAGTGGGGCTGGAGGACAGGGCAGAACTGGCAGAGCAAGAGACCAGGGCATATCTGGCGGAACCAGAGTCCAGAGAGAAACTGGAAACCATGGTGACGCTGGTGGAACTGTAACCTTGATGGCACAGATCGAGACTGCAAACAGGGCAGCAACCCAGGCTGAGAGGAAGACCAAGCTGGTGCGGCCAATACAGGAACCAGAGAGGAACTGGAAAACCCACTGGCGCAGATGGAGACAGATTAGTGAGTTTAGGATTGGCCGCCTTGGGCAAACATAGAGTTCAAAGAGCTTGGGATAGGCCATCTTGGGCAGGGCAGAAACCTCAAAGAGCTCAGGAACGGCCAATTTGGACGGGACAGAGAGACTTGGGAACTGATTCAGACGTGGCAGCCATCTTGTGAACCGATTCCAATGTGGCAGATATCTTGTGAAGTGATTCAAACGTCATTGCCATCTTGGGAACCAATTCAGACCAGCCAGCCATTTTGGGAACAGGTTCCAATGTGACAGCCATCTTGGAAACTGGTTCGAACATGGCAGCGGCCATCTTGGGAATTGGATCGGACATGGTGGCGGCCTTCTTGGGAACTGATTCGGGCATGGCTGCGACCATCTTGGGAACTTGTTCGGCCATGGTGATGGTCATCTTAAATGACCAAAAGAGAGCACACGTCACTCCTCTCTTTTTCAGGTTACACTGGCTTCCTATAGCAGCTCGCATCAATTTAAAGCTCTGCTCCTGGCCTTTAAAACCACCACTGGGTCAGCACCCCCTAACGTTCGCTTGCTTATAGGCTATTACCAAGCGACGGCTTGCGGTGTCATCTTAAAAGGGAAAAAAACATTATTGCATACCTTCTCTGGAGCTGTTCCACAACTGTGGAAAGATCTGCCGGTCGCGACACGATCTGCGGACGCTGTAGCTGTCTTCAACTTGTTAAAGCAAACCAGGCCCAAGAGCGTCCCAACGTGTTTTGTTCACAAACTGTTAAGTTTACAATGTATTATATTGATGAAGGGTATTAATCTTGTCATGCCATATATCATTACAAAGGTTGAAGGGTTTATGTCATTTCTAAGTGCTGTTTCATGAAATAAATGCTCTAGCTAAATTAATAATACATTCTATGCAATGAGGTCATACCTGAATGTGTTCATTCATAAAAGGACTTTGCGCTCTTATTATGAAACGGTCATTACTCCAGATGACCCCGCACTGCTGAAATCTCCATGCCAAGCATTCACAATATAACATCCATTTGCCGTTTTAGTCCACAAATGTATTACATATGAGAAATATTGATATTTCTCTGTTGTTTGCATCGGATTATGTATGAAATAATCGTCAATCCATATTGTTTTTCAAAAATTGCGCATGCAGCGCAATTCTACTATGGAAAAGGCATACATGATCAGGTCAGTAAGAGTATCATGTGTAAAATAAGCCTACACATATTTCACAAACATCTAATAAGTTTAGTGTTTTACAGCCTTGAACTGATGTTTTTAGGTCGTATTCTCGTGCTCCTTTTGTCTGCAGTAACGTAGACTGCTTGTCTTTCTGATCCACATCCAATTTGCAAACATTGTTGTACCTAACATTATGCAAGTATTCTGAATGTATATTGTGAGGACAAAAGCTTATTATTAGTAATAGACAGACATCCATGAATGAATGGTGACGCCATTTACTTGTGATAGAGATACGTCACCGCCATTAATATGAATGTTTTCATTTATCACTTCACAACAATTGCGTGACCTTAAGTCTGTAAAACACTTGAAATTAACATTGTTTTTTTATTTTTAAAGCCTTCATGATGACTACGTAGTTTACGGTTACTAGTTTATTTCGATATTTAAGTAAAATGTGTAA
Organism: Paramisgurnus dabryanus; assembly: GCF_030506205.2. Taxonomy (NCBI): domain Eukaryota; kingdom Metazoa; phylum Chordata; class Actinopteri; order Cypriniformes; family Cobitidae; genus Paramisgurnus; species Paramisgurnus dabryanus. The sequence goes on from NC_133339.1 coordinate 9,520,722, forward strand.
ACAATATTTTAATTGAATAAATAAAGCTTTGTAGATGTAACACAGTCTCACCCCATTTCGTCAATATTTGACGACACTTGACCATTCGTCATATGTTGACGTGAAGGGTATACCTTTCGCGTCATTTTTTGACGAACTGGGGACTTCAATACTATTACGTCCGTTGCATTCTCTTTCCTATTTTATTACCATTTGCGCGTCGGTTTAGGGTTAGATTACGCGAAATTAAACAGTGTACGCGAAATTAAACAGTGTACGCGAAATTAAACAGTTGTCACCTGGCGTTGGGGTTAGAAACAGTTGTCACCTGGCGTTGGGGTTAGAGTTAGGTTTGGGTAGGGATGTCATTATGTAAATCTAACCCTAAACCGACGCGCAAATGGTAATAAAATAGGAAAGAGAATGCAACGGACGTAATAGTATTGAAGTCCCCAGTTCGTCAAAAAATGACGCGAAAGGTATACCCTTCACGTCAACATATGACGAATGGTCAAGTGTCGTCAAATATTGACGAAATGGGGTGAGACTGGGTTGGTAGATACATACTCTAGGTAATAACCACATGTAAATAAATAATATATAAAGCTTTTTCTACTTTATTCTATCATTATAGCAGGTGACGATTTGGAGCAGCCCAGTGACCATTTTTGGAAATAGGCCATGATTAAGATAAAAGCTCACAAAAGCCACATTTTATATTTATATATCTCAAACTTAAAAATAACTTTGACTTTTAGAATTGTGGCTTTAAGACCATTGATTTTCAAGGCTGCTATGGGACATCTATTATATATTTTTATGAAATCGAAAAATGTTTTGTGCACAACATTTCAATTCCAATATACTTAAACATTTATAACTTGTTTTCTTTTAAATTTATCTGAAATCTTAAATTCTGAAAAGAAAGTTTTAACTTTCTTCTTTCAGAATATATCACAATGATGCCTGTTAGGGTGTACCGGCCGTGAAGGTGTAACGTTCTATGAAAATAGAAGAGTATATCCAATCCAGGTGTTTATTTTCATGCAAAAATCATGATTCCCAAGCAATACGAAAAACATAAAGTGACAAAACTAAGCAAAGCAATAAAGAAAGAAAAATAATGGCTGTTTCTCAATATGCGTTCTTCAGCGATCTTGGTCCTTGTGTCCTCGCTCTACGTCATCTTTAACAGTCGAAGTTCAATTCCAATTCTCAAGAACACAAGTACAGAGGACGCATAAAAATACCTGGATGAGTTCTTGATATCGAGGATGCATCGAGTGCAGACTTGCGCGCTGAAATCTGGGGAGGTCACGTGACCAGCAGGAAGATCGCACACATCTCAATTCTCACAGGTTCGTTCTGTGTTCTCGCGACCTTCTGAGTTCATTCTTCCGAGGTCGCCTGGCAAGACCAGTCTCCACGAGAACACTAGTCCGTTCTTTGCGTTATATATATATATATATATATATATATATATATATATAAATATATATATATATATATACAAAAAACTGCTCAAAATGGCTAACAGATGCCTTTTAGGGAGTTAGGCTCCTCCCACTTTTGGAACATACCATGTGGTATTTTATAAAGCATAATATAACTACACAAATACACAAAATAAACAGTATTAACGTGTAGCAAATGCACCAAACTATTGATCTTAAAGTAAATTGCAAACATTGCAAACAGAAAACACATGGGAAATTCTAGTTTACCAACACCCCCCCCCCCCCCCGTGATGTCACTAAAAATGGTAATGCCCTTCCTACTGGGCAAATGTAAGCTTTTAAAAATTTCGGCTTTAGCTGCACATGGGTTGGCCATTGAGAAGTCACACACAATGTAAGTACAACAGCGTTCTAAATGTATATGCGCAGTTGTTAAATGGGGAAATAAACTATTCTTTGTAAAAGAGTTTGGTGAGTTTTCTTTGTGTTTTGCATCCTATAACAAAACATTGAAACAAAGCAAAGGGCTACAATAGCATATGACTCTACATAAACAAAAGTAAACGCACTTAACAATCTATAATATCTGATGTTAATTTGCCGGCATCTAGATTGTGTGTGTATAATGGTGGAAATTGTTCATGTGAGTGCATGCATTTTAGCAGTCCTTTTAAAATATAAGTCATAGGTTACAGTTAATCTATGACAATGCCTGTAGGTCAAATAGTTTAGGAGCTGCAAACATTTTAGTGTGGCCATGTCATTTTCATAGTTGGAGCTAAAAGTGGGGGTTAGGAATTAAAGGTTAAGATTCGGCTAAAAACCCATCTCTTTCCTATTACTTCACTTCCTAATATAGGACATACCTTTCTACTAACCAACCCTTGGCTATGTATATTGTGTTGGACTTGATGAGACTATTTTCAATGAACTTATGTATTACTGTTCTTGTGTTGCTATAATTGCTTCTATTGTTTACCTCACTTGTAAGTCGCTTTGGACAAAAGCGTCTGCTAAATGACTAAATGTAAATGCAAACAATTTGACTGAGACCAGTCACACTTGAGGCAAAGTTGTTCAGAATTAAAGGGTTTATCAAATGATATAAGGATCTTGTTTATTTCTGAAACATTGTACACAATTACTTCAAGGGTGAAAAATCTTGATAGAGCCCCTCGTTGGCCGATAATATTCAATCTCTTCACAGACCTTCAAGGCTAAGAGTCCAACAGGCCCACCATGTTTCGTTCTGATTGACCTCTGTTAACCCTTTCAAATAACTACTTGAATTTCATTGGCCGATGGCGGATATGTTTTTTTGAGCTATGCAAAAGACATTACGCCCTTTTAGACATTAATAGTACCCAAGACCAAGAGCACAACTGCCAAGTTTGAATTTGATCTATCCCATATTTCTGTAGTTACAGCCCTTCAAATTGAAGGTTGTGTTTTAGCGCCAACTAGTGATCAGTCAGCACATTTTTTGCATGTGAATAGGCCCATGTATACATGTAGCAAATTTGGTTTCAATACCTCATTCATGTCACCAGTCATAGCCAATCAACTCCAAGCGGCTCAGCGCACTTCTTGCGTTTGGGCATGGCTTGTCGACTGTCAGTTGAAAGTTCAACTTTTTTATAACTTTTCAAATTCGAACTTCAAGAAATAGTTCAGCGCTGGATTGGTTCCAATCAGGCAAAAAAACTAGGACTAGTTCGAAAATAGCGAAAACATTTTAATGACTTCAATGAAATGTATTATATTTTGCGCATGATTGAGACCTACCATTTGGCAAAATGTCATGTTTCTAGGCCTTACGGTTTGGTCTGCACGATTAGTTTTACGGCAGAATAAAAACAATAATCCTAACAAAAACAATAGGGTTTCAGCACGTCGTGCTTGAACCTCTAATTATAATGCTGAAAAACCACCGTGTCAATTTGTGCCATAATTTTGAAGTTTGTTTAAGCTTCATTCACAGCATTTAAACTTTGACTTTTATTACAGATTTTCCTCGTAATGTCCGTGTGTATGTGTTTGGATCAGTTGGTGTTGTTTTAATCAGCGCTGTTGCTCTGATAACTGAACTGACACTAAAAACAGGTAAGAAAGCAACACTAATATCAGCTTTTTTTGTCATATTCATAAGATTCAGTTAATTATTTATTATGTCATGAATATATAAATATAAATATAAACTCAAATTTATTCTGAGCTAATTTCTCTTTATCTAAGGCAGCTGTACAACTTTAAAACATATAAATAATTATCTCTCATCTGATGCTATTACAATTAAATTAATTTGATGTTTGAGGTAAAAATAATATTGAAATATAATTGTATTTTCTCTGTTTCTCTGTAGTTAATGGTGAACGTGCACTGATGGATCTGAGATTTATTGTCTTTCCATCTGAATGTTTCTTCATCTTGTCTGTGATGATTTTAGGACAACTTAATTCCAGTGAGTACAAACTGAAACCATCAGTTGACATTATATGAGCTGATCTTCATGTCATATTTTTGTTATTTACTGTTTTCACATAAAATCATCCTGCATAATGTAATAAACATCATGTCAAAGATTGAAATCCAACTTTTTTAGTCCTAATCTCATTTTTAGATTTGAGACTTTAGCCTGGATTTCACAGACAAGTTTGTGTCGAGTTTTGCACGGGAAGGTTTTTTAAAGTTTCTATATTATTATAACTGGTCGGATTTGCGTTTACAGTCATATAAAATCACGTGTCTCTCTTAACTTCCAAAAATGTACATTGCAGCTTAAGCGAAAGTTTGTGATGAATTTCGGTAAAACTTAGATGCAAAAGTTCAAATGCAAAACCCTCTAAGTGCGTCTGCTATGTTTTGTAAATATCCTTTATCAAGCTTTTATGTTTAGGTTCAGTAATTTCACTTTAATGCCAATAAAAAGGTTATCTGTAAGTCACGGAAATGCCTTCACTCTAAAAAATGCTGGGTATTTTTAACCCATGTTGGGATATATCGGACAGAACATTGCTGTGTTAAAATTGACCCAATGGTGGGTTGTTTCAAACCACTGCTGAGTTATTACAACCCATGGTTGGGTAGCAATAGCCCAGCATTGGGTCAATTTTAAACCCAGTGATGTGTTCTGTCCAACAATTACCCAGCATGAGTTAAAAACAACTATTACAGTGTTATTTTCACAATTGTCACTTTAGCATTTCTTAGGTATTTTTGACTTTGCAGTCTTCTGCTTCAAAACTCTCTAAGTGCATGCAAAAATCTCCACTTCTATAAAAGTCTCCAGTCACTTTTCACTGTCCTTTCTGAATAAAGGTAAGAGGATAAAAAAATCAGTAAATATCCTAATACAGTATATTCGGTAAACTGCCATTAAGTGGGTAAACGTTCAGATACCTTCTTTCATTCAATCTTCTTCCGTGCACTTAACCCTCTACAGCATAGCGTTGCCCTCAGGCAACAAACTACCATTTTCAGCCTCACACCGCCCCTTAAGTGGTAGTGCTTTTTGGAAGCAAAGCCACATGGAATGCAGTGCCACCAATTGGCATTTGACAATTTTTTTTTATTTTGATACTTAGACCGGGTTTTTTGTTTGCTAACCTGGAGAATCCAGACCCTGATAATCTAGAAGATTAAGGGTCTGACAATGAATAATGGAAATGCCCAACTTGAGGGGCGGAACCGAGTTTCAATTGAAAGCGCCACGACCAATTCAATTTTATTTAAATAGCGCTTTTCACAATTGGTAATTCACAAGTTCACACTTACACACAATTTGAGAGGGTAAGGTTTAATGCGTATTTGGCGTGCTGTCCGGAGGGAGGACAGTACCAAGTTTACAAAATGACTTTTACAATTTGTAAATTAGATTGACCTCACCCACCACAATCTCTAAAAGGTTGTCCCGGTAGACCTTGTTCGCTAACATTTCTCGCCCCATACGTCATATGTGACCATTTACGGAAAGTAGGGACACAAGTCGGATCTGGGGCATTTGGAGTTATTCACAGATTCTGAAAGTGCCGTTTCTAAGCTTTCCAACGATGTGTAACACATGGAAATCTGATAAGATTTGGAGAAGTTGTGGCCATTTGAATTTAGGAACTCAGAAAAACTCAAATCGAGAAAAAAGAGAGGAAAGGTACCCTTCTTTCCAGCTGGAGAGACAATAGGGCTCATTTACATCTCATTTAGCTAAGCCATACCCCCTGTAAAGCCGTTTTGAGATACAGATGTGTCATATCATATGTAGTATTTTGTGACAGAAGTCCGGACGACAACATGCAAAAATAAACATGACTTTTTATCTTGTGTTGATTACAAGTCGAATCCAGTCTGTTTCAGATGTGTGAATCATCCAATGACCATTCTTGTCCACAAATGCGTATAATCCGTGAAATAAAGATATATAGTCTATTGTTTACATCAGATTTCGCATGAACGTCTGGTAATACAATATAATATACAATCTGAGGACCATTTACATCATGGCATGTAAGGGTATTCACATTATTTTTCACGACAACAAGGGCGCCGTTGCGCTTATTTTGTCAACGTACTTCCGTCCGCATAAATGATGTGCAGCTGAGGCAGTGGCTGTAGGTGACGCGTTAAACTTAAAAAGCTCACTCAAGCGCCTTTATGTTTGTTTCTTACCAATCTTAACAGACGGGAAGCCGACTGAGGAACACCCATATCCCAAGTGATAGTTCAGCTACGATGTTCCGGTAACTGTAAACCACGCCGGGTGTTGAAAAGGTGGTCAGTTTCATGTAAGCTACTAACTATGTGCTTGTTCACCTACGTTAGATTTGTGAAGTCCGTTCTACAAATGAAGAGTTTCGTTGCAAAACGAGATAACCACAGTTTTTTTAATTGTTCAGAAATCACGTTTTTTGGTTGTGCATTCCAATTAATTTCAATGCAACTGCAGTTGGTTTGTTTTGATTTAAAACCTTCACAACTTAAAAAATACAACTAAGTAGCACCATAAAACAAAATAATAACATGATAACATAATAATAAACATGTTTTGACAAAAATTTAAAAAAATGGATTTATCTCGTTTTGCAACGAAACTCTTCAAATACACTTAAGATCAGTAATGTTAGTTAATAAAATGCAACTATTTTGAATGATTTTCATTGCCCACCTATATTTTTATATTTACAATAGTACAACAAGATATTAAAGTACATTATAAAACGGCTCGTTCTGGTTCTTCATTCTGATTGGTTGAAACGCGTTCTAAGCCGTGATAAAATACACCGGTAAACCCAGAGTTCAGACCGCATCACAATTATCACTGCGCCACTGTTGCTGCGTACTGATTTATGAAAATAAACACCACACTCTTTAATCATATTTTTAATTTTTATATGAAATCGCTTCGCTTCGTGCCTAACAACGCCCCTTAGCTGTTATAAAATGCACTGGTAACTCACTGCTTCTTGGGGTTTATTGCTTTAATACATTCTTACAGTAGCCCACGTGATTCCTACAAGTTACCGAGATTTCGGATGCTAGTAGGTCAGTTCATTTCTCATTCAGATATTGATAATGACCTGTTAAACGACACATTATTTAACACTGAAGTTAGAGGTTGTGTATATAATGTTACTGTCTCTTTTTAATGCATCTCTCTCTTACACACTGTAAGTATGGGTGCCATTTATATATTATTCTCATGATGCAAGTTTATTTTAAATGCTAACATAAAAATGTTTATGTTTGTATTATTTTCACAGATGCATTGATGCGTGTCAGTGATGAAGTGGACAGTGAGGATGAGAAAATCAACATGTTACTAAACTGTGATGCAGAAACCCAATGGGAGGATCCATCTGTCTTTGACCACAACTACCCCAGGTCAAAAAGACGTAGTATTTAATGTATTAAAAATATACTTAAAATACAAATAGTATGTTTATAATACATTTGTATTTCCAACATACTTATTTGAAGTGTATTAAAAATACGTTAAATATCATTTAAACGTATTTTTTAAAAGTATACTAGAAGTACACTGGTAATAAATATATACTTAATTACATTTTTAAGAAATATGCTAAACTTAAGAATATTTTTAATGTATTTGTATTAAGTGTACTAGAAGTACATTGGTAATAAATATATACTTAATTACATTTTAAAGAAATATGCTAAACTTAAGAATATTTTTAATGTATTTATATTAAGTGTACTAGAAGTACATTGGTAATAAATATATGCTTTATTACATTTTTAAGAAATATGCTAAACTTAAGAATATTTTTAATGTATTTATATTAAGTGTACTAGAAGTATGCTGGTAATAAATATATACTTAATTACATTTTAAAGAAATATGCTAAACTTAAGAATATTTTTAATGTATTTATATTAAGTGTACTAGAAATACATTGGTAATAAATATATACTTAATTACATTTTTAAGAAATATGCTAAACTTAAGAATATTTTAAATGTATTTATATTAAGTGTACTAGAAGTACATTGGTAATAAATATATACTTAATTACATTTTTAAGAAATATGCTAAACTTAAAAATATTTTTAATGTATTTATATTAAGTGTACTAGAAGTACATTGGTAATAAATATATGCTTTATTACATTTTTAAGAAATATGCTAAACTTAAGAATATTTTTAATGTATTTATATTAAGTGTACTAAAAGTATGCTGGTAATAAATATATGCATAATTACACTTTTAAGAAATATGCTAAACACAAATGTACTTCTAGTGAAGTTTTAGTATATTTGGATAAAACATACTTTTTTCAAAACATGATTCATTAATTGTAATAAGCTAACATTGAACTTTCCTCAAGCATTTCAACATTATATCATTCCGATTGCATAATAAACTATTTTTTCAAAGATTTGCTTAAAATCTTACATTTGCTAGTGTTTATTTACAATCAATTAGTGATGGGTCGTTCGCGAACGAGCCGCTCTAAGAGCTGATTCTTTGTAGCGAAAGAGCAAAGCCAAATCTTCAGACGCAGGCAGGGGTGGGACCGTAAGACCCGGCTCTAATAACAAAGCCAAGCCAAAAGAGCCGAATCTATTAAAAGAGCCGGACTGCCATCACTAAAATGTAGAGCCGGAGCTTGAGCCGAAAGAGCCGAATCAATGGAAAGAGCTGGACTGCCCATCACTAAAAACAACATACGTGACACACGTGACTAAACCTGATTGGTTGTTGTCATAGTAACACGTCACGGTGCTATTTGAAACTTGTTCAGTTCAGTTCAGTTCACGAGGTGCATGCGGTTGCTTGCATTAAACGTATAAACTGTTAAATTAGATGGCGACTCTGCATTAAACGTATTTATTTAATTAATCGGCGATCATATTTCACCAGAGGGTTAAGATAAAACAACTCTATTTAAAATGTGAGCAGTTTTAGTGGATCTGACGTTCGAGGGAAAAAGTATTTCGCTTTTTGCTTGGAGATGAACGAGACAACACGAGGGTAAGTGATGACAGATTTTCGCATTTCTTTATTTAGTTAACTATTAAATAAGTAAAACATTACATTACATTTAACCTAGCTTCTTTATGTAACGTTATGTCTGTGTTGCGTGTGGTAATTTAAACATCTTTATTTTCTGACTAACGTTAGGCAGTTCTCTCATTAAATCATTAAAACCTTTGTTTTTTTTAGCAAAGCGACATAAATATGACCAACCAGATCCCAAGTAGACAGGAACAAATGAAGATATAGCGCATAGAAAGACTTATTCTTGGTGGTAAGTTTGTTGTTGCTATTTGCAAAAATTCTGCCTCGAAGCCTCGTTAAATTCCTATGACGTGAGAGATCTGATTCACACGGACCGTTGTTCAATGTTCAGGAAGCACATCATAGCGCCTGATACATTTTGAATTTAGTTGGCGCGATGGCGGAGAGTAAATATGTCCATAAACGGCAGAGAATGTCTAAAGTTTGGGATCATTACATTCTTATCATTACATTACATTCAGCATCTGAACCGATAACAATCCACTGCTGTTTCACCAAGCGTCGATGAAACAAAGTAACGTAGCTTCTGCTGATTTTAATCCCATACTGTATTTGTAGCGATGTCGTTATGCGGTTTGACTAGATATGATGTTTAGCTTTGATGTTTTTAAGTAGTAAACGTATTTATGTTTAATTGCAGGAGAGTATAGCTTAAAAAAAGAACCCCTTCTCACACACACACACGCATGCACCCTTGTCTCTCACGCGAGTCAGAACCATCGCGCAATGCATCACATATGCTTAAACTTTTATGTAGCCACACAACAATAATTTCAACTGCATGCATTCACTGTATACAGCGGGACGGGATGTTGTGATTTTTCGAACGGATTCTTAACCTAAAATGCACCGCAATGCAAGTGATGCAAACCAAATGCAGCGTCCTATTGAAAATGAATGTATGTATTTGCCGTACCAAAATGCAATGAAGCAACTGAACGTCTGACTAGGATGTCACTCTTCCTCATGCACAGCACGTGTGCACACACACATTCAAACACAGGTGCACGTGCGCGCACACACACAGGTTGTTACCATAGCAAATAGGCTCACCCCAGAAATGATTTATTATTTGTTAGTAGCCTAATGGTAAATGCTGCAGGTGTAGAAATGTACATACTGTCTACATCTGACGCAGAGAAGCTTATTCATGCTTTTATGACCTCTAGAATAGACTATTGTAACTCGCTACTTGGGGGATGCCATTCAAATCAGGTCAACAAGCTTCAGCTAGTTCAAAACGCTTCTGCAAGGGTACTTACTCGATCTAAGAAGTATGACCACATAAGCCCAATTCTGGCATCTTTACACTGGCTACCAGTTAAATATCGCATCCAATTTAAAATATCACTAATCACCTACAAAGCTTTAAATGGCTTAGCACCCTCATATCTTAGAGAATTACTATCAGAATACAATCCATCATGCACACTACGGTCGCAAAATTCTGGCCTATTGATTATCCCTAGACTATCAAAAGTGTCTAAAAGTGGAAGATCCTTTTCCTACTTAGCCCCTAAGCTCTGGAATGATTTACCAACCGATGTCCGAGAATCAGACACAGTCGATCATTTTAAACCTAGACTTAAAACTTTTCTCTTCAACAAAGCATTCGCATAATTTGTCTAGTAAAGGTTCTTAACTCGCAATAGTTATTTTCACGGAACAATGCACTCACGGTCATAACACAGACCAACCAAATAAATAAATAAAAACCTTTTCTGCATGAACACTTAAAATGAATTGCATTAAATAGTTTGCCACCGTTTGCCACTGAACCTGCATTAACGACGACAGTGGGGCTTCCGGCCTTAGTCAAACGGTTTGGCATGTATGGTTGGGTTGCGATATTGGTGCTTTCGTGTGTCTTGTGAATAGTATGCCATACAGACCCGTTTGCCACTGAACCTGCATTAACGACGACAGTGGGGCCTCCAGCCTTAGTCAAACGGGTTGGTATGTATGGTCGGGTTGCGTTTTTCGCGCTTTCGTGTGTCTTGTGAATAGTATGCCATACAGACCCATTTGCCACTGAACCTGCATTAACGACGACAGTGGGGCTTCCGGCCTTAGTCAAACGGGTTAGCACGTATGGTCGAGTTGCGATGTTTTTGGCGTTTTCTCCTGGTCCTGTAAATGGTATACAATATAGACCCGTTTGCCACTGAACCTGCATTAACGGCAACAGTGGGGCCTCCAGCCTTAGTCAAACGGGTTGGCACGTATGGTCGGATTGCGATTTTGGCGCTATCGTAAGTCTTATGAATAGTATGCCATACAGACCCGTTTGCCACTGAACCTGCATTAACGACGACAGTGGGGCCTCCAGCCTTAGTCAAACGGGTTGGTATGTATGGTCGGGTTGCGATTTTGGCGCTATCGTAAGTCTTATGAATAGTATGCCATACAGACCCGTTTGCCACTGAACCTGCATTAACGACGACAGTGGGGCCTCCAGCCTTAGTCAAACGGGTTGGTATGTATGGTCGGGTTGCGTTTTTCGTGCTTTCGTGTGTCTTGTGAATAGTATGCCATACAGACCCGTTTGCCACTGAACCTGCATTAACGACGACAGTCGGGCTTCCGGCCTTAGTCAAACGGGTTAGCACGTATGGTCGGGTTGCGATGTTTTTGGCGTTTTCTCCTGGTCCTGTAAATGGTATACAATATAGACCCGTTTGCCACTGAACCTGCATTAACGACGACAGTGGGGCTTTAGGCCTTAGTCAAACGGGTCGTCAGGTTTCATTTTCTCTTAAAGATCGGAAGGTGACCCTTATTTACCATATATACCCTCGCATTGGGCCCCCAATTTGCTAAATCCTCAACTGTGGATAATATAATTATGCCGCAATATTTAGTCTTGTCTGGAACTAAGCTGAGTTAAACCACATCACTGTGTGACACTTCAATACATATGAACGGCCGCTACGCTAATACGATTTTGTTTTTCTGTCCCTGTCTCGTCCTCGACCCGACAACGAGACAAACAGACCCATTCCCGGTATGTGAAAGTCAGCACACTTCTGATCTACTGGCCGTCCTTCAACGTTATGCCCAGCTGATGCCTGACCAACGATCACCGGCAGAACCGCTTAATCTCCGCTAAATCTCCTTATCCGTTCTCCCAAGGGTTTTTCCCTCCTAGGACTTATTTTTCCTCGGATAAAAGCCCGGGGTTTTTTTTTCTCCTAGGGGGTTTTTCACCCCGGGGAGGCAGCCTTTTTGGGCTTTACCTAGCTTCCTCTTCTATACGTTGCTTTAGTAATACATGCAATTATAATATTGAGTCATAGCCGCAGCAAATTTAACTGCTCATGCTATCATGTATTTTGTTGTGCTATCTGTCGTTTTTCTGTGCTTTTCACTGCTTCTATTTATGTAAAGCTGCTTTGAAACAATTGACTTTTGTGAAAAGCGCTATATAAATAGAATTGAATTGAATTGAATAAACCAGATATTTACTTTGATGTCAGGGCTAGATTACAGCATGAAACCTGTTGTGCATATTAATAAATTGTAGCACCTTTGTGATTTTATTGTAGCACTTTGAGATTTTCTTAAAAATGTAAAGTGCATTATAAATAAAAGCCATTATTTTTATTATTATTATAAATTAAAGTGCTTAATTGCTTATTGAACATGAACAACCAGAATTAGTTTAAGCACATTTTCGGTTGTAGATGTAGTAACTATATCGTTATGCTAAATTCGTAAACAAACACAAATTTCATAAGCAACACAATGTTTCATCAAAGTAGAATATCTGAATCCATCTGAATACAAACATATCGCGTACCTACCTTACCAAAATAAACAGTGCAACGACCCTTTCAGACCCTTTGCCTTCTGCAGCTTTTTGCATCTCGTGGTAAAGCAGTAAAGTTACCGATGTTAAAGGCGGAGTCCACGATGTTTGAAAGCCAATGTTGATATTTGAAATCACCCAAACAAACACGCCCCTACCCCAATAGAATCTGGACCTTCTGTTGATAGACCCGCCCCACACATACGCAACCCTGCATTTGATTTGATATGATTGGCTATAAGTGTGTTTTGGTAGTCGGCCCGTCTCCTTTTCCAACGCGTTTTTCAAACATCGTGGACTCCGCCTTTAATTTGGGTTTTTGCTCTTTGCTGATCCAGGCAGTTTTTGCTGCTGTTGTTATAAAATATGTCTTTAGTTTTGTGGCTCCTGTGCAGGTTGTCAATTCAGCAGAAAAGTTTGCCATTCTCGCTGTTTACAGACAGGAGGTGAGCGCACGTGAACACGCCGATGACGTGTGGTGTCTGCATGGACTAGCTGCGTGGTGGGCATTCAAATTAAGCTTACGGATGAGAGACAAAAAATGCAAACCGAGATCTATGATTGGTTGAACATTTTTTGGTCCTACGCCTTTCAGAGATGACATACATTTCTACAAATGAATTTAAACAACTTAACATAGTGATTGTTATAAGAATGTGAGGAGACTTTTAACCAGCATAACTAAAAATGTTTCAGGATCAAATGTTTTACCCTACCTTTAAGTAGTTTTTATAAACATACCTTACCAAAAACCAATACTGGTGTGCATCTTAAGACAAATAATTCCACTGATATTAAAGTGCAAATGCAAAACGTTTTAAAATACGTTAAATAAATATTTATATATATTTTATAAATCTTTGATGTCCCCAGAGTACATATGTGAAGTTTTAGCTCTAAATGCCATATAGGTAATTTATTGTGGCATGTTAAAATAGCCACTTTATGGGTCTGAGCAAAAATGCAACGTTTTTGTGTGTATCCCTTTAAATCCAACGAGCTGCTCAGGTGGGCAGAGTCTCAAGCGCTCGCGCTGTAGACATGACAGAGCATCAGGGAGATTTTCTCACAAAAGAAGTTATGTAAGCGATGCTAAGCATTATATATTTGAACAAATTTAAAAAGTCAATCATCTGTTTTATGCATACTAAATACATGTTTATCAGCAGATGGGGAACATAGTGGAATAAAAATAAAGACTTTAAGGTCTCATGCTGCAGTGTTTTAAACAGACACAATGATTTTCAGCATGTTACAATAAAATACACTTCCACAAACACTCAGAAGTTTACTTTTTGACCAAACCACACAAGCACATTTAAATGACCTGCAATAAAACAACACATTTAATGCTTAAACTTTAAAGAAACAGATCCAATGACATGTTTAAGTTTATAGTGTTCACATATTGAACATATTCACGTTTCTGTTAGTCTCTCACTTTCTGTCTCGTATTCATTTGAAACTTCAGAGAAACATTTAACAACATATTTATGTTTATTGTGTATGATAGTGAATACGCGTTGTTCTCTCGCTCTGTCTCGTGCAGTGCATTTATCCTTGTGTTCATTTATATAAACTTCAGAGAAACATATGAAGAGTTTCGTTGCAAAACGAGATAACCACCGTTTTTTTAATTGTTCAGAAATCTAGTTTTTTGGTTGTGCATTCCAATTAATTTCAATGCAACTGCAGTTGGTTTGTTTTGATTTAAATCTTCATAACTTCTCTCTCTTGCACTAAGGTAATTAATCCTCAACTTCAACCTTTAGAAAGACCGTTTAAAACTACAAGTTATAAGATTGTAGGCTCCTGTTTGTGTTTGAGGGAATACAAACGCGCTGTGCTGTCAGTCATTGTTTCTCTCCGTCTCTCGCACTCGCTTCATGGTTGGATACCGCAGATGAAGGGGCGGTATCATTATAATAAGAGCCCGTTAATACGTCATGGGGGGAGCGAAATTCGAATGACCTATATATTCACATGCTTGCAGAGAGAGCCTTACCAAAACAAAGTTACAGGGTTGCTATTTTTCATGTTTTCTGGGTTGGTAGAAGCACTGGGGACCCGATAATAGCACTTAAACATGGAAAAAGTCTGATTTTCATGGAATGTCCCCTTTAATGGAATATTTCATGTTAAGTCATAAGTCATTTTGTACCTGGTACAAGGTCTGCAGAGTTTAAGAGGTTTTTGTTTTCACTCATGTTAAAGTAGCTGTTAATAGGTGAAAGATGTTCACTTGTCAGAATACATTTCATGTTTGAATTTCTATGTTGTTTTTTTAATGTAATAAATCCATATACACACAAATATAACTAAAGTCATATGTGTTTGTTTACTTTGCACTGCAAAATCAGATATATTTTATTTGAAGGTGACCTGGGCCCAGTTCCCCAAAACGTTCTTATCGCTAAGTAGTTCTTAACCTATTCCTTAACCTCTCTCTTAACTCTATGGCACGATTCCCAAAACGTTCGTACGCTAAGTATATCTTCTGTAAGTCACACTTTCGTAAGGTTGGTCTGGACCATTCGTAAGCTCTCTCTTAGCGTTGTTTGAGCGCAAAACGCTATCGTCGCAGTCTTTAGAAATCAGCGCAGCGCAGTGCAAGTCAAACTATGGTATGCTGACAATGATTTTATGTTATGGACATTTTTAAGACTTGTAACAAAATATGTTTGCAATGGATACAGGACTATTTATGCAGTTGACTTTATTTGGTATCAGAACTAATGAATCAAAGACGGCGCCGGTGTTTGTTCCTCATTGAAGTCTGTTCCCTCTATGTTTATAGCGTTTTCATCACGTTACATTTATAATTTATTTAGAAAGATTAAAGATTTCTATTGGTTATACTAAAAAGCAATAATATCATGTATTCTATTATACAATTTATTAAATATTTCATATGTGACAGTTTTATGTCTTTTAACATAGCCTGTCTTTTTCTTTTCTTTTCTTTTTTTCTCTACTGTTTGTTTTAAAACTGTTATGTTTCCAAACATAATAAATATATATTATACATATAATATGATTCATACTGTAAAAATAAATGACTTACAATCAAGAACAGTCAAGATACATTACATAAATGCACACATATACATCTCAGTAGCCATTAAAACTTTCAATGTATATAAAGAATAAATGTATAATGTGATAAAAATGCTATAAAAACACTACACTAAAGGGAAACATAGGGGGAACAGACTTCCACACAACACCGGCCGCGTAACTGTTTAGTCCATGCCTTTTTTTTATTCGTCAACCCTTAAACCTTTTGAAATTTTGCCTGACGTGGCTAAATAAAAAAATCGCCTTCCAAGACTAATCATTATGGAGCTGCTAGATCATCTAAGACCATATTCTCTATCTACCTTGCTTTTTATTGAAAACATTAATGGTAAGCAATAGCCTACCGCATTAAACAGAAATACTGCAATCAATTCTGATTGTTAAGTACATTAACATTCGTATAAAAGCGTATTACAATTTTTTTTTTAAGTCAAAACCCATGTCAAGAAGCGGCACAAGTGGCACAACGGGATAAGGAGGGTGGATAAATAGCGAGGGATACCCGGTTCGTCTACCCGTTTTACTGACAATTTGATAATTTAATTAATAGTCTATATTTTACGGATAACTTAAAATAAATGTGACTGGAATAATTTGAGTAATGTTCCATTTGTATATAACGTATTGTCTTTCTTAACGTCGTAATGCACCTTGGCGTGAAGTGGAAAATCGATCCCTGAGTGATCGATCGCAAATAATTCAGCACCTTCACTTGGGACAGCGCCATTGTACGTCGTACTTAGAGGCAGCGTGTTAAGAAGCTTCCTAAGAGACACTTCGGGGAACACACTTAGGAACATCAACAACTTTGGTAAGATATATCTTTTTGAGTCTTCTTAGCACGCTAAGAGTGAACGTTATCGGGGAACCGGGCCCAGATTCATAAAATTAAAAGCAGAGACATTTCCTAGTTCAATGGTAAGAATATCATTGAAATCTAATTTGTTATTATCTATGAATAAAAAAAAACAGGGACAAACCTTTTTGAATGTTTTCACCAAAAAATGGCACTGAAAATGGGAACATCTGGGATCTTATTTATAAAGCGTGCGTATACGCACAAAACGGGGCAGGAAACGTGCGTACGCCAGTTCCCACGCAAAGGTTGTGATCTATAAAAAAACTAACGGGAGACTAATGGGAGAATGGGCTTGCATTGCGGGATATGAGGATGATTTATATTCACATATTTTCAGTGTGTTTTTTTTAAATATGTGTGAAACATTTTTCCCCATAGTCTGATATCCATCTCAGCCACTACGTATCTGTGTGCTTGTGGCACTTTGTGTACCTGTGGGTCCCAGGCCCATTTCCGTGGTGGGGTAGTCTATTTATTGCCATAATTGGCATTGGTTAAAATTCAATACCAGATTGCCAGAGTTATAAAATTGTTTCCTTTAATCTGTATTACATAAAGTATAACATTACAGTATAAGGACTTGTTCATGACTCGAAAACTGTATTATACGGTATACATAAAAAAATGTTCAATTTGCAATGAATAAAGCATCAAAATGCAGATCATAACCTTCTTTCATTTTTAGGGTTTTGACCTGCACTGATATTTGTGCTTTTTTCAGTTACTTTAAAACATAATAATGGCAAAAGTCTCATAACACTGTGTTCAGCAAAAACTGGGCTACAATATTATATGAGTATGTACATGTTTGTATTTTTGAGAGAAAATGTTTAAGTCCACATTACAACCATTACATTTTAAGGTAAGAATTAAACTATGATTGTATGTTTTATGTTTTTAACTGAATGCCGTATGCGGTCAACAAAAACAACTTCCGGAAGACGCACCGAAATCCTGGCCAGGATGCGTCCAGGAAGAATGGCATATATGGTCACCCTACCTGTCGCCACTTGTGTTTGTCCTCTTGAAAATAAATCGGTAAGCTTGGCACATTTGGCAGCATCCTCCTCCAATATCTTTCTTTTCTGTAACCTGGATTTTACAGCCCCTCCTGGCCTCATCCACCCATCCTCACTGAAACGCATACCGTTACTGTAGGGCTGGCCCAGCGTGTTATTTAAGAGACTCACTAATGTGGCAAATGTAAAAAACTAAAACCACGACCGGCCCAAAAGTGAAGCGGCCCACCGGGAATTTTTTGATAATAAATTTCCAGCACATGTATTCCACTTGCTCTCGCCCGCTCACTTGCTCTTCTCAGTAGAGCTTGCATACTTGAGTGTCTTTAGGTTTGATTTTCAGGGCTTCAACTCATAATGAAATAATTGTGGAAATAGTGTGGTTTATTTGAACATCCTCAATGTGATTGATCACACACACACACACACACACACACACACACACACACACACACACACACACACACACACACACACACACACACACACACACACATGCTTAATGCATTTATTATGTAAAAATGTGTATTATGGTGGAAATGTATTGAACTTCATTGTGTGACACACGTGTAGTAATGAGGCCTTATCTGTGTTTAAAGGTATGTTGAACAATTTTAATATGAGTTGAGTAAATGTGACCTCTCTATTTTGTAGCCTTTATGAATGTATGCAGTACTCAAGGGTTCACTCATAACAAGGTGAGTCAGCATTTAGCTATGATGCCTCCCGTAGCTCGATTCAGGTTTCAGAAGAGATCAGATGTGATTTAATTTTAAATCTAGATTACATTCACATTTAGTCTTTTAACAGACGCTTTTGTCTGTAAACAATAGAAGCAATTATAGCAACACAAGAACAGCAATACATAAGTGCACTGAAATAATCTCATCAAGTCCAACACAGTATACATAGCCAAGGATTGGTTAGTAATTTTTTAATTTCTGTGTAAAGCACTTTAACTCTGTTTATGAAATGTGCTTCACATTAGTCAACATTTGAAGTAGATCAAAAACTTTGGAACATTATTCGTTCTTGTCTTAGAACAACTTTGATGAAGGTTTTTATCCACTTCAAACGTTGACTATAATAAAAACTTGCCTTCCCTAAAAAGATAAGAAAGAAATGGTACTTAAATAATCTTTGACTGAGTGATTCTTTGAGGAACCAAAATGGTTCTTCTGTGGCACTTTTAAATCACCTTATTTTTTATTAAAGTGTCTGCCAAATGTATTTTTTATAAAGTGTAAGCCTTCTGTATCATTTCCAAAAGTTTTATTGCACATTCTGGGACCGGACTGAATTTCTCATTTGTCCTATGTAAAAATTACAAAAGCCTGTAAAAATAGTTGTCCAGATACTGTAAATCCTGATTTTTCCAGTGTTGTATAATGACAATCTGCATTACAAGGTTGTTTTTATCTGCAATAGGCTAGTTTTGCTTTCAGTTTCATCCTGATCAATTCAGATGCTGAGTCACATATGAAAGCGTTTAGAGCAGAATGGTCACCGTAACTTGGACAAATATTATACACGTTATATAGCATAAGGTTTTGGGTTGTATTTTCATTTGTAAAAAGGAAAATAAAGAAGAAACAGACACTGGAGCTGACCCATCCCAGAAGATCACCTCAGAGAAGACTTACAGGGCACAAAATCATATAAGATGAAGATTCTTCTGTGTTTCTTCATGTCAGTACATGTGATCACTGCTAACTCAAATGGTATGTATATTACAATCAGAGTTTTATGTATTTGATTTATTACTTGTCACTTAAATTGGAGATATTTGTGTATTATTATTTTTTTGTAATCTGAATTGTTAGTATATTGCACCTGAAAAAAAAAATAGTTTGCTTCTTGCCACTTAACTTTACCCAATGCTAGGTGCTGTAAAACTGGCTAGTGTTTTGTATTATTTTGATTTAAATATCATGATATATGGTTCAATTATTTTTATTTTTTTACTTATAAAATTACAAGATTAATGGGGAATTAATTTCCACAAGACAATAATTTGCGTTAAACGCAAAATAGAAAAACATTATAGGCTATGTGTGGATGGGTTCAACATGATTTGGCGCTGCACAGACCGATCGGTGGCAAACCTGAAGTAGTGCATGTTGCTTAGAAATTTTGTCCAACTTGAGCTGGCGCCAACAGCATGTGACTGTGATGCATGACATTAAAGTATTGTGAGAGCAAAAAACAGCAGGCGGGCTTGGATCTTACCCTATAGTTACATTATCTTCAATAGACAGAGACAGAGTGACAGGCTACCATTAATTTTTAATGGAAGTGGCTGTTTGCCAGCGACGAGCTCACCGCGGCAGACAAGAAGGCTAATTTAGGCAAATGCTGAGCGATGTGACAAAGCGACTGCCAATCAGAGTGAAGGGGCAACATGACGTAGGTCAGTGACTCGAGTCGAAGAAAATAATTCAAGATGGTGGATGATGCATATTTCTGTATATATCTGATAAGTTTGCCATTTTATCTTCTATATTTGGTTACTTCTATCTATTTTGTTACTTCTATAATGAAATAAATACTTTTTACCTCTGAAGTGACTTTTGATACCAGTTTTAGATACTAGCAAATACCGATGTTGATCCTGGAGGGCCGTAGTCCTGCAGAGTTTAGCTAAAACTTCCCTCAACACACCCTACTCAAAGTATTAAGGGTGCGTTCCACTCCAGTTTTAGACATGCACTCGCAAACTTCCCTAAACACTTCCCCTCTGGGGAATCCCTGTTGCCATTTTGGAGTGCGTTCCACTTCGTCAAGTGGACGAGGGAAGTTTGTATAGACAGACCCTCGCTCCCTCGATTTTGACAGAAGGAGCAAGTCTACTTCATATGTACACTTAAGGCAGCTCCATAACCAACAATGCATCACGAATGTGACGTCACTTCAGCAACTTGCGCTTTGCACATGGAGGGGGCGGTCTCCACTTTCCATGTGATCAAGGACTTAGGGCGATCCATTTGAACCCACTTCAAGTGTTTCAGCAGTAGTGGGCACTCGTACAACGTAAGCAATGACATACATCTGAGTGAACGAGACTGAGGGAAGTTAGTGAGGGAAGGTCATAAAAACGAACTGGAATTCAGGGCTAGTCTGCCTAGTAAGACCTTGATTAGCTGGATTAGGTGTGTTTGATTAGGGTTGGAATTAAACTCTGCAGAGACACCGGCCCTCCAGGAGCAGGATTGGACACCCCTGCTCTACGGTTAGGCTTGTTTGAGATGCGGCTCGCTTCACCTGAAATTTAGATGAGAACAGGTTTTGTATTTGGAGGAGGAGTGAAAAAAGCGCTTTTAAGTCAGACACTTCACCAATCCCGCAGTCCAGCTGACCACAAATGTCAGCAGAGGCAGAGATCACATTCCCTTATTTTATCGCAGATTAGATGCAACTGAAATACCAATAAATGCATTTACATGAAGATGCTAATAAGGAGAATCAATGAAGGTGAACTGTTCGTTACTGGAAAAGACTACTTCGTAAATGTTGGGTTGTATAAATCAAAGTCTATGGTAATACATTTTTTTTCTGTTGTGTGAAATATAAACAGCTCACAGTACAAATAATTTAGCACCAATACAAAAGTTATTGAAATATAAATCTCATAAGTCAGTAACAAGTTGAAGAAATATAAAAGTTTTCAGAATTAAGAAGTCATCAGCTGACATCCTGGGCCAATGAGCATTAAGCTGTGTCTTTTTGTCAAAACAGTCAGTGGAGAGCAACTGCGGCAGACTGTAGAATCCGTCAAGCCCGCCTCTCTATCGCAAGTTTTTTGGCTCATGTCAGCACGACATCAAAGCAAGTCACAAGTAACTTGGACAGTTTTCTTATCTGCATGCATCTTGCAGCGATCACCGGTGATTGATTATGCGCCGAATTTGCTCATCTCAAACGAGCCCCTTCTTCTGCCTTTGTGATAACTAATCCCATACCTGCATTTGAAAACTTCAATACTAATGTATCATTAGAAATGCAATAAAAAGTGAAAATATACATTTATTCACAATTTAATTTAGCCTCCAAGACAGCATTTTAGAGCTTTCGGACACAGCCTATACACTCTCAGAAATAAAGGTACGAAACTGTACCTTTTCTGTCACTGGGGCTGTACCCTTTCAAAAAGTACAGCTTTGCACATAAGGATTTCATTTAATTACCTCAGAAGAACATTCTGAGACCAAAGAGAGCTTATTAGTACCTCAAAAATTCATATCAGTATCTCAAAAGTACATATTGATACTAAATTTTTACCGGTACATATCTGTACCTAATGGTCCATACAATTGCCTTTTTAAAGGGTGCTGCCCCAGTTAGGGTACATATTTTGACTTTTTTTCTAACAATGTAGGGTCCTTAATGTACGGTAATCTACCCAAAATTGCATTCTGTTTTGTATTCCTGTAAAGATACCAAACGGAAACTTAGGGTACAGCCCCAGTGACAGAAAAGGTACAGTTTTGTACCTTTATTTCTGACAGTGTATGTACCTACCATTGTCTGTATTCATGGTCTTTTCTCGTCTTTGCAACATCTTTGTTATGTGTATTTGATACTATTTACTCATTAATCTGGGGAATAAAATTATTTAATTACTGTTTCCTGTCATCCTCCTCGTCCTTCCTACACATTCTGTGACCTCAGTGAAATACACAACCAGTTCACAAAGTGAATATGTACAGAGAACCTAATATAATCTAAAGATTTGTTTAATAACTTTATTTTATGAATACATTCTTGTTTATTCTTTGTTTAGGATTAACATTAAAAGGTTGCTTTAGTCCTCTGGTTGTTCCTCTGGGAGGTTCAGTGGTTCTTCCCTGTTCTGTTGATTCACTCTTACCACTGGAGGATCTGGAGGTGGATTGGAAAAGACTGGACACACAGACTCTCATTCATCTGTATCAAGATGAAGATATCAGACCAGAGGCTCAACATCAGGATTATCATGATAGAGCTCATTTCTTCACTGAAGACATTAAACATGGAAACTTCTCCCTCCTGTTGAACAATCTGACAGCTGAAGATGAGGGACAATACACATGTAAAGTTTACTCTGGACAAGAGTCTGGAGAAACTGTGGTGGAAATTAAACATGTTGGTGAGTTTGATACATTTTTGGTTCATATTTAATAGATTTTAGAAATACAATGTAATATTAATTTATTTGCTCTGATATTAAAACTTATAGAGCGTTTAATAGTGTCAGGATCAAGTCGCTCCTTTTCTGCATCTGTGGGTGATGATGTCACTCTGAACTGCTCTGTGGACTCTCACATCAAACCTGAAGAGATTGAAGAGGTTTCTTGGAAGAAAACAAATAAAGGCGAACCCATCACAGTTCTTCTTTATCAATACAATGAAACTTTACCAGACGCATCAGATGAGCGATACAGAGACAGAGTTGAGTTCTTCACTGATGAAATCCACAGAGGAAACTTCTCTCTTAGACTGAAGAGAGTCACAACTGAAGATAAAGGAGTTTACATCTGTCAAGTGTTTACTGGAGAACTTTCAGCCAACACAACTGTAAAACTGGAGATACTGGGTTAGTCAATAAAAAAAGGAAAAACTACACAAGCAGCAGCCTAAACTAATACATGTTTATTTTAGTTATTCAGTCGCATTCAGATTTACAAGTAGATTTTAGATTAATTATTTGATTTATTCATTTCAGTCATTGATATCATTGCCATATATTGTTATGCACCACTGTAGTTGTCTATATATATAAATAAATATATACAAATATATATACATGTACATATACATATGTAAATGCCTGATACTGGGCTTCTGCATGATGCATCTAAAATATTATATGGCACTAAAACAGGTCTCACAATTTGTGCTATTTGATAGAGTTATGTGCAGTTAATTTTGTAATTCATTTTTATATGTTACAGGTTTTTCTACTTTACATGTAATAGTGTTGATTCTCTGTATTACTGCATATGGATCTGCAGTTATAATCTACTCTCTTATCTACTGTAGATCACACAAAGAAGGTATGTTACTCAAGTATAATATACTTCATGTAAGTTTATTTGGAATTGCAAATATTTTATTTAATTTATACAATGTAAAAAGTTGGATCTATGTTAAAAAAATTACTTCAATTCGTTTTTAAACTTACATTTCCCACTTAACGTGAGAAAATTTAAAGGTGGTGTGTGTACATTTTAGCAGGATCTGGTGGAGAGATTGCAAATTGCAACCAAAAACTCACCCCTCAATTTGAAGATGCTTAAGCCGAAGGGATACTAGGGACGTCCGGGTATGCGTGCCGTCCGCGCGGACCGTCCGCGTGCTGCCCAAAATTTGAGACCGTGCGGACAGTGCACGTACATTCCCCGTACAACAGGGCATGTGCGTGAAAATATTTAGACAGCACACTCCACTACAAACAATTATACAAAGGAAATAGACAGCATTTACACACACACTATCGTTTTTCTTCTTTAATTTTTACTTCTTTCAAGAACAGAAAGTTGTGGAGCATGTTCGTTACCATATATTTAATTTCTGTTCTTTGTTGTTTTGTTGTTTGTTCTAAACTGTGTTTGCAATGGTGGATCGGCTACGTTTCGTCACCCATCCTAATGTTTTAATGTACTGTAAATGTCGCCAAATCAGTGCTGACGGCCTGGTAGAGTAATAATTTGAATAAGAAATCATTTGTATTGCGTATAGTGTCAAACGCGGCCATCGCACCCTAACCTTGGCATATGACGACACTTATTTAACAGCTGCGGCATTATGAAAACATCCTTAACGTTAATACAGTTATTAAAAGCACTTGAATTGTAAACCTAATGGCTGTCGATAGAAACGTGCTCTGTAGAACAGTTTGTCCGTTTAGGGCTACTACGGAAACATGAAGGCGACTTCCATGTAAGTGGACCAGTCATGTTTGTAGATAAAATTGTCTCATTCTAAAGTATTTTATACAATACAGTTCATTTAGTAAGGTCTTTATACTCCACTGATAATATAGTTCCCTTTTTGTCGTCCACTTGACATTGTGTCAATGACGACAGTAGAGGTGTGTTCTTGAGAGCCAATCTGGTTTGACATGAATATGAAACGGCAAAGAAATTGCACAAATTGTATTTGTATGCTAGTTTCCACCTTGCCTGCATGTATAAAAGAAGACAGCATGCCCCATTCATTCGCTCTTGTTCTTCAGAGCTTGCTGGTTTGGTTTCTCTTTCCAGTAAATACGAATAAGTTTACTGTTGGCATGACGGCCCAGCAGTGAATTAGTTTTTTTTTTTTACATCCCCTGGGCACTTCAGCACAGCAATTTCCACACAGAACAAAGTCCTTTATTTCTGTGGTCTTGTAGTGGTAGATTTCTCTCCCCGCTGACGGTAACAATAACTGTCTTGGTTGTCTGGGACACCAGTATGATGAGGCTGCATTTGGGGAAAGGATAAGCCCTCATTGTGAGGGTGTGTCTATTTCCCACGCTGGGAATTCATCTTTTAATTCAACGTCTGTCAGTCTGGCAAACAGCGCAAGTGATATGATTAGTGCGAGTGATTCATTGCCGGATAAAACCTTCAACCCTGTTTACCCCAACACGCTTGTTTTCAGTCATGGACGTTTCTGTTTCCTATGCTGCGAATTCATCTTTTAATTCAGAGTCTGTCAGTCTGGCAAACGGTGCAAGTAATATGATAAGTGTGGGCGATTCGTTGCTGGATAAAACCTTCAAACCCGTTCTCAATAAATAGAGGGCCCCTTTTGAGCTCCTGGGAATGCTGATCTTCCTCATCTTACAATGAAGAATGCTCTCTTGGTTGGGCTTGCATCTATTAAGACCGTGGAGGACCTGCAACCACTCTCTAGCCCCTCTCAGTGCCTGGAGTTGTTCAGGGTGTCTTTTAAGTCGACCTTGACCCAGCTACATTCCCAAGGTTACCACTATTTCCTTAAGGATCAGGTGGTGAACTTTTGGTGTGCTGCACCCTACTGAATATAAACACTCGAAGTATTAACATTTCCGACCAGTTCTTTGTCTGTGTTGGAGGACAGCAAAGAGGGAGCTGTCTCCAGACAGACAGAGGTTGGCGCACTGGATCACATATCCTTGGCGTACCGGTCTCAAAATCTGTTTTATCATTTGGAGTGAGTGCTCATTCCAAAGGAGGCGGGCCTCCTTTTGCGTACTGACACAGGACGCCACCCTAGTAGACATCTGTAGAGCTGCTGGTTGGACAACACTTAATACTTTAGAGCATCCTGCTTGGCTTAATACCCTTTCCCATGCTACCAGCATTCCCTTCTTGGAAGAATGGATTGGTAACTTTCCATCATTAGGCTTTTCTGGTGGAAACTGAGCGGAGCAGTTTTCATCAGCCCATACCTTGAGTAATCTCATCTGAACTATGCCAGTACTGTGACTTATGTCCAGTATTTTACTCCACTCTCCTAGTTGGGATTAGCTAGCACTTCCCAGTATTCCCAGCTGATATTATCTGCTAAACCTGCCCCACTGTTGCTACTGGTAGGGGTAGGTCTGGTAGGTCTACTCCAACTCCTCTTGGGCGAGGACCCCCTTACACTTTACTGGAAGGTTTTGATGTCATTTAGTGTTCAGTTTGGCACGTGTTGACCTGCCTGTGCCCACTTTATGGATGCCAAGATGGGGGGCAGCGCTGGCACTTCATATAGGCACCCCTACTGTCTTCATCGATACGACGTCGAGTGGATGACAGAAAGGGAACGTCTTGGTTACGACTGTAACCACGGTTCCCTCAGGGCACAACACTGCCCCAATCCGCTGACACAAGCCATATAGAGCTCCTCAGACACAAGCGAATAAATGGGGCATGCTGTCTCCTTTTATACGCGCATGTTTGGGCAGAGACTGGCATGCAAAATCATTGCCGTTTCATATTCATGTCAGACCAGATTGGCTCTCAAGAGCACACCCCTGCTGTCATTATCGACACAACATCTCATTCCCTTCATGTATATTATATTGCATTTCTGGCAAGAGTTACACAATGCAAAAAATCGTAAATACATAAACATATGTTTGTTTCTCTTTAGACACAATTCATCGTCTTCAAATGGTTCTGGTCTTCTGTCCAAATCTCATTATGTTCTTTGCTTTTATCTTCTGGGGTTTTTCTGAAGGTCAGTGTTTATGAAAATTCTCACTATATCTGTCAATTTCATGTGGGAAATCCTGCTGCAACATTGTGCTGAAATTTTTTAATCATTTACATGTCAGTAATTTAAATTATGTGATTATATCAAAGCACTGTCAAATGTCATGTGATCTGATTTCATGAATCAGTTCCCTTTCAGTCGGTCACGACGACGTCACGTCGTGACCGACGAATTGGGAACTCGCTTAGAGAGACCAATCTGCTTCGTATTCTACTAAAACGCCAATGAACTTGGCATTGAGATATTTGCATAATGCTGGCGCCGCCCCGCCAGGTGCCTATATAAGCAGCAGGTGCAAATATGGAAATTAGCTTTTTCGCTTCGAAAGCCGGCATTATCTGCTACTGAGAAGCTACTTGCTCTTCTGGGAACGGTTGCTGAAGTTGATTGACAAGCAGTACTAACATAGCGGACGCTCGCAGTATTCCACTGCTCTGCATCTTTTTTGTTTTGAGTTTAGTGTGTGCGTTGCCTCTCCCTGTGCGCATCATCAGCTGAGCACCTAAAGAGTGATTTCCCTAAAAGAGTGATACGTGAGAGCTCTAGTGTTAATTTTGTCACCTATTTTTTATTTAGTCTTAGTCTTAGTCTTGTGCATATCTTTTTTTTGTTAGTCAAGTTTTAGTCGACTAAAAGTCTCATCATTTTAGTCTAGTTTTAGTCAAAAGACAACTCGAGGTATCTAAGTCAAGTTTTAGTCAACTAAAAGTCTTGTCATTTTAGTCTAGTTTTAGTCAACTAAAAGTCTTGTTATTTAAGTCTAATTTTAGTCAAAAGAAGACTTAATATATCTTAGTCAAGTTTTAGTTAAAACATTTTTGTCTTTTTAAAAAGAAATTATTTCTGAGATTATTTCTGATAACCATTTTAGTCAAATAGGGTTACACACATCTCTAATATTAGTTAGACTTGTTGAACGATTTTTGTTGAATGCAACTTTGTTAATGGCGGTGACGTATCTCTATTGCATGTAAATTGCATCACCATTCATTCAGTGATGGGCGAAAGCACCCAGACAGCGATCAATTACTAATAATAAGCTTTTGTCCTCACAATATACTGTACATTCAGAATACTTGAATAATATAAGATACATCAACAATGTTGGTAAATAGCGAATGTGGATCAGAAAGACAAGCCGTCTAAGTTACTGAAGACAACAGGTACACGAGAATACGACACAAAAACGAGCTTGTCTGGAGTTATGACAGACACGCAGATTCATAATAAGAGCACGCAGTCTTTTTATGAATGAATATACATTTAAATATGACCTCATTGCATAAAATGTAGTAGAGACGATTGAAGACGAAAATGAAGAGAGATTTTATCTTAGTTTTTATTTTATGCAAAACATTTTAGTCTCGTCTTTTTTCGTCAACAAAAATGCATGTTAATTTAGTCTTAGTCAGCGTTTTTGAATATGTGTGTAGTCTCGTCATCGTTTCGTCTTAGTCATGGAAAAAAAGGTCGTTGACGAACATATTTCGTCTCGTTCCGTCTGACAGAATTAACACTAGAGAGCTCTGTGTCTTTTTAAAGACAGCTACTCTCTCGTATATTCGGAGATCAGCGTCCTTTTCAGGATAGCTTTTCGACCGTGCGATCTTGGATGCGAGAAGTATAAGGGCTCCAGTGACGGTCACGAGCGCTGTCTTCGTGCTTAGTCATCGAGCACTCCGAGGCTGCGTTCGTGGAGTGTTTTTGTTCTCTCTGTGGGAGCATAACCCTCTTGGATTGCGGAGATGACTGTCGTTTCTACGGGAACGCTGTCCGCGCCTTTGCAGTGCTGACGCCGCCATGGTGCGGCTGTCAAGCGCTCGCAGGACACTCTTCGCATCACTATGCTGAGTAGGATGGAGGATGCGTCCTCCACCTACCGGCCTTCTCATCCTCAGCCGGTTGAGGCTCCGGTGGAGACTGCAGAGTCATGTTCTACGATTTCTGCCGAATCCATTGGACCTCCTTCTGGTCCCGTTACTTCTGCGGGATCAGAGGGGTGTCCATTTTTTCCTCCGAGGCGGAGTCGTCCCGGAGATGGCGGCCGTGCCCGCGCGAGCGGCGGAAACGGTAGAGTTGGAGAGGTTAACCCCTCTCCGTCCGAACCGTCCCGCCCACATGATTGGTACTTCGGAGCTGCTCGGGCCTCTCGGTCCTCTCCTCCTGTGCCTTTCTTTCCCGACGGCACGAAGACCTGACGTGATTTGCGGCCGTCTCGGACGTTCAGCTTTCACCCCTCACCTCCCTCACCAACGGAGCCACTAAGGGCGGACGCAGACGAGAACAACTTCTTGAATGCTCCTGTCTCACAGACCGGCCTCTTCGGCGAGCCCGGGGAGTTGTACAGCTCCGCTGCGCAGACTGAGGCGATCTCCTAGGTCATGCCCCGGCGAAAGAGAGCTGCCCTTGGTCCACCACGCCGGCTCCTCAGTCTGCCTCTCGCCGTCGGTGTCCTGCGGCAGCCACCTCCATTCCCCTCCTCGGACCCCATCTCGGCAGCGCAGGGGAACCGGTCGTCAGCAGCTCGTCCCGCCCGCTTAGCCGCTTCCCGTAAAATTCGGGAGTTTAAGTGGCCAGTGACGGGCGACCCGGATTGGCAGAGGATCACTCTTCAGGAGATGGCGCTCTTCCCCCTGTAGAGGGTCGGGTGGAAAATCCTTGGTTTGCATATGTTCCACCGGCTGTTTGGCCGGTACCCACTTAACCACACATAAGAGTGCATTCCTCTTCCCTCTCTAGGTCTCTGGAGGATCGAGAGAGCCGTGAGCGGGCACACACCAGCTCCCCTACCTCTCCTCTATCGCCAGCGGGTGACCTGAGGAGTCCGAGCTCTCCGCTGAGGAGACCGGACCACCAGCACCCTCATCGGAGTCTGCGCTCTCCGCAGAAGAGACCAGACGACCGTCACCCTCAGCGGGCTCAGGTCAGTGTCACGCACACATACTGTAGATGTTTATGCTGTCATAGCAGACGCACCGGCAGTCCCACCTGTCTCACTTCGCTGCCCCACCACGGGTACTTCGGTAGTGTCGTTAATTCTCCTCGTACGGTGTCTGGGTGCTTGGCTTCAGTTCCCAGCCCGTTTCGTTGGGTTTTACGCACAATTACCGGCACACCCCAAAATTCTCGGGCTTTCGTTTCACTGTAGTGAAAGCGTCCGATGCACACGTACTGCCGCGAGGGGTGCGCTGTATATCTGGGACTTGTACGCTCCGCTATGGAGATGCGAGGGAAGGATGTATTAGCCGACACCGACAACATTGCGACTGTTGCGTTATTTACCGTTAAGGTGGTTTTGCGCTCTCGTCACCTGTTGCATCTCGCTCGTCATCTCCTCCTTTGGAGTCAGAAGCATCTGAGGTCCCTTCATGCCATTTACATCCCGGGTTCGCTCAATACAGCGGCAGACGCGCTTTCCCGAGCTGCGCACCCCGGCAAATGGCGACTCCACCCCCAGACGGTCCAGCTAATTATGGCTCTCCTTATGGATGATTCTCCACTCGTGCTCACACAGTTCCTTGTCGTGTCACTCACTCTTCCTCTCTCTTCCTCCACAGGCAACAATTCGGACACAGAGGCACAGTTAAATGGGACCTGGTTTACTCTCACCTCGTCGCCAGCTACAGCCCACGGTAAGTACAGGATCCACACGACTCGTTTTCGTGGTGCTCACCCTTTCTCTCTATTTCTCCACAGGCAGCAGCTGAGACACAGAGGCACAGTTAGTTGGACTGGATTCGTTCTCACCTCTTCGCTGACTACAGCCCACGGTAAGTACAGGATCCACACGGCTCGTTTTCGTGGTGCTCACCCTTTCTCTCTATTTCTCCACAGGCAGCAGCTGAGACACAGAGGCACAGTTAGTTGGACTGGATTCGTTCTCACCTCTTCGCTGACTACAGCTCACGGTAAGTTACAGGATCCACACGGCTCGTTTTCGTGGTGCTCACTCTTTCTCTCTATTTCTCCACAGGCAGCAGCTGAGACACAGAGGCACAGTTAATTGGACTGGATTCGTTCTCACCTCTTCGCTGACCACAGCTCACGGTAAGTACAGGCTTCACTTAGTTCCTTCTTAGGTCATTCACTCTCTCTCTTTCTCTCTCCACAGGCAGTGACTGGGACACAAAGGCGCAGTTAATTCAATTTGAATGGCTCTCACCTCTCTACTGGACACAGCGTACCATAAGTACAGGTTTCACTCAGTTCCTTCTCGTGGTGCTCCTCCCGTGCCGATCGGGTACAGTGCGTTCTCCGTCTCTGTCAATCAACGGGCTTAAAGAGGTTGGTATTTAAATATAACAAAGGTGGCGGACTTACGACAATTTGTCTTTGCGATGTGTCAGATGGGGTAAGCAGTTCCTACGTGGCGTCGGGGGCGAACCCTCTCGACTAGCTCGATGGTTACAGAGGGGTGAAACGTCACACTGTCTCACCGGGCCGAGCGCTGCCCTCTCCTCGCTACCGTTAGGCGATCTAACACTGGACTGGGGCGCCACTTTGTAGAGACCTCTCTCTCTGCAACAGCAATTACTACACAGTTGAAAGCATCAACAATGATAGCCCCTGATCGTACTCACACATCTGCCAATTCTTCTGCTCAATGTCTAGACGGGGGAAAATCGTTCCGGGGCACCGCACCGTTGCTTTAGACCTGAAGCACGTTCACAACATATGATGTACTGATTATTCTAGGACCAGCAGCCTCTTCGTCCTCCCTCGACGAAGTGTGTGAAGGCGGGGGTTTGTCTGACAAGACACACAGCAAGACACAGCAATCCACAACAATGGAAACACTTCCGGGCGGAACCAAACTTCCCCAACTTTGGTTCCGCCCCTAAAAGATCGTCACCTTGTGACATCAGCAGAGGATGTCTCTTTGGATAGTTGTTACTATCGCCCTGGCTTATAATCGGCAGGGTATCTCTTGCCCCTTTAATTGAGAGCGCACTCCTCACGGAGTGTTGCCTCATTTTGGGCTATCGCTCGTGGTTCCTCGCTAACAGACATCTGCAGAGCTGCTGGTTGGGCGACACCTAATACGTTCATTAGATTTTACAATGTTCGTATCGAGCCTGTATCCTCTCGTGTTTTTTCCTCATCAGGGAGAGCACGGAGAGCAGACTTGCAAGTCGGCTTGCAGCCTCCGACTGGTGCTCCAAATTGAGTTTCAGTATGGAAGGTCATCAGAGCAAAAATGCGTAATGGTTTGAATTGCTCTTCCTCCGCTGCCTTGGCAGCCTTTGTTGCGGAGCATTGGCTGTCAGCCTTTCACTAGCTGTATCCTCGCGAACCTATGTGTCTGGCTCGGGCTCCACATTGCGTCCCACCGGGTTCCTTTGTGAGTATTTTCCGTGGGGTTAATCCTACTAGCCCACGTTTCCCTCAGCAGAGCACTGCTTTGCTTACACAGCCACGGCTGTCTTTATTCCTCAACTACGGTTGACTTTCGCCCACCATTAGCCCTTAACGGGGTGGTGGCTTCTGCAGCGTTCATATTAGTGTTAATTTTGTCAACTATTTTTAATTTAGTCTTAGTCTTAGTCTTGTGCATATCTTTTTTTGTTAGTCAAGTTTTAGTCGACTAAAAGTCTCATAATTTTAGTCTAGTTTTAGTCAAAAGACAACTCAAGGTATCTTAGTCAAGTTTTTGTCGACTAAAAGTCCCGTCATTTTAGTCTAGTTTTAGTCAACTAAACGTCTTGTCATTTTAGTCTAATTTTAGTCAAAAGAAGACTTAATATATCTTAGTCAAGTTTTAGTTAAAACATTTTTGTCTTTTTTTTAAAAAAATTATTTCAGAGATTATTTCTGATAACCATTTCAGTCAAATAGTGTTACACACATCTCAAATATTGGTTAAATGTCATAATCACCTGACAAAATACACTTTTTGAATGATTTTTGTTGAATGCAACTTTGTGAATGGCGGTGAGTATCTCTATCGCGTGTAAATTGCGTCACCATTCATTCAGTGATGGGCGATAGGAAAGCACCCAGACAGGGATCACTTACTAATAATAAGCTTTTGTCCTCACAATATACTGTACATTCAGAATACTTGAATAATATAAAGTACATCAACAATGTTGGTAAATAGCGAATGTGGATCAGAAAGACAAGCCGTCTTACTGAAGACAAGAGGTGCATGAGAATACGGCACAAAAACATCTACACAATGCTGCATAACAATAAACTTTTTAGCTGTTTGTGAAATATTAATCATAATGTGTGTGGGCTCATTTTACACATGAGACTCTTACTGACCTGATCGCGTATGCCTTTTCCATAGTAGAATCGCTGCGTGTGCAATTGTTGAAAAACCATATGAAGATTATTTGATACAAAATCCGATGGAAACAACAGAGAAATATCCATATTTCTCATATGTAATACGTTTGTGGACTAAAACTGCAAACGGATGATATATTGTGAACACTTAGCATGGAGACTTCAGCAGCGGCAGCGCGAGCTCGTTTGGAGTTATGACAGATGCGCAGTTTCATAATAAGAGCATGCAGTCTTTTTATGAATGAATTCACATTTAAATAGACCTCATTGCATAAAATGTAGTAGAGACGATTGTAGACGAAAATGAAGAGAGATTTTATCTTAGTTTTTATTTTATGCCAAACATTTTAGTCTCGTCTTTTTTCGTCAATAAAAAATGCATGTTAATTTAGTCTTAGTCAGCGTTTTTGGACATTGGTGCAGTCTTGTCATCGTCTCGTCTTAGTCATGGAAAAAAAGGTCGTTGACGAACATATTTTGTCTCGTCTCGTCTGACGAAATTAACACTAGTTCATATACCGCTCAGATAGGGCGCTTCCCAGTCGCTGGCACACGGTGGGGTTAAGGAACATCTAGTGTCCGGCCTTCTGCCTTAAAACCTAATTCTCCTTCTCCTTAAGTGGAACCGGAGGGCTTTATGCAGACACTGGAAGAGGTCAGCCCTCAGTGGGGTTTTGGTAGGGATTCCCAGTTCGTCGGTCACGACGTGACGTCGTAGTGACCGACTGAAAGGGAACGTCTCGGTTACGGATGTAACCCTCGTTCCCTGAAGGAGGGAATGGAGACGTCACGTCACGTCGCCACAGGGCTGCCCCCTGCTGTTTATCGGCCGGTCTCATTCTCCCGGCTTTCTCAGCGAAAAGAAGCTAATTTCCATATTTGCACCTGCTGCTTATAAAGGCACCTGGCGGGGCGGCGCCAGCATTATGCAAATATCTCAATGCCAAGTTCCCAATTTGTCAATCACGACGTGACGTCTCCGTTCCCTCCTTCAGGGAACGAGGGTTACATCCATAACCGAGACGTTCTTCCGCTTATACATTGTGTTTTGTCATTATTAAATTGTGTTTGTGTTTCAGGATCTGTGAATGAGACGATCTGCTGCTGTGCTCTTTATTTTCTCAGACCTCTCATGTTACTTTTTGTTGCCCCATACTTCAATGAGTTTACAGGTATGATTCACTTCTGATTATTGTTATTTTATCAGACAAGATAGTGGCATACATGTGCAGTGTTTTTAAAAGTCAGATATTCACGTCTCTGTCAGTTATTTTCTCAACAAAAACAAAACAGAAAAATCCCAGGAATGAGGATTTAGGGTCGGTTTCCCAGACAGGGATTAGTTTAAGCCAATTTTAACAAACATGCAATACTAAAAACATTACTTGTGTGCATTTTTAGGCAAACAAAGAGCACTGGTGTATTTTAATATATGATATGTCAATGCAAGTTGCTTTAAGTCTGGACAGCTCTTACATTTATTTTTAGTCTAGTCTATATATTTTAATTCTTCTTCATGCATTTTATTTGATTTTGAATAAAATGCATGATGAAGAATTTTAATGCATGCCTCCAAAACACTCTTTTCAAAAACTTCTTTACAAATTTACAGCAGATCATCTTCTGACATTAAGAGAAAAAGGGGTGAAAGATTACTGGACACTGTCTACCTATATAAAAGATCTGTGTAACAATTAACCCTGCAATAGTTTGAGCTCCGCTCACCCCTACATGATATTTCTGTGTAATCATGTCATCTTTTCTGGTTTCAGGAACAGCTGAAGCACTTGTGAATTGGAGTTTTGAAATAGACTATATTTCTCTCACCACTATTGTTTATTCAGGTAAGCAAAGAAAATGCAAATTTTGCTGTACCTAAAACTTCTCACCAACGCAAAAAAACTCCTTAATGGCTGACAAACCATGTCTTTACTGTAATATATTTACTTATATCATGTATTTCTACTGATGTCACAATTATGCCAGTAGCGACTGAATTTACTGACTTGAAAATGGGATCTCAGGGTAACACCTGCTTGATAAAATTACGACAGTATAATTTTACAAATTCTAGTCAAAGGCAGACTACACTGCAGATAATAAAATATAACAGTTTTGGATGCTTTAAGTCACAATATAATTCCTTTACAATTTTGTTACTCGTTTTTGTTATTGGTAATTGGAATGCATGATCGAAAAACAAGATAAAAAACGGAGTTATCTCGTTTTGAAACCATACTCTTCATTATAGATGGATGGATGAGTAGACGGATGGATGATGAATGGATGGATGGATGAATGCAGCTGTTGCTATGGGCTTCAGCCATATTGGAATGATCCAAGGCAGTAAGTAAATGAGTGTTGCCAAGTTTGCGGTCTTACCTTGGAATGTGATGACTTTGAAACTGTTGACACAAATTATTTTTTTGACAGGTTAAATGTGGAAGAATTTTTCCATTGTCAACATAAAGATAATATTATTTTGTTTATAAAAATAAAGTACTAATATTTGGGAAAAGGTCACTGGGAAAGATTTGATTGTTACACTCATCTGGTGATCCTGCAAGCCAGTGCATGAACCCTCAAGAGCAAAGAAAACTTTGTGGCCAAATTTATGTTACTTTAACTTAAAAAATTAAGGTAAACAATTTCAACTTGATTTTATAAGTTGTCAACTTTTTACAAGCTAAAACTTTAAATAGCATGTTAAATTGACTTACAAAACCAAGTTGTTTTAACTCCATGCTGCAATTTTTTACATTGTGTATGATCTGAAAATGTTTCGTGCTGTTGTGTAGACCCAAACATTATAACTGCTTATAGAATAAACAAAGATGAAAGCGATAGCTAACACATTATTTAAAATACTGTATTTTGAAAACCAGTAAAAACAACACATTTGTACCATTTATTTGGGAAAATAAATCTCTGCAGGATTTAGAACCAGAGGCTGCGCAATGAATCATTGTAAAACTGAGTGACATCTGCATTCCAACCCTTCCAAAATGGCGCACATGTCTACATATATGGAGTGATCAAATGAGGCATCTGTACTATATATATATATCTATGGTGCTGAAGATTTTTCTCTTTCTTTTCAGTTTATTTCAAAACTGCCTGGGAGAAAAGTTTGAATTATAGTGCTGCTGATAGACATATGATATTTGTCCTCTTTGGAATGGTGTTTCTGTTATGCATTATCTGTATCACTATGGGTAAGTATTTTACTGATATTTTTTATTATTTATCAGACTGACATAACTTTACACAATTTTCATTGTTTTAAATAAGCATGACAGTAAAATACATCATGGAAATGTTAAATTGACCTTAGATGATTGGCTGTAGTGATCCTGCTAATTTTAATATAGTTTAAGTTTTGACCGCAAGGTTTTGTCCTAAACGTCAATGTCATAAAGGTCAATGCTGTCAGTCAACTCGCTTTTATTACTGGAAGAAAAATGATCCTACTTTACTTGTAGACTTAATCTTACTGTATTACCTACTGAAAACATGCAATCAACTGAAGCTAAAAATATATAAAATTTCTAAAGAAATCTTTATGACTTAGGTTTGTGATTTGATTGAATACAATCATCATGAATTTTACACACTCTAAAAATGTCTGGATTATTTTTTATCCATAATGGGTAAATATTGGACAAACACACCACCGGGTTAAAATTGACCCAATGCTGGGTTGTTCTAACCCAACTGTTGAGTTTTTTAAGTAAACATTTTTGGCAATCAATTGTTGTTTTTTTTCCTGATACAGTGCTGTCTCAAATCATTAGGAAATTAAGTGATCCGATAATCGCTGTATTGTATGTTCTGGCTAATGTTATCTTTTATCTGCAACCTTCAATACAATTCGTCCTTCTGTTCTACACGTTTGGATCAGTCAGAGGAGGTAAGATCATTTTTATAAACTACATTTAGTTATTCATTAGAAAACTGTATTAATATTTCAAATCAAATAACTGAGAAAACCAACCCAGTTGATGTTGTAGACATTCACTGATGGTGAATTACAACAGTTTTTAGGATGTTATTACTGTATCTGATTTATTCTGGAAGATCTTTATAATGTGTTTATATACTGTTAGTTATCACAATACATGACTGCAGTATATGAAAGCTGCCAACTTACTATTTCACCATCTCAAATATCTATTTGTACTGTAAATAGTCAATGGGGTTCACTCTATGAAATGTTGGGTTACCCATGCTCAGAAATGCACAAACCCAATTGCTGAATTACAGCAGTGAGACTTGATAATGTCACACTGTATTACAGTATTTGTGTGATATGTTGTCAATTTGTTGTTGTATTATGTGGCTTTTATATTAATATAAATGTACTCTGCTGCTTTTAGGTTTCATAATTGTTGTAGTTTTACCTTTGATTACAACAATGACCAGATACAATTGGAATGATGTATGTGGGAAACAGATTGGCTGTAAGTGTTTGAATTATGATCTCTGTTATAAATACATTAAAAATCATTACATGATATGGGCCTGGTTTCACAGACAAGGCTTAGCTAAAGCCAGGACTAGGTCTTAGTTAAATTAAGATGTTTACGCATTTTTCATCCCTCTGCCATTATTAGAAATCAGTTTCTTATCCTTTATGATTTTAATTGTTGTGTTAAATGTGAGTAGAAATATTTATATTTTTTTTAGTAATTTCAGCTAAATAATCTGTGTTCAGTTGCTGTAGACATTTCTGAGATGCTGCTTTAAAATGAGTCTTTGTATTTAGTTTTAAACCAAATGTTTTTATTTCAGGTTCACCTTTGTTAAGGAGATTGGTGTGGTTCATTTCAATGTTATTAGCGGATGCAGTACTGATCTCTTTCTATATCTTAGCACTGGAAAATGAGAAAGGTAAGATTATGTTAGAAGTAAAGTAACTCTACCGTATAGTGAAGATAAAAAATACTATGCACGCTTGTTTTGTGATATGGATTTTTAAAAACTTAGGGCACAGATTTTGTAACAGATTTTTTATAATGAAGTTGTTGTTCTTTCTTCATGTACAGATCGTGATGGATGGGCCTTTGTGATCGGATTTCTACAAGTATTATGGACAATTTGGATTTGTATAGTATCATTTCAGGATTGGGGTACAGTACTGATCGTCTGCTTTGAACATCATCCCTGTATAATGTTTGATTCACTAACAGCTTCAGTATATATTTTTTTAAAGCTCCACTGTGTAAGATCTACTCCCATCTAGCGGTGAAAGTCTATATGACAAGCAACTGAATATTACTTTCTAGCCCTCCCCATTCGGAACGCGTTTTAACTCGTACGGTGGCCCGGCCGTGTCATGCCAAGGTTAACATGGCTTCCAGTAGCTACAAAGCAAAAGCAATGAGAAAAAATTAACAATTTGCAATGTCCTTTGCCTGTGATCCATCAAAGCACACAGATTTATGTTTAACATGAAAAAAGTCTGATTGTCATGATATGTCCGCT
The DNA here is from genome assembly GCF_030506205.2 of Paramisgurnus dabryanus. Taxonomy (NCBI): domain Eukaryota; kingdom Metazoa; phylum Chordata; class Actinopteri; order Cypriniformes; family Cobitidae; genus Paramisgurnus; species Paramisgurnus dabryanus. The sequence continues at coordinate 9,559,439 of NC_133339.1, forward strand.
TAAAATCACATACCAAAAGCAACCATGACGGGTTTAAATGGACGCGAACTAATATTATGTCAAAGTACAATGCTTATGTTTTAAGTAAACGTTACATGTCCGTGTATATGTAAGAGCTTTCTCTCAGATTGGTGAAAAAAGATCGCGCAACTTTCACACACTTGTAAAATGAAACGAAAGACGCGCAGATCAGACGCTTTTATCAGAGTATTATGTCAGACATTATGTCAGAGTACAATGCTTATGTTTTAAGTAAACGTTACATGTCCGTGTATATGTAAGAGCTTTCTCTCATATTGGTGAAAAAAGATCGCGCAACTTTCACAAGCTTGTAAAATGAAACGAAAGACGCGCAGATCAGACGCTTTTATCAGAGTATTATGTCAGACATTATGTCAGAGTACAATGCTTATGTTTTAAGTCAGGGACGTGCACAGGAATTTTTAGGGGCAGTTGCTCTGACTTAAATAAAGGGCACCCCCCCCCCCCCCTAAAAATTTTTTTTAAAACTCACGGCCTATATGAAGGACTGAGAATAACATGGTCTTTATTAAAATCAGCAAACATGTTTGCCTAATGCCTACCAAAAAAATTGTAGCCTAGGCTGCTTGTCTCCAAGCTGTAGCTAGCTGCTATCTGTCTGATTATTTAGGCTTAACTGTGGCAAACTCAGCCTAGATTCATGAAGATTTTAACAGAGGTGGAAAGAGTAGTCAAAAACTTTACTCAAGTAAAAATACAAGTAACTAAATAAATAATTACTCAAGTAGAAGTAAAAAGTATGCAATGAAAATAATACTCAAGTAGCGAGTTACTAGTTACTCATGAAAAAATAAATCTAGATATACACGCGCAAACACACAAACACACACACACACACACACACACACACACACACACACACACACACACACACACACACACACACACACACACACACACACACACACACGCACACACACAATACAGTGCCCTCCATAAGTATCAGAACTGTAAAGACAAGATTTTTCTGTTTGCTATGGAGACCAGAAATTGGTAAGATAAATATAAGTATGTCAGAAGTTTAGAATGTCACATTTTATTAACCTTTGTTTATGTTTCAACACATACATTCTTTAACAACAAAGAACAACAGCATTAAATGCTGACTTATGTATGTTGTACACAAATGCACATAAGTGAATCAAACTGATCCTACACATTTTATGCTTTTCATGTGTAAAAAATCAGGACACAGCTCAGTGACACAGCTCAGTGACCATTAAAAAAAAATAATATGACAGATTCTGTACTTTTGTCTCATGTTCATCTTTTAATGTTTAAACATTTCTTGACTCCACAACAAACAGAAGAAAACTTATGAAGGGCACTTCTACAGTATGTGTAAAACTGCAACATACACAAACAGTACAGAAAAAATAATACAAACACAGAATAGACAAGCATTTCAAATTAACAAATTAACTCTAGTCTCAATGTTGATGTAGCTTATAGCTGAAATATCAGACAAGTAAACTGACAACAGTTTTGCATATGTATAAAGTTGGAATCTCCTAAGATGGTCTGAGGACATTGACAGTTTACACTTAGCCTACATAAAAATTATTTGAGACAAAACTCATGTTTTCTTACGTTGTCATGTCACGTGTGTTTTGCGAGAATCACTTACATGATACAGTACAGACAATCATCAGACGTCAATCATCGATGTATTTTCTTCTATCTGTGCTACAATGCTTCTGGTTGCACGCGTTTAACTGTGTCTGACGATGAACGAACAGGTCGCGTGTATGTAATGGCGGGTACATGTGTGAAGTTTTGCTTTTAGTTAAAAGATTGGTAAATTCATTTCCACGTCACCCAACACTGGTTATATTCTGCGTGTTTCTACATAGGTTACGAGGAAAACAGCTTCGAACGATTCCGTTTTTGCAGCGATCTGAACAATTCATTCAAACTGATTCGCGAACCAATTTAAACGTTTGGCCCATTCGCTTTGTAAAGAATCGACTCAAAAGATTCGTTTATTTGCAACACTTTGTAAGGAATCGACTCAAACGAGTCATTAATTCGCGAATACGCCAGAAACACAAGATAGCAATTTAAAAATAAAATACAAATTTCGTAATTAATTAAAATACAGTAACGAAGGAACGCTGCATAGTGTAAACGAAGTAAAAGTACAATTTATTTTTTTCCACCTCGGAAGGGCAACTTGAGTCGAGAAGGGCATATGGGCAGTTGCCCGGGCAACCTGAGCAACCCCCCTGTGCACGTCCCTGTTTTAAGTAAACGTTACATGTCCGTGTATATGTAAGAGCTTTCTCTCATATTGGTGAAAAAAGATCGCGCAACTTTCACTTTATCAGAGTATTATGTCAGACATTATGTCAGAGTACAATGCTTATGTTTTAAGTAAACATGTTACATGTCCGTGTATATGTAAGAGCTTTCTCTCATATTGGTGAAAAAAGATCGCGCAACATTCACACGCTTGTAAAATGAAACGAAAGACGCGCAGATCAGACGCTTTTATCAATGAAAGGCTAAAAATAGCGCTGTCACCGTGTGTTTGTGCTAGAGGTCAGAAAAGATGAAAACATTTTTCTCAGTACCTCAGATTACATAAATGGGCGGAGAGACTGCGTGTGTCTGTTCGAACACATTAAACCACATGCATGTTTACACTAACAAGTGTTATGCACAATCATGCTAAAATTAGCCAAGGAACTATAAAACTTCAAGTTTACAACATGGACTGTATAGATGTAAACGAATATGCTGAATTACCTGTGGAGAATATAGAAAGTGCAACTTCAGTGTCCCTTGAGCCCCCTCTTGGAAAACTAACTCCAATAGTGACTTTGGTCTTGATGTTTTTCCTGTCACGTTGTCGTTTAAAATCCCCGTTTCGCATCCTTGGCGATTTGTTTTAATGTCCTCGAGAATATGTCTTCAACAGGCTTTCAAATCAAAGCATTAGATCGCAGGTTCATCACGGTGTGCGGTTGTTGTAAAATCCGAAGGATTCAGCTACGCAGGTCACAGCTGAATACGTCATCAAGCCTGGTTTATTTAAATTAACTGAGCATTACATTCGCAAGTCATACGCATATTACAACAATTTACAATTAACTAAGAATAATTGTCAGCTTTATAATTGTTAATATTCTGAAATAAGACTGTCTTGATGACGTATAGCGCCTACACAAGCAACCTCTGGAGGCTTCAGCTATCGGGCAGCGTGAGTGTAGAGTGAAAGCGCGAAAGGCGGAGCTTGAATTTCAGGAATGTCCCTCGTCGGCGAATGTATTTCAAAGATGGAGGCACAACATGGATTCAGCCAGAGAGCGCTTCGACGGTATGCATTTTAAATAGCAGATTCTACACTTACGAGGATACTTTGATTAGTGGGTGGGAAGTAATTACACATGAATGAGCACATACTTTTGAAAGAAAACATGGGTTTTTGTTAAGAATTAACTCAGTAAAGTACACAGTAGAGCTTTAAACCTTATGGATTTTACTTCTTGTTCAATTATTCATTATTTACCATTTAAGAAACTTAACATGTTTCTGACCTGCTCTTCCTGGTCCATATCTCTTATTTTAAAGTTCTGTTAACCATGTTTGTATGTAGTTATTTTGTTAATTGGTCCTTGTGCTGATTTTTTCACAGGTGTTTTTTATCTTTTTTACACATGAGTATATATAGTTATATAGTTACCCAATTTAGGCTTGTAAAAGCGACGAAGCAGTCGCATTGACGCGTGCACGCACGTATCCATGGCCGCGCGCGTTTGCGTTCACCGCGCGCACAACCGCATTCAAAAGGTGAGGCCACGCGAGTGCTTATGAAAGCATAACGAAACTAAAGTAAGTTTCTAAATAATAATGCTAATCTTATTTTGACTCGATCATTATTGGCTTCTGTAGATGTACATCAGAAATGTTTTGTGCAAAGCAGGGAAAGGGAAAAAGAAAGGACAGATGAGTTTAAAGGAGGTAAGACAAACTACATCCTCACCCTGTCAGGTCTCAAACAGAGGAAAAATCTCAGGAAAACCTCTTGTCAAGTCTATAGAATTGCATCGTTGCTGAGAAAATCAACAGATGTATGTGATATACTGTTCTGTATTTTCAGATATGAAATTAATATTTAGTTTACTAATATTTAACTCTAGGACACTAACTTACATAACAGTTAGCAGTAACTATGACTGAGATTATTTAGTATAGCAGTCATAAATGACTGGTTTCTTAAAATATTCTTATAAAAATATGTTAATAATCATTGCTATCATTGTATAATGTAGAAAATATTTCTCTGCTGTCATTATTTTCAAACATGTTATGCCATTTATGCCTCCAAACATGTTAATAATGTTAGGTATGATGAAGAATACACTTGTATATATGTATCTTTCGCAGTAACTGTTGCACTAGAATAGTGGGTTAAGCAAATGACACTTCTCGCACACAGCAGGCTTTCAAAAAAAAGTCAGCAAAAAATTGGGGGCCTGTGCCCCAGTAGAGCTTTATGTCTAGTAACGCCCCTGCTCTGCCCCCTAAGTTACTTGGAACCTGCTCCTAAAATGACACACGCCTAACATGAGACATTGGTTAAATCTTTCCCCGCCATTGACGAGTATTTCTGGCTTTCCGCAATACTGCTATTATCCACCAGGTGGCCCTTTTCTGCATCCTTCCATTTCCTTGTTTGTATTTAGTTCTAGTTCAGCATGGCAGGGTTCTGACAGTACAAGGTTTCATATGGGAGATGGGTGGTTTTAGTACTGGTTTATTCTGACCCCGCATTTTCCGGGTCTCGTCACTTTTTCCCAGATCCCTTACTCGTGATTCTTTTCAGGTGTCTCATAAATTTTTCCCTATTTAAAGTCCTTGTGTTTGATGTCTTGTATGGGTCTGTTTCGTTCTGTTACTTGTGATTATTGGTCGTGTGTTCATTTAGTCAAGTTCAAGTTTAGCGGTTTTCCGTGATGTGTAGTCTAGTCTTTTGTTTATTCAGTGTTTGTTAGCCCTCTGTATATCCTGTTCTGTTTTGCCCCCTCTTGGGTTTTATATTTCTGTTTGTTTAAAAAGTCCTTCATTGTTCATCCGTGTCTGCACTTGGGTTCATCTCCTGCTAAATCCCTGACACTATGAAGCACCTATGAAGAACCATATGGTGGTCATATAGCACCAATATAGCACCACATTGGTTCTACATAGCACAATATGGTTTAACACAGGTGCTACACAGGTACTTCATCAGTGCTATATGGCTATACTTTTAGTGCTAATTAGCACCGTTTGTTGTGTGTGCCGTCCGTGGGATCGGAATGAACTTGAAAAGGCGCTGAATATTATTATGTTTCAGAGCCGAACACTGCTGCCGACTAAAGCGTTAACTAATTTGTGTACATATTGTGAAAATAAACTCTTGTTTTTAGGGGGAATGGGCAAAAATTAAAAAAGGGCTTAGTGACACCACTGGCAATAATTGTTAAAGAAGAACTAAACCTAAATGTCTCCAATTTTTGTTGGTAAGGAATGACAATTAAGTTTATAAAATACAGTACAAAGACATACATTATTTGAGGGAACTTTGTAAGTATAATTTTTACTTCTTATAAGGCCTCATGTGGGTCCCGGATCCCCATAAAGGAATACAAACACTTTAAGCAAATGTTTGGAATTGAAATAAAGCTCCTTGCTTTGATATTTTGCAGTATCATGAATGTCTTTGGAGGTCACAGTAGTTTGAGTGTGTATGTGCTTTATCTGAGCTTATACCATGGTCTGTTTAAATACTCGATTCTGATTGGCTGGAAGGTGTGCATTAAAACCGTTTAATCCACAGGTAGTTCCAGTCAGTTTGATTACAGTTAGAAATGAATCCGCTTCTATAAACATTGGTAACCATAGTTACACTTGCAGAGCGAGAGAGAGAGAGAGAGAGAGAGAGAGAGAGAGAGAGAGAGAGAGAGAGGAAAGCGAGAGAGAGAGACGTAAGTGCGTCTCTCTTTAAAGTGCGCCGGTTTTATTTCACACTTTACATAAATAAATGACATGATTAGTTCAAATAAAGATTGCCTTGTCACTGTCAGTGTTGCCTGTCATTCATAAATTATTTTAATAAATCAATTAAAGAATGATTAAGTTAGCTATATGCTTAAGCAGAGGCGTTTCCAGCTTTGAAGGACATTCGGGGCTTAGCCCAGACCATATTAAATACAGGGATCACTCAAAGAGTGTATAAAGTGTATAATAAGAATATTAACGTGATCTGTAGCATATAAAAGTGTACTCACCTAATGGCGGCGGGTCGCAGGAGTAAAATGTCATAAGAACTTTAATCTTTCATCTCAAGTAGATTTTTGCACGTGAGTTTTACTCCTGAATGAGCTGATGTCACAGAACCGCCAAAATTAGATTATTAAACTGCTGCGCCGAAGGAATAACGATCAAGTGATAAATAAACCTACAATACTATATACCTACGTATAACCATCTTATGTAGGTACCATACAGAACGTCTAAAACATAATATAAACAGAACATCTAAAACTAAATATAAACGTATTGCTGCTGGAGACTTGCCATTGGCTGTTGTAATTGAATAAATAATGAGGTCAGTGTAAGAATAGATTACAGGAGCTATTTAGGGATGTTTTTATAAATATTATTTTGTTTCATGGAATTATGTTTTATATTATTACGTTTAATGTTATAATGCGTTATTATAATTATCTGATTTAAATATTAAAGATACTTTTTCAAGTTACCGTTGTTGAGATCAGTGTTTCCTGTCCGGTAGATAAAAAAAAATCTTGTTAGCTCCTCCCCTACCTATTACATATTCAACAGAGTGGCAAAAACGGAGTATCCCATAGGCTACCAGCAAAGAAAAGAAACGTATTCTATAGGCTAGATATTTTTTAAGACCTAGCCCTATTTCTAACAGACTGTATGCAGTTAAGCCAAAGCACAATGAAATAAGACAACTTAATTTAAAAGGTTTACATAGGCTTTTGTCCGGTTTCATATTTGTTAGTCAACTTTTCAAAATACATTCGGAGCAACGAGGGGATAGACTTTAAAAAAGAGACGCACACAGCCACAGGTAACTCGCGCACGCATCTCTCTCTCTCTATCTCTCTCTCTCTCTCTTTCGGGTCCTCTTTCAGTTCTCTGTCTCCCTCTTTTACTAATGAATTTAAATAAATGTGATAACTCATTTAAATAAAAGCAATACAATGGCACTACTTTATTTAAAGCGGACGGAGTGCGAGCCTTATCTTAAGAAAATGACCGTCATTTTTACCCGTCTGTTAAAAAATTACACTGTAAACATTATTTGCAGCGTTAACTTGGCAAATAACCAAGGTATAAGCGGGATAATCCACGGCTAGCCATGCATTAAAGGGTTTTAATGCACTTCGCAGAGGCAACCACCCTCCGCTACGCGTCGGGTGGTTCTTCGCCTCTACGTCGTGCATTAAAACCCTTTAATGCATGGCTAGCCGTGGATTATCCCTTACCAATATGCCCTCCATCTCTCCTCTGCAGCAGAATGCTAACCTGTCCCTGTGTGCCGTAGGCTTCTTGGGCCCCCCGTCCATTCTGCGCTGCACCCCTCCTCTCTCAACATCCACCCCTGCAGCTGCTGCTAGCCTATAAAACTGCTCAAGACCCAGCCCTCCACACAGGCCTCCACATCCACACCTATCTACATCTGAGATATTGTCACCATTTTATGATGGAAGTAAATAAGCAGCGACTTTTGTTGCAGTTTGAGTTAAATCACTCCTCAACTTGGCCATTCTTTGTTTTCACCATCGCAAACATAAATACCTATGACGCAGTTTTTTTTTACCTGATGGGAGGGGTTCTGGTGGACCAATCACAGCGCTTGCGGTCCGCGAAGACCTGCTGTTAAAAACTTTGCTAGGTGCACGTCAGGCTACGCAGAGCTACGCACAGGCTACGAATAACCTACGGCGTAACTATGGCATAAAGCTTACACACGAATATAAATCGGGACTTTAGTTGTATGTAATCCATCCATTCGCTGTAGTTTTTTTAGAAGTGATTTGATCCTTTTACTGATGATTTTAAAATATTTTAATTTACAGGTTACCCCCGCGTCACTGCTGTATATGTATTTGGATCAGTTGGTGTTGTTTTACTCAACTCTGTTTCTCTGATGATTGAACTGATACTGAAAACGGGTGAGTAATCACAACACATTTATAAAGTTAAAGTGGGAAATAAAATATGAGGTTCATGGTAAAACTATATTTGACACTGGATCACAAAACCAGTCATAAGGGTACATTTTGAAAGCTTTCCATTTATGTATGGTCTGTTAGGATAGGACAATATTTGACCAAGATACAGCGATTTAAAAATCGTTTGAAAGATTGAGTCTCATCTTTATTTGTAACTAAGTTATTTAGATCAAATTTTTGGACAGTTAGAATTCAAGTGTAAGACAGTGGTAAAGTTCTTGTGTATTGAATATGAATGGTCTAGACTAATATATTTTCATTGTTATTCTCAGGTAATGGCAAAGGTTTATTTGGGGATCTGAGAATCGTTGCGTTTTCCTCTGAAAGTCTCTTTGCTGCATCTGTGCTGATGTTACCGCTGTTTTCACCCTGTAAGTACAAACCAAACTTAAAGACATTCAGCTTAATTTCTGATCTTCACATTATTTGTTTTTTCATATGTCTGTTTTTGGTTCCACTCCTTAGTGTGTTTTCTACATCGCATGAACGTCACTTCATTACATTTATTCAGAGAGAACAAGATTTCTAGAGATCTAACATTAATGGTCTGCATGTGAATATGCAATGTTAATCTCCTGATGATCTTTTCCTTCACGCCTCTAAACGCAGGGATCACAAATAATCTGCAGTGTTGTCAGGTCAGTGCCATAATATAAATCTCATTGACTTACAGTTAAAATAATAATTGAATTGTTTTTATTTACATTGGCTGATATAACATTGTTCTTAGGTTTAAAGAAACGGTTTGTTTGAAAATGAATACTATACCATATTTTTTTAGCCTTTTGCTATCCCAGGTGTATACAGTATCAAATCATGTATTTAATTACTCAAAATTTGAGTTAAATACTGAATTGAATAAGGGCTCTTTTTGCTTATTAAAGAAATATTCTACGTTCTTAAAAAAATCCTGATAAATCCTGATAAATTACTCAAAATATTTATGTCTTTCTTTGTTCAGTCGAGAAGAAATTAAGTTTTTGAGGAAAACATTCCAGGCTTTTTCTCAATTTAAAGGTCCCATATCATAAAAATCTGACTTTTTCATGTTTAAGTGACAAATGTGACAAAGATCAACCCAGTAACTTAGTTTTGGTAAACCATTCTCTGCAAGCATGTGAAAAAATAGTCATTGAAATTTGGCTCCCCATTATGATGTCATATGATGTCAATAATGATTATAATAATAATACCGCCCCTTAATCTGCATTATCCAATCAAAGCACTGCCATTTAGTGCAGAGAGAAAAAGAAAGAAAAATTGTTGGCAGCATAACTGAGTTTCAATTTTAACAGCCCACCATCATTGTGATCAGTGTTTGCATTTCATCAGCTCATTTGCATTTTAAAGGGCACACCCCAAAATGGCACATTTTTGCTCAAACCTTCAAAGTGGAAATTTAAGCATGCTATAATAAATTATATGTGGCGTATTTTGAACTAAAACTTCACATATGTACTCTGGGGACATCAAAGATTTATTTTACATCTTAAAAAAGTCTTGTGACATGGCACCTTTAAAAGACTTTATTGGACATCAACAGTTTACAGTTTAAATGCAGTGAAACAATTGTCATTTTCTGCAAGAAATATAAAAAATATGCACTTTTAAACCACAACTTCTCATCTTGCACCAGGCATGTGATGCACCAGCATGACCTTACACTTTACATAATCACATGGAAAGGTCACGCATGACGTATGCAAAACTACGGCCCCAGTGTTTACAAGTGTGGAGAAAGAGGAGCGTTCAGATGTTGTTGTCTGAGGAATGATACTAATTAATATCTTTGTGTCAGTTTATTGTTTAAAACGGTCTGCAAATGTGTGCTTTACATATGTAACACGTGACCTTTTCATGTGATGTTATGCAATATGTAAGATCGGGCTGGTGCGACACACAGCTAGTGCAAGACAAGAAGTTGTGGTTTAAAAGTGCATAGTTTTTATTAGTTTTTTCTTTCCAAAAATGACCCTTATGCCTTGTTTGGGATCATTTAGAGCCATTTTGAAGCTGCATTGAAACTGCAATTTTAAACTGCATTGAAACTGTAAACTGTTAATGGGACTTGTATGCTGTAGCACACTATAAATGCCTTATACTACTAAAAACTGTTGCTACAAACACATTTAGGGCTCTATTTTAACGATCTAAGCGCATTGTCTAAAGCGCACAGTGCAACGTCTTAATAGGCGTGTCCGAATCCACTTTTGCTACGACTGGAAAAATTGTTTGTGCGCCGAGCGCATGTTCGAAAAGGGTTGGTCCTTCTTTTTTAATGAGTAATGGTAGTATTTTGGGCGTAACGTACAATAAACCAACCCAGATAGCAAATTCTGCCTGGCCCACCACTGGGCCACATATTTGCTTGAGTTCTGGCCCAGTTCTGGCTGGGTCCCCGGCCCAGAACTGGTCCACACACTAAAAATTGGATCAAACTATTAAATCTGGGCCAGTTGTGGCCCACACCCAGTAAAATAGATCTTACATACTGACTTGGCCCAGATTTGGCCAGCACACTGTAAAGTGACCTAAATTGTTTATTTGGCCCAGGTCTGGCCAGCACACTGTAAAGTGACTTAAATTGCTTATTTGGCCCAGGTCTGGCTAGCACACTGTAAAGTGACTTAAATTGCTTATTTGGCCCAGGTCTGGCCCAGACCCTTTGTTTTATATGGCCCACAACATCTGCATGGTCCCTGGGCCAGATGTGGCCCAGAAACTGGTAAATATTGTATATTTTTTATTTTTCAAGAAAAATACACCCATTTAAGAAGATTAAGAGCCTTTTATTAAAAAAATACACACATCACATTAATGTGAATTAACAGTTAACAAATACATAAATATGAACATGTTTTAACATGTACCAACAATTAACCAAATACATTGTAATTTTGAACATATTAATTCTTAACAAAATTCAGTACACTTTACAAAAACCCAACACATACAAACAGACATATATCTCTTACACAACACATTTTACAAGCACATAACCCACTTTATAAACAATTTAAAGGGATAGTTCACCCTTAAAATTATAATTTTCTAATAAAACACTTACCCCTGTGTCGTTCTAAACAACCAAGTGCTCCGATTGTCTTCAGAATACATTTTTAGAATTTTTTTATGAAAACCGGGAGGCTTTTGTCTGTCCCATTGACTTAAGTTAGTCTCACAATCCGTCTCCCAGAAAAGAATGAAAGACATCGCCAAAAAGGTCCATGTTCCATTAGTAGTTTAATAATAATATTATGAAGTGACAAGAACACTTTGTGCACAAAGAAAATAAAACGAACGATTTCAACAATTTGTTCTCCTCCTTAGTTGTTGAAAGTGTATTCAAGGCCAGACTACGGCGTTGCTGCTGACATCACCTGCAGCTCACGTCACGTCCTGATCACCCTAGTTTTTCACTTTTCAAATCAATTGTTATTTTTTCATTAAAGCCTTTAAAACCCGTTTTCTTTTAGTCATGGAAGTAAAAAAGCAGGCTTTTAATTGCTTTAAATGTATGGCTATCCAATATCATCAAAAAAGTTATATACAAGTGTGTAAGAAATGGTTTATACTCTAAAAATACTTTATTTGTAACAAACAGGAGATAAAGAATTTACAAACGGCTCTCCGCACGTTTCAGAACTTGGACAGCGTCAGTTTTTTTAAGCATTACTTAAAAATCTTTCTCATCTCACCATATCCACAGGTACAGAGTAATCATATACAATAAATCTGTGAGGTAGCATTAAAAAAACATTTAAAAACAGATGCATTTGTTTAAAGGAAAGCATTTATTTACTTACCAGGCTGCAGGTGAAGCAGCTCTTTGTGCCTTCTAACGTCTCATAATTAGTCCTCATTTATGTCCAAGAGACTCAATAATCTTTTACATTCAATCCTTTAATCTTTCATATTTAAAAACGTTTTTGTGTTGTTGCGCATTCCTGTATGTGATAAGCAAACTCGCGTTGTCGTTCCATTTATAGGCACATATAACTAATGCACTCTTTAAATAACAAAAAACATATTGCGTAGTCTATTTTAGTTGCCTCAAAATAGCAACGCGCCAACAATGCGCCTGAACACACCTCGTTTTCAGACCAGAACGCCCATGGGCCCAAAAGGGGGCGCAAATGCATTTGCTATTTAAAAAACGCGTCGCTAAACGTGAAAATGATAATTGCGCAGGGTGGAAACTAGCAAAAGACACTTGGGTCGCGCATTGCGCTGCATTACGCCGGGTGTAAGATAGAGCCCTTAACATTTTCATTATTTAAAAAAAAACTCAAGATCCCGATTTTAATATATGGAGGCCACCATTACTGTTCTGGGTCGATGACGTGATATGGTTGCTTCCAATCCATGGGAAACAATGGAGGCAGTGGCGGAGCCAGAGGGGTGTCCAGGGTGGCACTTGACATGTCACTGGCCACCCCGTGTGCCACCCCAAATTTAATGCGCTACTTTCACTTAATCGCTATATATGTTTATTTTTCGACGTGCGGCAGCGCAGCACATTGTTAAAAACAAACATTATGAATATTAACCCTCCCTGCGTTCGTGGCGCAAACTCTTTAATTTTCAATCACTGCACAAAGAGACTTGGATTACTCTGCTGATTTTGGACATACAGACATGATTTATACATCATTGAAAACGCTAAAGTGTCTATAAAAACTGAATGTTGTGCTTTTCACAAAATTAAGAAAATATACATAATGCGCGTTCTGTTATCTCTCCATCAGTGACTTCCTTTTAAAAACGCGTCAGAAAAATTACTGTAACTTAACGAATACTTTTCATACCATCAGAAGATAAATGTAATGTCTACATAATGCTTGGAATCTCTTTAAAATGATGTAAGTGAAGTCGTGCATTGCTAATACTACATGATTTCACCGTATATGCTGGAAGTGTGGTAATTTCTTATGGACTGAATAAAGTCTAAGATTGCAATTCTTTTTACAACAAAACCCAGCACCATGTTTTCATTCTTGACGTGATCTTTATAGGCTACTGTATGATTGTTAATTCGACTGGATTGCCACATTGAACTTAAAGCGCGACACGCATATTCGATAGTGCGCGTGCACAGCTTTTAAACGACTTCATGTTTGCGTCTTTTTGGCTTAAACGGACAAATGCTCCTATGTCAAAATAGCAGTCTTGGTGATTTTCATACTAAACATTTGGTTACTGTAGGTCTTAAACAAATAAACATTTTATTGCATCCGGTCTTAGCCTAACCTGTTGAAGTCTCTTTGTAATTAAAAATAATAAAATATCAAAAGAAAAAAGAAAACTTTTGCATCTTCTGTATCTTCGTAAATAAAGATTAATCCAAACATCCTTTGTGTTGAGCTCTGCTATTTGAAGTAAGTTTAAGGTTTATCATGGAGTTTAGATTTCCTGATCTTTTGCTTCATTAAAGGGATAGTTCACAAAATGAAAATTCTGTCATCATTTTTACATCCTTATGTTGTTCTAAACCTGTACAAATTTCTTTTTTCTGATGAACACAAAAGAAGATATTTTGATAAATGATGGTATGCATCATTTACTCACATAAGGGTGAGTAAATGATGACAGAATTTTCATTTTTGGGTGAATCCCTTTAACAGACAGTAAATCAGATGTAAGAAATACAGTAGAAAGATTTAAAATTCACCCTTATTATGTTTACAACTAATGCGATCAAAAGATTCATTTATGCTTTCTTGATACATGGTTACACGTCATTTTCTTTTATGGACTATGCTCCCCCTAAAGTAGCTTTGGCCACCCCCTGGCCACCCCATTAAAAAAATTCTAGTTCCGCCACTGAATGGAGGTGATTAGTTTTTTTGTGTGTGTGTGGGGACAAACTCTGGTTCACACTCCAACACAGTAGGTGGACAAAATACACTTAAACGTTGGTGCTAAATGCCATTAAACGAAGATGATGTTACTCTTCACAGATTTCCTAATGATAAGAGGAAGAGAATTGAATGGGAACAAGAATTCCTCAACTGTTTTCTTGCCACTTTTCTACAGATGCAGTCAAGTTACATAACTAATAGGTGCTGGTAGTTTTAAAGGTGGTGTGTTTTAAAACCAAATGCCATGCCTACAAATTTATTTCACAGTAGATTAAACGCCTTTGGACAGCAAATGAGAGCCAACCTACAGTAGGAAACACCAAAATCTGGAGAAAGTAACTGATCTCACAGTCCCCGATTTCAATGTTTTCCACACTCTGTATACACTCACCTAAAGGATTATTAGGAACTGTGTTTGACCCCCTTTCACCTTCAGAACTGCCTTAATTATACGTGCCATTGATTCAACAAGATGCTGAAAGCATTCTTTAGAAATGTTGGCCCATATTGATAGCATCTTGCAGTTGATGGAGATTTGTGGGATGCACATCCAGGGCACGAAGCTCCCGTTCCACCACATCCCAAAGATGCTCCATTGGGTTGAGATCTGCTGACTGTGGGGGCCATTTTAGTACAGTGAACTCATTGTCATGTTCAAGAAACCAATTTGAAATGGTTTGAGCTTTGTGACATGGTGTATTATCCTGCTGGAAGTAGCCATGAGAGGATGGGTACATGGTGGTCATAAAGGGATGGACATGGTCAGAAACAATGCCAAATTCTGACTTTACCATCTGCATGTCTCAACAGAAATCGAGACTCATCAGACCATGCAACATTTTTACAGTCTTCATCTATCCAATTTTGGTGAGCTCTTCCAAATTTTATTGGAGATGAGTGGTACCCGGTGGGGTCTTCTGCTGTTGTAGCCCATCCGCCTCAAGGTTGTGCGTGTTGTGGCTTCACAAATGCTTTGCTGCATACCTCGGTTGTAACGAGTGGTTATTTCAGTCAAAGTTGCTCTTCTATCAGCTTGAATCAATCGGCTCATTCTCCTCTGACCTCTAGCATCAACAAGACATTTCCGCCCACAGGACTGCCGCATGCTGGATGTTTTTTCCTTTTCACACCATTCTTCGTAAACCCTAGAAATGAAAAATCCCAGTAACTGAGCAGATTGTGAAATATTCAGACCGACCCGTCTGGCACCAACAACCATGCCACACACAAAATTGCTTAAATCACCTTTCTTTCCCATTCTGACATTCAGTTTGGTGTTCAGGCGATTGTCTTGACCACGACCACACCCCTAAATGCATTGAAGCAACTGCCATGTGATTGGTTGATTAGATAATTGCGTTAATGAGAAATTTAACAGGTGTTCCTAATAATCCTTTAGGTGAGTGTATATTTAACTATATATGCAAAAAGGTCAGGGTCTCCAACCTTTTTGTGAGCGAGGGCTTCCACAATGGATAAACTTTTTTGTTATAGTCTACTCAAAATGTTTAGTTTTACTTGCTGATATATCATTGTTTAAAATGTAAATACATAAAAGAAGTCAAACTAACATAAAAATATGTAATAAATAAATATTAAAATTGAGTTTATGTGCTTTGTGATATTTCACTGGTAATTTGATCTCATCATGCTGGCCACAATGAGGGCAGGCTGTCCTTAAGTGAAAAATTAAACAGCTTTGTCTTATTCATCATTTATCAGCATGCATGATTTAGTTCTCCCTGTTTATTTTATTAGGTAAATGAAAAAACATTACTTACTGCATCTTTACAGAACTTTACAAAAGGTCTTATGTGTCAATATTGTTTTATATGCATGTTTTGCCATTTACGCAGAATATACTAAAGCCTAAACAACCTGCACCTCCTGGATCAGTGCAGAATCAGTGTTCACAGGTTAGTATGTAACGTAACACACAATATCAAAAACATATTTTCATAATTGAACAATAATTCTTCAAAATCAGAATAAATCTCAGTCCTTGTCCTGAATACCCACACTGCACACAACACTTTGGATGTCTCTTTAACTTGAAATAAAACAATTGAGGACATGAACCAGTGGGGTTTTATGCCGCATGATTTTTTTTGTTTGTTGTTTGTTTTATTTGTTTTGGTTCACGGACACTCTGCATACCGCCTACAGTACCTACATCGTGGGTAGTCGTAGCCTAGTGGTTAATAAGTCGGGGTTATAAGCTTGGTTTAAGTCTCACATCCGACAGGTTGTCGTGTGTGTTCACTACTCAATGAGACGTACTAAATGCAGAGGTCACATTTTCAGTATAGGCTAGGGTTACCATACTTGACAATCATGTTACTTAAAATTGGTCAGTAATAATAAGTCAGTAAATGAGTTGGATGTCTGCAGTATTCATGACCCAGTAGGGTTACAGACTTGGGTTGCATGGCATCAGGAGAATCAGAGATTAGTGCCTAAACACAAAGCACATAATAGAGCAGTAACTGGATCTGATAAACTGAACCATCCTCACCAGACAACCCTTTGATCTCTTGTTATTAAACCTTTAAGTGAATCAAGTGTTTTAAATAATTGCTTGTTTGCAGTGCTGGAAACTAAAGGTGCATGACTGAGATGATGTTGTATGTGTTGTTTAAAGTGCTGTGTGTGTCTTGTCTTGTCCTGATCTCAGAATGTAGGGGGGTCTGATGAAACTCCAGCTACTGGATCAAACCAGAACATAGCAGAATTTCCAATGAATACAAAAACAAGAGGAAGAGATGAAAATCAATCTGATTCAGTGAGATCACAATCATAAAGAAGAACAGGGCCGGTTCTTCCCCGCTATAGAAGGGTGGGCTGGCAGATCTCCTGGGTGTGCAATTATATATGCATATAATAAGATTCATGTATTTGCACAAAAATACATTTAAAACAGTGTTTTTGCATGGCATATTAAAAAGCTGAAAAAGTTTATGAATTATTATATAACTGCTTCGTGCATTAATAAAAAAAGATTATTCAAACTGGGAATAATATAAAGAAACCGACCAAACAACAGTGTTAAATGTTCAATTGCTCACTTCTGTAATCTCTCAAAACCTCTTGTTATACTAATAAGTCTGACTTCACTGTACAATGAATCTCTTATTTGCATATGCATGCTGTTGTTTATGATAAAATCACTGAAGGCACGGCACACTAAATTAGAAAAGCAAATTTGAATGCCACTGATTTGCCATTAGATTCATCAGCTTAACAGGGACAACTGATTGGTTGTAATGCTCACTGCTGCAAGTACTGTATAACGCATAAGTAATCTGATGTAACATGAACAGATCTAAATCTAATGCTGTCATGGATACTTGTGTTCATTCATTTTCAAATTTAAAAATGACTCCTGTAAAGGGTAATGTTTGCCCCCTTGTCTTGAATTTAGGGAGCATTTTTATAAATCTTGGATGCATTTTTCGGCCAAAGCGAACCAATTGTCCAGCATTAAATGACTGCAAAATGTACTCAAATGTGACTTATTTCCTATTGACGTTGCATTTAAATTCAGTCAGTAAGATTCTTCGATTCAGACAGAAACTGCACCGTGAGTTGTGACTATTGGGTGAAGAGTGACATTTCTTTCAGCCAATAAAGATAAAAAAAATTCTGGTGTTATATTTGATTGGTTGGTACAGTCTACAGCCCCTCGTGAAACATCTCAAGGTAGCCCACCTTAGTTGTTTATAACTAATGTTTACATTTTATGTCTTGGACTTTATTCTGATAGACGTTTTTGACGGCTTAGCCCACCCCTGCTCATGCCTATAGCCAGCCCTGATGAATAATGAGAGAAGATCATTTTAGATTAATCGAAAACACTCTGGCCGTTTAAACCTCACGTAATGATGAACTGAGAGTTCTCTGTGCTTTATTTATACTTAATGGGCCGTTTCCAGGACAGGCTTTAGGTTAATTTAGGACTAGGCCCAGGCCCGGATTGGCCATACGGAGGACCTGGAGAATTCCCGGTGGGCCGGTCTGTTTTTTGGCCACAAAGGCCAGTGTTGTCATGCCACTGGTTGAATGCTGTTCCTATGCTGTCAGTACTCACAGCAGCCCCACTCGCATAATTTGCGGGTGAAAGATGTCCCCTCCATGCCCGCCGACAGGGGGAGACAAACCCAGGATGAGGGGGGGGGGGGCCCAGAACTGGAACCTATGGAATAATTCAGTGTTTTCCATACATTGATTTATCTGCCATAGAATCAACACTGGCCGCCACAAATAGACTTTTCATGATTACCATTTACATTTTAATTTTACTATATTCATTGTAGTGAGCGCTCAGCGCGCCTCCCTCCTCCCTCTCTCATTGCATGCAGCGACTCAACAGCGCGCGCCCCTCCCCTCTCTCTCCTGTTGCAAGCAGCGCGGCTTTCTCTACAGTCAAAAGTATTTTAACTCCGCGTTCCTTTTACTTTCTTTTTCGCGTAAACGTCAACAGTCACGGATGTCACTGAGATGTCAAGAAAATGGCTGATCGAGTTCATCATGAGTGACTTAACAAAAGGTCAGCATTACCACACATACCCGTTCTGGTGTGAGTCTGTGTCCGAGCTCTCTCCCTACCTATGATGCGGTATGCTCGTTCACGTGTTCTGTAGTAACACAAACCGTGTATTCTCTCGTATTCTGAATTTGCAACAAATTGTCTGCGCTATACGCGATGATATACAATAAAACTACCACTATCTGGATGTGCCACATTGTTGATGAGGCCACTCTTGCTGTTCCTGCCATCTCTCTGATGGATTTGTTGTGTTTTTGAAACCTAAATATGGTCTGTATCACTTGCATGGAGATGTCCCTGAATCAAATGATTTGGGTTCACAGCCACAGCTTCCAAATGCAAATACCACACTTAAAATCAACTCCAGACCTTTAACATCTGTCATTCATGAGGAAATTATTTAACAAATAGACAATACCTGTCCATAAAACAGTTTTTAAGTCAACTGTCCCATTACTTTTGACCCCTTTAAAAAGGGGGAGCTACATATTAACAGTGTTGGGAGTAACGAATTACAAAATATAATATATTACAGTAATATATTAGTTTTTGCTGTAACGCAGTAATATAACGCATTACTAATAAAATTTTTGGTAATATTTTACTCGTTACAGTCTTAGTAACGAGCGCGTTACAACAATGCATTTCAAAAATAGACGTGTTATTTTATTTTTTCATTTTTGACCAATGCGCGCGACCAGCATCCACACAGGAAAAAGCTGCGGGTAAAATAGTAATGGCTGCGTCCCAAACAGCATACTTCCATACTATATAGTAGGCGAAAAGCACTACTTCTCGTACTCTTTCCCTATATAGTATAGAAGTAGGTGGTTTGGGACGCAGCGTATGTCTGTTTCCAGGTGCTGTATGCAGCATGTTCATTTTTACTTTAATTTTGTATTTGACGCGTTTCTTAAAGAGCCGAATCTGGGAAGTCCGCGGCTGTATAAGCATTGACTAAAGTGGTCGCATTCTGCGAATGAGAGCACTAAGTAAAAGCAACAGAAAGTTTCTATTGGTCTCCTGTGCTGCTTGAACCTCAGAAGTAAAGAGACTTTTAGAAATCTTGCCAGTAAAATCCATTCACCACACCAGCAATGACAAGGTAAGCTAACGTTGCTATGGTTACAGTCCATATACATAATAGATTGATAGGCTATTCCTATGCTATCTACAGTTTTATTACAAACAGCAACCTAAACTACAACATAACATTAATGTAGACTTAAACATGGTTATTTAAATAGTACATTTAAACATCACTGGTTAAAGTTTTTACCAGCCTTTGTATGGGAGCCTATATTCATTGTTTGGCAAAAAGCAGTGTTCCTCTGTTTGTATGTGTTTAATTAAGCAATTATATGTTAACCTACATGTAATCCTTATATTGTATTGAAATGAGCTGTATTCCTTGAGGCCTGATCCTCCAATAGCACTTTTTGATAAGTTGTGTCAACCCAGTGCATGCCAGGTTTGTGCTGTGAATCTGAATTAAAAGTGAATTAAAGAATAGAAATGAAAAGAGGTTGCGTGTCTTGCCATGTTATTAGTCTATAGGTTGCATTATAGTGGGCTCTAGCTTTATTGTGTTTGGTATGTCTACCATCATTTACCAGACTTTTACCAGATCATTTGTCCATGCTTATGACTCTGACAGTCATTGTTACTGTTTTTTTGCCATACGTCTTCACTGTGCCTGTTCAAAGCTCGAGGGCCAACACATAACTTCTAGTTTTATAAGCATCAATAAACTACATTTTAACATTTTAAAATGCCTAGTCATACTTCTGTTATTTTGATGAAAGTAACTCAAAAGTAACGCAAAAGTAGTGTAACTCATTACAGTTCAGAGTCAGTAATATTGTAATGTAACTAATTACTTTCAAATGACAATAATTTGTAATATATAATGTATTACACTTCGGAAGTAACTTGCCCAACACTGCATATTAAATGGCTGTAATTCCTAAATCCTTCAGCCATTATGGGTGTGAATACTCAAAATAAAGTTGAGGTTGTGCACTGTAAGCCAATATTCATAATATGACTGTAACTATAATACATTTTGGTAAACAGCTAAAATAACACAAAATGTGCTTCTGTTCCAATATTTATGGAGGTGACTGTATTTGAGATACATAAAAAACGTTTTATTTGTTTTCTTCCTATACTTGAAATAGTGGTCAAGAAACCCCCCGCCCAACACAAAAATGGTTTGGCCACTGATCAAAATTTTATGATGTAATTTGATTTGAAGTTCAGTATGCTCAAAATATCTGGTCAGACTCAGCACAAGTCCGGTGCTCAGAAAAGAAAAGAAAAGAGAAGAAAACAGAAGAAGAAAATAGAGGTTTTCAAAAGAGGGGGTTGACGTTAAATAAATAAAAGTTATTTTGTGTCAGTATATAGTGTCAGTACTACATTTATTTACTATATAAATGTTGAATACAATGTATAATAATGCAATATCCGTGGGTCATGAATCTGATAATTCCAAATACCTTGTTACCAGTAAAAAGTAGGGGGGCCGAGGTGCCCTCCAAGATTATCTTGTCCCAGGCCAGGCAAGACTGTCAGCTGGCCTGGTCCCCTCTGCTTTATGTCAAAGTTGATTGTGTCCTAAGTCATGACCACTTATTGGAAAAAAATAATTGGAAGAAATATCTTGCATTAGGATTCATTAACATCTGCATGGAAAACGCAGGACGCGCCACGTCTAAGTACTCGCCTGTGAACACGATTTTCATTTCAGACGCGTTTTTTCTTGCGCTTGCCGCTCGTCTAGATTTAAAATATTTTTGTAATCTAAGTTTACATCTAATGTTTGTTTTTGTTGACACAAGTTAGGCCTACCTTACGTTATTTGACCATATACATGACCTAAGTACTAAAAAATAAGATAAAGATTTTATTTTTCCATCTGCTTTCCCTGCATACTTGATAAATCTTGCTAAACCACAAGTGGTGCTACAATCATGCTTTAGCACTGCTTATAGTTCTACTGAGATGCTATATATACTATAGTTGCTCGGTGGCACTAAAATGGTTCCCCTATGATTACAAGCTTTACAAACTAAATAAACTTAAATTGAGTTTATTGAATTAAATTGAAACTGGAATTAAGTTTATATTTCTTACTGCACTGGCAGATATTTTTACTTGTTGAGTATAAACCCCTTGATTTTCATCATTTATTTCAATAAACAAGACTTGGGGCCCTATTTTAACGATCTACAGTAAGTGCATTGTCTAAAGGGCACAGCACAACGTCTAAATGGGCTTGTCTGAATCCACTTTTGCTAATTTAATGACGGAAAAATGTTTTGTGCACCCAGTGCATGGTCGAAAAGGGTTGGTCCTATTCTTTTAATGAGTAATGGGAGTATTTTGGGCATAACGTGCAATAAACCAATGAGAGTCTCAGCTCTCGTCCCCTTTAAAAGCCTGTTGTGCTGGCTGTTTAATCCCTATTTAGATGACAAACTTTCTACACTGAAAAACTGAGCGGAGGAAGAAGATCCCCAGTTTAAGATGAATGTTAAATAATTGTGTTGTTTTCACTTCACTGAAATTGTTTTTTTATTAAAACTTTTAAAACCCGTTTTCTTTTAGTCACGGAAGTAAAAAAGCAGGCTTTTAATTGCTTTAAATGTATGGCTATCCAATATCATCAAAAAATAATTTACAAGTATGTAAGAAAAGGTTTTTACTCTAAAAATACTTTATTTGTAACAAACAGGAGATAAAGAATTTACAAACGGCTCTCCGCATATTTCAGCACTTGGACAGCATCACGAGTTTTTTTAAGCATTACTTAAAAAATTTTCTCATCTCACCATATCCACAGGTACAGAGTCATCATATACAATAAATCCGTGAGGTAGCATTTAAAAAAAACATTTAAAGGTATAGCAGAAGATTTTCCCGAATTATTTAAAAGAACCGCCCCTCCATATTTTTTAAAAAATGCACACGCAACACTCCCGAGAGGGAACGCCTGTTAAACGCGTGCACGAGACAGAGAGAGAGCATGCAGGAGCTCAGTTCTTCTCTTCTCTCTGTTTACAAGTTGCTGTCGGCATTGTTACCGTGTCTGTGCGGTTCGTGACACGTGCCAGGGCAAGCATCACTAATCATAGCTTACATCAACTTTTACTAGCAGTGATTTTAAATGGATTTCTCCAAATAGCATGCCAAAATGTACCTTTCCAGTAGAAACTTCGCGTGGGAAGCCCAACCTGTCCTTTTAGCTCACGCCAGCGTGTGAAATAGTCTCCCATAAACACTCTGGTCTTGTTTCTTTCTGTATAGTCCTTTCTCTTCTTGTCATACAATTCGTAGACACTTTTTCTCTTGCAACCCTCAGACATTTTGAAAAAAAAAAACAGTGAGAACGCGAGCTTCAATGAATGTTTGAAACCGTAGCTCAACACACATACACGTGAAAGTGCGCATGTGCAGAAAGCGAACCTAGAGGCGAGCACGTACGACGGTTATACGTCAACATATAATCATAATGATTGACATCTGGGATGACCAATAGTAGAGGTGATCCACCCGGAAAACGAAAATCTTCTGCTATACCTTTAAAATCAGATGCATTTGTTAAAAGCAAAGCATTTATTTACTTACCAGGCTGAAGCAGCTCTTTGCGCCTTCTAACGTCTCATAATTAGTCCTCATTTATGTCCAAGAGACTTAATAATAATCTTTTGCATCCTTTAATCTTTCATATTTAAAATCGTTTTTGTGCTGCTGGGTATTCGTGTATGTAATAAGCAAACCCGCGTTGTTGTCCCGTTTATAGGCACATATTACTAATGCGCTCTTTAAATAACTGAAATTTCGACATTTGCGGCTGTCCTGAGAATTTTCGCTTGTTTGTGTTTCAGCTCAGACCTCTACAATGGGTTTAATGGTGCACTGGAACAATCCTTCCTAAAATGCATTAAACTTTCGTTTACAAAGACGTGAAACTCACCGAGTGGTCAGGGGTGTTCACTGGTATGCTCACACAAAAATCGCTCCAAAAGACGCATTCCAACAGGTTTTATCGTAGTTTTTACCAACTCCATTGACTTGTATTAGATGTGCTGTGAGGTACGGTATTACTCCGCGCCGGGAACTTTGTTTCTATTCTTGCAATTGGCAATGGCGGATAAGCGCCACCACCTGGGCTGGAGTGTCTATTATTCAAGCTCTAAGCGGAAGAATGTACGGGTGTGAGGCGTTTGGAAAAATAGGTCCACAAGTTAACAACGAATGCTAAAACAGCTGTTGGAAAGCATCTTTTGCAGCGATTTTTGTGTGAGCATACCAGTGAACACCCCTGACCACTCGGTGAGTTTCACATCTTTGTAAACGAAAGTTTAATGCATTTTGGGAAGGATTGTTCCCGTGCACCATTAAACCCATTGTAGAGGTCTGAGCTGAAACACAAACACGCGAAAATTCTCAGGACAGCCGCAAATGTCGAAATTTCAGTCAAAACCATTCTATTTCACCATAAACAATCTGAAAACAGGGCTTTAAGTCTAAAATACCGAACTTGTCCTTTAAGCCACTTTGCTTATCAAGTAACTTATCTCCATTTACAGTTTTTTACGATTGCTATGACAGATTTTTCAATAGTTTTAACAAGTTTTCAAAACTCTTAACACAGTTAGCACTACATCCACCTATGTAAGCTATACTATTAACACATTTCTTGTTGGTTTAACACAAAATGCATAATTAACACAAATTTAAAATGCTTTAACTTCTTTTACATACAAGATCAAAACAATAGATTTTTAATGTCAAATTTACAAATGCTTTCACACAGCATGTCAAAACAGATAACATCATGTGCTAAACCAGACTTATAGTCAAAGTAAACAGCTGAATTGAAACATAAATATATTCCCTGTATATTATTCCATTGGGATTGAAAAACAACTTATTCTACCAATGCAAATATATAAATCACAGCTGATTCCCACCTAGGAAACACACTCAGGTTCTTTCAATTGCATGACTATATGGTATACAATAGAGTAAAGGATGGCCTCTTTAGGTCGATCTTGTTTGTAAAAGGAACAATATGAGCAACACAAAAAATAAGTTATATGTCTGCACAAGTCAACGCAAGACCACCAGGACAAGGGAGAGGTTTTCCTCCAGTCCCACCTGGATGCAGTAGATGGTGCATTCACAGACATCACAACTGAACACTGTTAGAGGTGAATACAGTAAGACATGGCAAAGGATGTCTTGCCAGAGAAGATATCAGGTGTGATGTGAATGAGAACATGTGGCCAAATACAAACGCAATATAGATTAGATGATGAGATTTTCTTTTTTACTTTATTTTTCAGTGGCTTTTTCTGTTTTTATTTTTAATTTTTATTTTTTTACTGTAAATGGAAGTAATATTGAATATGTTTGTTATCTTGCAGTAATGTCCTGTTGTAAATACTGTAAAGTCTTTACTGCAGCAATTCTGTCTACTTTTTAACTTTTTTCATAAACCATACTCTAAGATGGATGATTCATTTTGTCTTGAATTGCTGCAGCAAAACAAACATAATGCATGCATTAACTTACTAAACACCAAGGACAGACTTACACATAAACTTATGCAGTTTTTGTTTTTCTATGTTTGTGTTTTTCATGACATTGTGTTATGATTGACTAAATGTTTCTGTTGGAAGGGAACATGTGTTGGTGATTTGGTATAACTAGTTGATCCTGAAACATGTTTACAGTGTTTTTGTAAACAATGTGAGAGTTTAGTTTACAATGTGTGATTTTGAGAATAAAATTAACTGTTTTCCCAGTTGTGTGTTGTATGTGTGTTGGTGCGTTAAGAGTTTAGAAAATGTGTTAAAAGGATTGAAAAAGGTGTCATAGCAATCGTAAAAAACTGTAAGAATTTTCACAAAAATACCAGGTAAGACATTCATTTTTTGCAGGGATGTCAATTGCTTTTAATGATGTTTCAATATAGATTAATTAAAGCGTCGTACTTCGTTTTGATATTTTAGCATGGTTGCTGCTGCAGCTGTCAGGATTGCAGGAAGAACCCAAATGCAGATGGAGGGATTAACAAAAGACTTTAATAGTGAAAACACAAGACAAAACAATAGCCCACGTGGGGGCAAAACCCATCAACAGGGGATATACACTTAACAGAGACTTTTCACTTCACTTCCCGAACAACTAGACAGATAAACTAGACTTGACTTCTTGATGAACACGACTGACAAACACACACGGTACAAAATGATCCTGCACAGAACAAAGGAAACAGTGACATTAAATAAGGAAACCAAACAAGATAACAAGGAGGGAACAGGTGATGAGAATTAACTAATGATTAACAATAAGCGGAACACACTACCTAAACCAAAGGCCATGAGGTACCACACCAAACATGGGTACTGCCACGATCCTGCCACATGAACTATGAATCACTATGACAGGAAGGCAGGACCATGACAGCAGCAGCATGTATGATAGAGTCAGTAATTCTGTAATGATCTGCTTTGAGGTTTGAGAGAGTTAGGATAATGCAGTTTATTAGAAAAGATTTACATAAACATCAATCCAAAGACAGGCATTGTCATACAGAGGCAACAGGAGATACAGGATATGATCAAAACTTGTGAAGAGTGGTGAATGATGGGAATTGAAGTGCTGAGGACAAAGGCAGCAGAGACACTGAACAACAACAGAGGGAGACACAACGGATATCATAACACTATCACATTGAAAAGGGCTTTGTTTTAAAATGAAGTTTAATTAAAGTGCCTAACAAGTGTTAGGTGTGACAAGTGTCATCATTCATGAAATCCACGAAAATAACATGTTCAGGTTTAATTATAGGTTGAGAAATTTCAATAGTGTCATCCAAAAGGCCAATAAAGTTTTTATCTACGGTGTCTGGAATGTCATTTAAAAAGAGATCTAAAGTATTCTTTTTTAAATATTCATTTACATTTTTGTTCAAAAATATGCCGTATGCTTCAATCACCTCTTTAGTCCCCCAATCCAAAAATTCTTTTTTAGTAGTCTTATAATAATCCTCCCATTCTTGAAAACTTAAATTATTACCAAACACAGTTTTCAGATTTTTTCTAAAAGTTGTAATCTTTTTCTTAAAATAGTAATGAAAGTCATGAAAAGTATACATTAAATCTGGATGATTGAACAATTTTTTTTGTTCTTCATAAACTTTTTGTCTGTACTTCCCCAGTTTAATACGTTTAATTAGATCTGAAAATGTTTTAGACAAATCATCGGATTGACTATATTCATATTTTTTTTTAGTTTTGGGATGAATTTATTATATACGTTTTTTAAACCAAGTAAACAATAAGCAAACTTCATTTCAGGTATGTTTAGACGTAATGGGAATTTTTTTTCAAAAGGAGACTCTGGTAAATGTTTCTCAAAAGACCCATATAAACCATAAAACTTAGAAAAACCAATTATTGTTTTTATATTATACATCTTCTCCAATTTATTCCTTATATAATACAAGTTTATCATACAAGGGTTATAGTCAATCAGTTTTTTATTGTTTTTAGCTAAGCATGGGGAATTTGTAGAATAAATCCAAAGCTCTGTATATTCTGTATGTTTTGGGAATGTAGGGCTCGAATCATCAAAGTTGTTAAATTTTTTTAACACGCATTCAACAATAAAATCTTCGCTGTGTTTCTTATTTCCCCCCCAAAATGGTCCATGTGACTCATATTTCCCATCTTTACGTTTTAACCACATGTACCCATGTTGCTTAAAAGTTTTTTCTTTATCTGTGATTTTTAATAGTTCTAAAATCACCCTATTTTCTTCACAAGGAAGATAATAATCATTATCAAGTTTGTCATTTTTAACATTATGTAATACATAATTAAATGCCTGTTCTCCATTATTTATGACTCTGTAGTAATGTTTTCCTTCTTCATGTTTATGAATCCACGCCCCATTTATCTTCACATCTGACTGACGTTTTGAAAGAGAGCTATAAAAAATGAAAACAAATAATGTTAAAAGTGTGTTGCTTAGAGTGTTTTTTAAAATATTCATTTGTAAATTAAAATTAAGAATATGGCATTGTTTTTTTAATGTTCATGTACTTTCAAAGTGTATCATGAACTCACCCATTTCGTAGAACTACTTCAAAGGTCTGACCATCAGGTCTATTTGAAGAGTGCACTTCTTGTAAAGAACTGGTCTCATTCTGGTTCTGTTGTAAATGTTCAGATCTGTAATAAAAATAAATTATTATTTTTAGTTTTTTATTACACTCTCAGAAAAAGTTATAAAAGCTGTCACTGGTGCATCTGCCATCTTCCTCAGTCAAGATCCTAATTGTGATGTTCAACAGAAATCTGTGTTTAGTCATATCTCCAAAGCCACACATAATTCTTCTATCTTAGAAATATCTCAAAAAAACACCATTTGCTGTCTGCATCAGATGCAAAGAATCTTATCCACACTTTTATGAATGCAAGAATAATCTATGGTTACTCGTTACTCGGGGGATGTCATGCAAGTCAGGTTAACAAACTTTCAGCTGGTTTAAAATGCTGCTACGCAAGTATGTTCATGGTAAACTATGCACTTTAAAAAAGGATGTGTTTTTTTTACACATTGTTTTGTGTTATGCTATTTAATACTTTTTGGGCAGTTTATTTGGCAGTTACCTGTACAGGATTTATTCTAGTCCCAGACTAAAATGCAGGTTTGAGCTGCTTTCATTTAAACAAACAAAAAAAACATTTTGCACTGACACATCTTAACATATTACAATGTCATTGTTGTTTTGTCTGAAGAAGCACACCAGTAATGTTTTTTGTATGGTAGGTTTATAAAAACGACAAATGTCCTAATATATCTTAGGCCTAGTCCTGGATTAACCTAATTATTATTAACAGATATAAAAAACACTGATTTCAATAAACATCATTCTTTTTTAAAATTCTGACCTCAAAATATATTTGTATTCCTATCTTTGTGGGGACATTTGGTCCTCACAATGTGATTACCAGGTACACACACACACACACACACACACACACACACACACACACACACACACACACACACACACACACACACACACACACACACACACACACACACACACACACACACACACACACACACACACACACACACACACACACATTCTGGTTTCCATGGTTTGTGGGGACATTCCATAGACGTAATGCATTTTATTCTGTACAAACTGTATATTCTATTCCCCTTACCTACCCCATTCCCTAACCCCAACCATCACGAAACCATTCAGCTACTTCACATTTTCAATAAACATCACTCTGTTTGATTTATAAGCTTGTTTCCTCATGGGGACATCAAAATGTCCCCACAAGGTCACAAAAACACTGGTATTCCTATCTTTGTGGGGACAATTGGTCCCCACAACGTGATAATTAACAGGTACACGCACACACACACACACACACACACACACACACACACACACACACACACACACACACACACACACACACACACACACACACACACACACACACTGTTGCCAGTCTTTAATCTATGAAAAACTATCATTTAGTATATTTTTTTTAGCTTTTCCATTTATGGGGACACTATCTGTGTCCCCGTAAACCACCTTTATAGCATAATAAACATGTCATTATACACTATTCATGTCCTCGTAAACCACATAGACCAACCCACACACACACACACACACACACACACACACACACACACACACACACACACACACACACACACACACACATACTCTTACACTTCCTTAACTCTGGCTATAACAGTATTCGGACGGGATTAGTTTTCCAAACAACGTTTGAGTTTCAACGTGTCCCCCAGGACGTCTGTGATTTTATGTACCGATTCGGACGGGATTAAAATGATGCAGGCTATTCCAGAGATGGCCCAGATAGCAAGCATATGTGGGCCACATGTGGATTTCAGCTGTCACATTTGGTCGAGATATGGCATGGCTGAACATATATGGGCCAAATTGTAACCATATCTGTTTTACCGTAGCTTCAGAAATGGCGGGAATGTTCTTTTGGTTCACATGTCATTTTGAGGTATATGGCCCACATAACAAAAAATACATGAGAAACACATCTGTTTTAGATATGGCACACCGTAGAAAACAACGGGTTCTGGATGACATTTGGGTTGCACTTGGCATTTTTGTAAGCCAACCCCATAAATTAGCGGGTTCTCACCAGCTCATTATAATATGTGTTTACAAAAAGTTTGTTTTATCCTTACAGATGAACACAATTTGTATAATATTTGAAGTCTAAATTCATTCCTAGAAATTAAAAGTAAAAAACAAATTTAGATAATTCAAATAAAAAATCTGCGGCACTCAGGTGTGGCGTGTATCTGGCAGTCCACGCCTAGGCCACATCTGTCCTCTTATTGGTGGATCAGTGACGCAATGGCAGCGCAGACCATTTGACTGTAAGGCGCCATTTTACACTACTCGTACTCCAGGTAAGTGGTTTTA
The DNA here is from genome assembly GCF_030506205.2 of Paramisgurnus dabryanus. Taxonomy (NCBI): domain Eukaryota; kingdom Metazoa; phylum Chordata; class Actinopteri; order Cypriniformes; family Cobitidae; genus Paramisgurnus; species Paramisgurnus dabryanus. The sequence goes on from NC_133339.1 coordinate 9,589,664, forward strand.
ACATTTTCGGATTGTTTCGAAATAAAAATTTTCAGAAATATTTAACGTTATGTGACAGTATGTTAGTTGTTAGGGTTTACGTATTTGTTTTATTAAGAAGGGTGTTCGCAAAAATTTACTTAAGCGTACGAGCAAAATCTCTTAGTCTGCTGTGAAAACGTTTGTGTTCGACAGTGCCTTAATTTGAATCAAATCTGAAAATGAACTGACCAAGATTTACTCTGTACAACTGGAAAGAAAGCTGTAAACACTATGGTGAATTTAGCAAACATGTTGTTAGGCACACGGAGCGGAGTTTTCTGGTTAACTGCTTTTATTTGGCTGCGTTTATTTGAGCCCTTAAGACGGTTGCGTTTACACGCAGTTCGGTTATTTAACTTGACAACCGCATTCTATAACCGACCTCACACCCATAAATTTTCGGATTTCACGACCGCATTTACAGAGAAGCTGTACTGTGTGAATGGAATCGCACCGGACAACTAGCTGTCTGTCACGTCATCCGGTGCTCTCTGTTATAGTGCATGAAAATGATTGCAAACTGCGCGGCAGAATTGCTCCACAAGGTTAATGCGATATTGCCTTCATAGACGCCACAGAGCGTATTACATTGCGCCTAGTGTACCGCGTGTAGCCCAGTAAGTGAGTTATATATAGGGGTTTGCTCTGCAAAAGTATAAAACCTTTAAAGTGGACGATTAATAGGGGTAAGATGAGCCAATTTTTTACATATGTTGCCTTATCGGCATGAAAAAATGAGACAGAAGTCAAACAAAACCATCAACCTTTATTAAGGATGTCTCCTGTCAAATGAAATTATAAGAATGCCTTTATAACAAAGGGCTTTGAAAAGGTGGCTTCTCAAAAAAAGTGCTCTTGTGGCTCAACTTGCCCCAGCTGAGGGGTAAGTTGATCCAAGTGAAGGGGTAAACTGACCCACTGACTTTTTTTTTGTTTAAACCCGAACATGGTTTAAAAATTCACACTTTTCTTAAATTTAATTTTAAAGGTGCCAAAGAATGCATTGAAATAATGTGTTAAAGGGATAGTTCGGCCAAAAACGATATTAAACCCATGATTTACTCACCCCCAAGCTGTCCAAGTTGCATATGTCCATCGTTTTTCAGACAAACACATTTTCAGATATTTTATAAAATATTTTAGATCTTTCAGTTGATTAAATGTAATGTTACGGGGTCCAGCCATAGTCCACGACCTTCAAGTCCAAAAAAAGTGCATCCATCCTTCACAAATTAAATCCAAACGGCTCCAGTCCAGGATAATAAACAAAGGTCTTCTGAGGGTAATCCGTGGGGTGTTGTTGTAGAAATATCCATATTTAAAATTTTATTAACGTAATTAACTACCTTCCGGTTTGTGAAGGATGGATGCACTTTTTTTGGACTTGAAGGTCGTGGACTATGGCTGGACCCCATAACATTACATTTAATCAACTGAAAGATCTAAAATATTTTCTAAAATATCCGAAAATGTGTTTGTCTGAAAAACGATGGACATATGCAACTCGGACAGCTTGGGGGTGAGTAAATCATGGGTTTAATATCGTTTTTGGCCGAACAATCCCTTTAAATTGTTCTTTGATATTTACATAGAAGGTATGTAACTTTATTAAGTACAAAAATTATCCAGAAACGTTTTTACATGTCCATTTACAACCCTAGGATTTGTCATTTGAATAAAATTGTCTATTTTTGCCCTATTTGAAAGGGTAATAATAATAAAAATGTTAATTGCTCTTTTTTAAAAAAAAATTACCTAAACATCATGGTGGGGTACATTGAACCTTTGGTTCAGTTTACTCCACAGCATTTGGTTCACTTTGCCCCACGGCCACCATTTTGGGAAAAACTGCCTAGTTTAGTAATATTTAGCTAAATCATTGACATGGTTTATACATTAGCCTAACACCAATATGTATGGTATAAATATTTAGACCTGTATAAATCTGCTTTGACATAACAGCCATTATAACTGACATGTATAAATTTTACTTTGATGGGATAAAAACTGTTTTTGTAAAAAAATCATACTTATCTCTTTTACTTGTGCTTCTCTTTACCATAGTCAAATAGAAATGACGGTTGCTACCTGGATTTGTGGTCACATGGCTACAAATCTGTATGGTAACCTAGATACAGGGGGTGGGTCAACTTACCCACTGGCTCACTTTGCCCCACTCTCCCCAATAATGTTAAGTAAATAATTAAAGGGATAGTTTACCCAAAATAAAACTTGGCTATTTATTTACTTACCATTATTCTTCAGTAGTAGAGCAATACAGAAGTTATTATTATAACCCAAGATTTTCTCACCTCAAGCCGTCCGAGATGCATATGTCCATCATTTTTAAGACTAACACATTTTCAGTTATTTTAGAAAATGTCTTAGATGTTTCAGTTAATCAAATGTTAAGTTACGGGGTCCACGTCCTTCAAGTCCAAAAAAACGTGGTTTTATCCTTCCCCATAGAAATCCTAACGGCTCCAGGATGATGAACAAAGGCCTTTTGGCCGAACTATACATGGATATCAGCTGACGTCACTCACTTGTCTTCCGCCATTTTAAGGACTTGAAGTGGTCGCAAAAGAACTAGAAGCTATGCCTTCAATATGCTGTGAGCATCAAAATCGCTATTTTAACAACACTAAGAAGGCTCAACACAACATGATATTTTGCTCGAAGTATCGCCTATGTCTCTACACGTGAACTCGAGCATTGAGAACATTGTTTGTGAACAGAGAGTTAACTAAAAAGAAGGTTTTGAACAACTGACTTTGGATGATTTGGCGTCCGCTCGCCGCCTTCTTCCCAGTCAAGATGTATCGATCTCCAATTGCGACGTAAGGAGGGAGGATTGTAAAGATTGATATCTCCTAAAGCATAGTTCCATAAAAATGCATGGATAAGTCGTTGTTTTGTCGCAAGTGAAAAACAATATTGACCTTCAGGTTGAAAAAGGAGCCTCATATGATATTCATTCATTCCCCTTCGGAAATCGATTATTTACGTCTGGCAGAGATGACAAGCGGACACCATAACAGCCAAAGTCAGTTGTACAAAACCTTTATTTTTAGTAAACTCTATGTACACAAACAATGTTCTCAATGCTCGCGTTCATGTGTAGAGATCCAGGTGATACTTCGAGCAAAGTTTCATGTTGTGTCGCGCCTTCTTATGTTGTAAAATAGTGGTAGTTCGGTAGCAGCGGACAGCGGCTGGAAGAACGCATCAGGGATCGAGAAGGCATCACACCCTAACCAAGATATATTTTTTTAAAGTAGCGTTTATTTTCATGACAGTCGAGATGCGACATGTTGTCTTTCGTAGCCCTTTACTGTATCCGTAAGAATCATAGACAGTAAAAGATAAGAAATCCGTAAATCGTAGCAAGGTAGCCAATGCTTGTCAATAACCTACTGGTACTCGGTAGGTCCTAAAGATGGCGGCATGATGTAAAAGGTCACGTGACTGAAATCCATCTATCCCTTTAACACTAATAATGTAGTAAATAACGTTCAATATCCAGCAAAAATCGACTGCTTTGCTTCACACGACGTCCATATGTCACCAGGACACATGAGATTACTTTTGTATTGGATTTATCTGCTTTTTGCGCTTTCAAAGTGGCGGATCGGTTGACTTCCATTTACTGTAATTTGTACTAACTCTGGTGTTATTCACCATTTTTGAGGTTTGGGAGCAACCAGGCCTAGATTTGAATTGTGGGTGGGCTAAATTTATGACTTAAATTTCAATATTACACATGTAGACTGGTCTGAACACTTGGGTGTATGCCATTGTTATATGACTTACCATTTTTCATAAATGTTAAAAAACAGCATTTTTGTGTGTGGGGGGGAGGTAAAATACACTTGATTTAGGAATACATAATATACACCAATGCACAATGTTTTTTTCTCTCTTAGATTAACTACCTGGGTCTGATTGGTGGTGTTGATGTAAGAGACACCGTATGGAGAGTGTTAAAAGCCACTTTCTCAACCACTGTGGCACGTGGCATGAATTGGAGAGGAGTAAATGGCAAGGTGTGTTTCCAGTGCCTGGTCCTGAAAGAAGTTGTCATTGGTGAGAATAAATTTTTATTTGTATACAGTAGCACTTCATGCACCATTTCATAATTCGCCTTTATAATTCAATATAATTTTTGACTGAAAAAAATAGAACAAAGAGGATTGTGACAATATATCATTATATCTCCTTCAGTTTGTTAAATTTAATTAATATTGTATTAATCCCACTTAAATTATCAAAGGAAATAATTTACCCATCCACTCACTCAACATTCGGTGAACAGGCGCTATGGCAGCTGTCACAGGAGGCAATTGATGATTTTTGGAGACAGAAAGACTATATATCATCTCGAAAATCACCAAAATGGAATTAACTATGCATGGGAGGGTTATATTAATAATTTTATTGTTGAGAAAGTCGATGAAAAGCTTCAGTTCCACACAAAAATTGACAGGTGATAGTGTAACATGCTATCAACATGCTATTACAAATAACATTTTTATCTCAGTTATTTACAGATACGTTAATGAAGCTTAGTGACATGATGTACAACGCAGCTAGAAGCTAAAGTTAACATTTTCTAATGTTAGCCTAATGTAACGTTAGAGATGTTAAAGGACAAGTTCGGTATTTTAGACTTAAAGCCCTGTTTTCAGATTGTTTATGGTGAAATAGAATGGTTTTGACTGAAATTTCGACATTTGCGGCTGCCCTGAGAATTTTCGCGCGTTTGTGTTTCATCTCACACCTCTACAATGGGTTTAATGGTGCACTGGAACAATCCTTCCTAAAATGCATTAAACTTTCGTTTACAAAGACGTGAAACTCACCGAGTGGTCAGGGGTGTTCACTGGTATGCTCACACAAAAATCGCTCCAAAAGACGCATTCCAACAGGTTTTGTCGTAGTTTTTACCAACTCCATTGACTTGTATTAGATGTCCTGTGAGGTACGGTATTACTCCGCGCCGGGAACTTTGTTTCTATTCTTGCAATTGGCAATGGCGGATTAGCGCCACCACCTGGGCTGGAGTGTCTATTATTCAAGCTCTCAGCGGAAGAATGTACGGGTGTGAGGCGTTTGGAAAAATAGGTCCACAAGTTAACAACGAATGCTAAAACAGCTGTTGGAAAGCATCTTTTGCAGCGATTTTTGTGTGAGCATATCAGTGAACACCCCTGACCACTCGGTGAGTTTCACGTCTTTGTAAACGAAAGTTTAATGCATTTTAGGAATTATTGTTCCAGTGCACCATTAAACCCATTGTAGAGGTGTGAGATGAAACACAAACAAGCGAAAATTCTCAGGGCAGCCGCAAATGTCGAAATTTCAGTCAATTTCACCATAAACAATCTGAAAACAGGGCTTTAAGTCTAAAATACCGAACTTGTCCTTTAACCCTTATGTGTTGTTGGGGCCATTTTTTGTAATTTTTTTAGTCGTAATTTGGCCACAACTTTCTCTGTGTTTCAGCAAATTAAATGATATTTGGTGACAAATCTTATATTAACACATATTTTAAGAAATTTTTTGAAATTTTTCACAAACGTAAAAATATACCGTCAGTGTCGGCGCCACGAGCGGGCCCTAGGGGGCATGGCCCGGCCACTTGAGTCACTGTGCCCCCTTACTTCTCAAAATAATAATGAACTTAATAATTTTAAAAATGTGCTGCAAATAAATTTGGTTACACAACGGATACTGATTAAAATTAGGAGTATAATTAATAAAATAAAATTATTAAAATACTAACCCACAATGCAATGCTAACATAGTCAGCCAGTTACATACACGCAGCCACTACATTTGAACAACACAAATTCTTAAAGCTATTCCCAGTGTTTTGTCTGCACTGAAAGTTAATGTCACGTTCGGGGTCTCAATCGCCATGCGTGAGAACTCATTCTCTACCTAAATAATGTACACTTGTAGGCTAAGTCTCGGCATTTGAGCAAGACGAAGAAATTTTAAAAGGTCCCTCTTAAAAAGTTTTTATAAGTCCTCTCGTTGCCTGCAACTCTTCTAAAGGTAAAATGCATAGTTCGTTCTGGTGTTAGATATGTCAGTGACATTGTTTTCTTTTGCTGTTATTTGGTTATGTACTGGTCTTTATGATTTGCGTGAGTTTTTCAGTCTTGCACTTTAGCGTCATGATAAGTTATGGTTTTACTATAATGAGGGATTTATTTGTGACAGCAAATTGGCCGGCTGTAATAATCCCGCTTATTTCAAGGCTAGTTGCTATACGAATAAATATATAGACATAACATTTAGATTTTATGTCCTTTATTAGCTTATTTTTAAGAAATACAAACCTTCTGGGAAAACGTACGTTTCATAATGGGTGAAAGCCAGACGCGTTAAAACCAAGTTAAAAGTCAAAAGACGAACATTCGGCTTAATAAATGTAAATACAATCTCATATACGTTATTAATTATGAATATTTATTCTGTATAATTTGAAGGTGTTAAACTCCCTGTTAACGTGACTCGCACGCAGCACCTGGGTGAGGCTGTGTTTCAGGCGGTTGTTCAAGGAATAAAATACCTTTGAATGTTGCGACTAGCCAATCAGTACCAAGCATTTTACAGTGCCATGTAGTAATAATAATAATAATAATAATAATAATAATAAAAAACTAATAATAATAATAAAATAATAAGATGAACGAGGTGCCCCCCCAGTGAAACAGGAGGCCCCCTCATTCTGTATTCTCTTGCGCCGACCCTGTATACCGTGGGCAAATTTACTACCCTTACGTGTTGTTAAAGGCCAAAAATGGTCACTAAATTAAACTGCTGTAAAAATGTATCGGATTATTTTTTTTTCAAATTTTTTGTATAAATCTGTTAATCAACCTCAGTACTGATCAAAGCTACCAAATGTTTACAAAAATTCCTTGATTTTACCATATTTTCCAGACTATAAGTCGCTCCGGAGTATAAGTCGTATCAGTCAAAAAATGCACCATGAAGAGGAAAAAAACACATATAAGTCGAACTGGACTATAAATCACATTTTTTTAGAAAATTATTATTCTTTTGGGGGACATTTTGTTTAAGTCTTTCTCCATTGTCTTTAAGTTAATGTTTCAGTTAAGTTTTTTTTTAAGGGGTAGGCTACAGGAGCAACATATAGTGCCCTCTCGTAGCTCTATGTTTTCCTTTGGTTCACGTTAGTCAGTATGAATTAATTTTGACATATAAGTCGCACCTGACAATAAGTCGCAGGACCAACCAAACTATGAAAAAAGTGCGACTTATAATCCGGAAAATACGGTAACTCTTTCATTGCCAAGTTTATAAGTGGTGTCGCTGATTTGGGGGAAAAAAACACACAACATGACCGATTTTCAATATAAAAAGTAATTGTGGACTGGATTTTCATTTACCTTTTTCACAGTCTTGAGCATGTCAAAGATTGGTAAAAACATTGGCTTTAATGCATTTTTAGTTTTTGTGCAGCATCAGATTTTTTCTCCCTCATTTATTGTTTGTGGCCATTTTTTTTCCCCATTGACTTCCATTATAACAACATTTTTTGATTGCAGAGCCATGACCCCTTATTACCATGCATTTTTGATTCTTTGTGGTTTTACCTTTTGCAAAGAGGTAATATTTGTCATTTGTACTGTTGATCACCATGTGGCACCATAAACCCTTTAGTAGGCCTGTGCAAAAAAAAACAGAGCTTAAATTCTGGCTTGTACAATGTACAAGGTTAATGGTGGCACATGGTGTTCAACAGAAAAAATTTAAAATTGTACCTCTTAGCAAAAGGAAAGGCCACAAAGAATGCATGATAATAAGGTGTCATGACTCTGCAATCAAAAAAACATTGTTATAATGGAAGTCAATGGGGCAAAAGTGGGCACAAACTATAAATGAGGGAGAAAAACTAAAATCAGGCTTTGATGCATTTTTAGTTTTTGTGCAGCATCAATGTTTTTACTAATCTTTGGCATGCCCAAGAATGTGAAAAAGGTAAAAAAAATCCACAATCACTTATCAGTTCACAATCACTTTTTATATTGAAAATCAGTGATTTTGTGTTTTTTTATGCTCAAATCAGTGGCATCACTTTAAATTAGTGGCCATTTTTGGCCGCTAACAACACGAAAGGGTAGTGAATTGGAACAAGGCACAAGGGTTAAAGATAACGTTCAAATACATTGTTGACTTAGCTTGTAACCGATGTAAACATCCTTGTTTCATTTATCCACGTTTAGTTGATGTTGTGGTTTACCGCATAATTTAATCCTGAGCAAACACTTATTTTGGTTGAGATGTGGCTTGGGAAAGGGTAAATAATACGGGTAAAAAATACACAATGTCGCCCAGCAGAAAAAACATTTAAAAATGAATGAAAACTAACCAACTGCAATGCATTTCAATGGACGTGAAAACAGAGAATGTCTGAGTGTATTGGGTTAGCTAGCACACTGTGATTGGCTCATCGCGTTTGGGGGCATGGTTTAGCCATAGGTCAAGTTTGATTCTGTCATAGTTATGCAGCTTTAGTTTCCAGGTTATATTGCAGCTAACATTGTCTAAATTCCTCTTCACTGCAGGTGCAGTCAGGCAGAATCCACAAACACGGGCGTCTACCCAAAAGGAGATCGAACTAACAATTATAAAATGGCTGCATCTGGCTGGAGACCGTGATGGTGGGAGGAGGGAGCGAATGAAACGCCCCTTGGCCACTCAAGTACAATTACAAGAATAAATTTGTTTCTGTAATATAAATTACAGATAACATGATATACAAGTTCATTGTATGATAATAATAAAAACATATTTGTTACATATTTGTAGTTGTTTGGTTTATTTGGGGAAACAGATGGCTTTTACATAAGAATAATATTATAATAATGATATTTATTTTGTGTGTAATACCATTTGATTTGTTTTAAAAAGTATATTTGAAATAAATTAGGTGTGGTATAAATATGGTTAAATTCTGGCAGAATTCTGTCTTTTGGTCTGTCGGCCACATTTGGGCCACATAAAGACCGTCAGTTTTTTACTAAAGTCAGCCATACAATAATTACATGCAAGGACCACATGTTGGCCACATAATTGTTTATTATATGGCTCACTGCTGGTAAAAGTATGATTGAGATTTGGTTCTGATGTGAATAAAAAGAAGTGGGCCAGATATGGGCCGGGGAACACTTTCTTAAGTGGGCCACAGGCCAGCTGTTTATGTGGGCCAGGTCTTTCCCAAAGGAAATTTGCTGACTGGGGGGAGTGTTTTATAAATGTAGTGGAGTAAAAGTCACTTCTGGTGTACAGATTAGACCCCGATATAACATGTGTTAAATAAATTAGTGTAAATACATTAGTATAAATGTATTAATTTATACTAATGTATAAATAGCACAGTGGCCACAGTGTAAATCAAGCATATACTTACAGTACTGAATATTTGGGAGTTGAAGATGGTGGACCTTTCTCCATTTCAGACTAAAATAGAAAATTTAGAACCAATCATTAATCTGAGTTAAAACCTCAAGTAAAAAATTCAAAATCAAACTAAATTGACAAAAATCACTTACCATATCTGGGCCTTTGGTTATACAGCCAACACAGATAAATCTTCAGAGAGCTGTAAGGTGGTAGCAGAAGAATTCTAGTCTTCTATGATAGAGACTAAAATGGCCGCGGAGGACAGAGTGCAAAAACTTGTCCTGTCATCTATAAAGTATCCGTCACAGACTAGTGTTCCTGGATTTTCTGAGAGGTTCACATCACGTAAGATTAGACCAATGAGAATGCTTGAATAAGGCGTGTTTCATTATGTGTTTAGGTAGGACATCATGGATGACGTATACATTCAAGTACATCACAACGATATATCTATAATTTTTGTCTTTAAGTCTTTTTGTTGTGATATTAGATGTAACCCGTGATGATTTACAATGCAAATGTTTTTCAACAGACACAGACATTGAACAAAGACGTGAATGAAAAGGATAATACGACAAAGGATAATACATTCACAAAACATACTGTACTGCAGTAATATGGATTTATAATGACATGAAGGTACTGTAAGTAGATGATTGTGAGTACATTTCATTTTTCAGTTAAATTGTTCTTTTAAGAGTCCAGTTCATATGCTTGTGTATTTTACTGTAGGTGCCTGCTTGAATGTGTACTGAGGAACCAAGCAACAGACAACAGTAGTTTAAAAGTTGGTATCTTGTTGGGTTCTTATTTATTCTAGACCAATAAAATTGATTCAGACTGTGAATTCTAAGAATGCTGCTCATTTCATATATTTTATATGCAAGAGGCTTACATGCTTTAATTTTTCAAAAACTATATTAAAGTCGTTATCCTGTAAGTTTTTTTGCATTGACATTGTGCTGTGAGATAAAATAAATTTTCTCAACAGACACGCACACTTTTAAACTGATAACAATATAATGATAGACATATTTTAATCAAACAAATTATCAGGTTGTGAAACTTTCACCATCCTGTCTTTGTGTTCCCCAGTCTGAGTCTTTTATTTTGAAGTTCTGCATTGTCACACGTGTTTGTAGTTCTTTGTAGTTTATTTGTCCTTATCTGATTGTTCAACCCTATCTCACGGCGAATTCGTAATAATTCAAACGATTTAACCAAGTGGCTAAATCGTATGAAACCATACGAGCTGGCTCGTACGAAATCGTACGATTAGTTCATCGCATTTAACACAGCCCTGTGTTGCAGGGATTTCGTGCTAATTAATACGAATAGATTAAATCGTACTATACCATATGATTTTGTTCATCGCACTCAAGAAGCGTGACCCGTAGCCAGAAAAAAACTCTGGGTGTGCATCTGAAAATCTGCGTGTGTCACAGGCAAGATAAGCAGAAACGCTGGGGAATTCAGGTGCTGTAAATCCGGTGGACAGGACTCATCTCGTTATAGATCAAGATAATTTATAAAGATCTTTAAACGAAGGATTGGAGTATCAGATAGTTGACATGGTAAGCAAGTTAGTTAATATTTTAATTTAAAAAAGGAAAAACGAAATAAAACGAATAGAATACATTATTGTTGTTGCGGTGTGTCACGTGACAATCATGACCCGTCGCCATGGACACAAGGGGTCAGATAAAATATTTTTAACTTACGCGTGAAAGGGTTGATTTTAAATATATATATATATTCTAAGTAAACAACAACAGCCCAAGTTTAGTACAAAAAAATATTGAAACTATAAATAAATATTCTGCATCAATTTTAGGTGTGCTACTGTGGGTGGCTCCCGCACACCCGTGGCTACGCCCCTGCCGTGACCCAAATCTCGTTCGCACATCATCGCGATATGTATCATCTGTTTACAAACGTCGCCACTCGGTGAGTATACTAAAAGTGTCTGTTTGTTCGATATTAAATTCATTATATGTTCTTTATTAATCCAGATCGGCTTCTAAATGTTATCTGAATTGTATTGGTCATCTATATTACATTCTTTCTTTTTGTTCAAAATAAGTTCAACACATAATCAAGCAGTGGGTGATTGATTAGCGCGTGATTAAAAGCTAGTCACGTTATCCTCGATCATTTTATTAGGGTTTCGAGCACGAAGTGCTGAAAACCTATTGTATTTGTCTGTTTTATTATTATTATTATTATTAGGGTTTCGAGCACGAAGTGCTGAAAACCTATTGTATTTGTCTGTTTTATTATTATTATTATTAGGGTTTCGAGCACGAAGTGCTGAAAACCTATTGTATTTGTCTGTTTTATTATTATTATTATTAGGGTTTCGAGCACGAAGTGCTGAAAACCTATTGTATTTGTCTGTTTTATTATTAGGGGTTCAAGCCCGAAGGGCTGAAACCCTATTGTATTTGTATGGATTTTTATTCTTTTTATTATTTTTCTTCTGCCGTAAAACGGATCGTGCAGACCAAACCGTAAGGCCTAGAGACTTGAGACTTGGCCAAATGGTAGGACCCAATTTGGGGAGAGGTTGATAGAGTTTCAACCCGATTGGCCTATAGGTGGCGCTATAGCGATAACAAACGCGTTGATGCTCATAACTCCCAAAATTCTTGTCCAAATGTCAAGTGTCTTATATC